>NC_084669.1:7309264-7623235 GCF_028389875.1 Rhea pennata | reverse complement strand
TAGACTGGAACAGCATACTTTAGTCCATACTTCGCATTAGAAAAAAATGTTTTAGAGTAAATTCCACTCATCTCAGAAAGATACCAAGTATTAGCACCATGATGCAAGAAAACTAATGAAATGGTATTGACAGCCTGGTAGCATCTTCCCCGCCAAGACCTTGTTGATAGGGAAAAAAAAAAAAAGACTAAATAAATTCAGTAGCTGGTATTTTGGATACTCTCATCATGGGGCCCAGAGTGCATGGGCAAAAGGCAGGATCTGGAACTTCAGGATTTTCTCCAGTTCAGGAGGAATTCATGCCCCGATCCCATGATGGGGAACATGTGACCGACAGAGATGTGTTCCCAGCTGACACCATGATGCAGTATTCTTGTGCTTAGGTGATTTCCTGGGACCTAAATGGCCTTGATGTATAATCCAGCAGAGACAAAACTGTAACAGAGACCAAATCAGCCCTACAGTCAGCAAGTGGGGAAGTAGAAATAGACACACAAGTGAAGCGACATAAAATTACATTTCTTTCTGCCCTCCCATGCAAGACTAGCTTCAGGATTAAAAAATAAAAATAAAAAAATAAATAACTGCCTTTAGAAAATTGCTTGAGATGAAGAAAAAGAAGGGTTATCTTTTGTATCACCTTGAAAGCAAATCATAAGAAACTCACAGAAAGATATTATTATCTAAAAGGAGACAAGATGCTCAGGTTGAAAGAACAGAGTATGCTTCCTTGGTGAAGGGGATGTGGATATCTTATGGACAGAGTTTCTGAACTCTGGGACTTTACATTATTGCACAAAAGACAGTTGTCTGCCATGATGACAATAATCTCCTGGATTCATCTGCCCAATACTCCATTGCAATGCTGGGGATTTACTGAGAGCATGAGCCCTTTATCATCACTGCCTCAAGCAGGGAAACCCCAGTGGATTTGGGGAACAGTTTAGTAGTCACTATTCCTCAGTATGATCTTCTTGATGCCCGAAGTCTGAGGCCCAAGCACAGATGCATTGGGACCAGAAGATAGAACAGTGCCTACTTTGTCCCATTCCCTCTCACACAGAGCTTGAGTAGGACTTTGGAGGTGTCTTACCCTCAATAGCAGAGGATATGCTCTCATCCCAAGTCACATGAATGTTTCACATAAACAGAAGAACATGACAAATGGGAGTCATCATAGCCAGGCCTGTTTAGCGCATCTACCCTTACTCAAATAAATACTGGGAAATAGAATTATATACACATTAGAAACATATATATTATCTATTTTAACTGACCAATGTATATATTGCTGTTTCTTATAAGAAGAAATTGCTGGCAGCATCTCAGTAAGCTGTCCTTAATTGCTAGTATTAGGCATATGCTGTTTTTGTTGAGGTGTCTGGCACTTCATAGATTGAAGCTGTTCCTGTAGAGTTATTGCTCTTCAGATGCTTTTGTAGCTGGATAAAATCTGATCACACTTTACGCACTGAGAGTAGAGAAGGGTAGAAAATTCTACCACTGCAACAGTTATGGTGCTGTCAGCCATAGAAACCATAAACTGAGTATTTAAAAATCAAGAGACTGACTTAAATAATCATGAGATTTTAAAATAAAACACACATTGAAGAGTTTCTTCTTCTTCTTCTTCTTCTTTTCTTTTTTTTTTTTTTTTTTTTTTTTTTTTGTTGTTGTTCTGTTCTTGGACTTTCTTGCATCTACAAGTATTTTCAGTATTTTTCCTGCCACTGGAAGCTTTAGTTCAGTTTCCAGAAGTTCAGAGTTTAAGTACAAAAAAGGGGATAATATGTGGTCACCTCCCCCACCTGAGTTTTAAGAAAAGCATCAGATATCCATAAGCAACAGGTGACCAGGGATAACTTCTTAAGTCAGCAACACTGCAGTGTTCCTTTGATGACTATGAGTACCACAAGCAGCCACTTAGCCCACTGCATGGTGGTTCAGGCCCATTCTGCTTATGGAAAGCCTAAAGGAAAAGGAATCAGGGAAAGTCACATCAGTAAAGACCTTTTTGAGGCAGTTTCTCCCCTGCATCAGTCTATTAGGGAATCATTTTTCTTTCTTATCCCTAGGGCAGAAGCTGGTAAAGCTCTCTAGCTGCTCCAGGTGCCGCCACAGTGCTGGTTTCCCAGGGCCACTGCTGCTTCCTGGGAGCTGCCAGGGAGAAGGACCACTGCAGAGTTGGCAGAGCTCCTCTCGGCCCTGGGCTTGCTGGGTGTGCATGAGCACCATGGAGGAAACAGGCTGTATTTGCTGCAGGGCTGCCCATTCAGGCAGCAGGGAGAGTAGCCAGGGTCATCTCTGTGCTTGGATCCCAGAAAGAGGGTGTCGGGGGCTGTATGTATGAACTGCTTGGCCTTTAAAGCACAAACACAAAGGGAAGAGGGAACAGCCCTTCAAACAGAACCATAAAAACTCATTTTATAGTCTCTAAAGAACTTGAAATAATTAGCAGTAGCTATTAAAACCATGCCACTGTTTTCACTCTAATAACTTTGTTATTGCTTTTGTCTTTTTGGTAAAGAGAACCTCTCAAAAGAAAAAACAAGATTTTGCTATGTAAAGCTGTATAGTTTATTCTAAAATGTCTTGGTTTGAGACCCTTACATACTGCAGAAAGAGACACAGTCTCTTTGCACTCCCTTCCAGGTGTACAGCCTCACCTGTTATAGACTGGTGGCTCTATGGACTGCAAGCCCCCAGGACTGGTTAGCAATAGGTTAACCTCAACCAATTTGTGCCCATTTGCACCACTGCTAAACTGTTTTCTAATTGTAGATGTGATCAATGTGTCATTAGATAGAAAAATAATAATAAATTTAATCAGTGTGTCTGTGAAAACAGCTGATTCTCCAGACCATAGAAATACCCTGATTTATAAACAAAAGGGGGCTTTAGTTTTTCTTATCCTATAAAAACACACTGGAACATTTCATCACAGTTTTCTTTCACTTTAATTAACAAGGAAACAGGGAGAAATGCCAAAGAGCAATTATACAACATATATACTGTGCTGATTAGTGATCTCCCTTCTGTAGCATAAGGAAGACTCCTTGAAGTTCAGGTTAAATCTTTCTCCCCCTCTAATGAGATATGCCTTATCCAACCCAGAAAGGTACAATTAACTCAGGAAAGAAAGCAGCTGTTTTCTCTGGGGGGGAAAAAAAGAAAAAGAAGAAAGAAAAGAAGGAGGAGGGGAATAATTTGTGTTAAAAGGTGACGTATGAAGTGCTGATCTGGCACAATCTGGGTCTGAACCTGACTGAGAAGAAACATCCCCATCAACTCCGCAGCTTTAAAGAAATCCAAAGCCTCGCAAACCCAGTCCCGACCACAAACACTTGCAAGGTCTGCCCTGAAACCAGCTCCTCTTGCCCCTGGAAGGGCTGAGCCCATTCACCTCTCCTCGCTGAGGCAGTGGCTGTTTCGGTGTTGGGGATGTGGGGGACCAAGAGCCAAGGAATCGGGGGCCGAGGTCGAGGGCTCCCCTGCAAGGCCACCCATCTCAGCCGGGACTGTGCTTTCCTGTGCAGAGCTGCTCCCAGCCTTTTCCTGGTCACAGGGGGAGTGTAAGGAGGCTTGTGCCCCATGCTGGAGAAGGGGAGAGTGATGACTTTGCCCCTGGCCAAGTGGAGGAGTTTTGAGCGGAGGTGCTTTCAAGCATTGCTTTTACCCACACACCCCGGTCGCTCCCGGGCCTCCTCCGGGGAGCACACGTGGCGGGAGCAGAGCCCGAGTCAGGCTCGGAGGGTGAGCTGCGGGGCAAGGAAGTCTGGGGAAAGCCGAGATCAGTAGAAAATTGAAGTGCGAGGAGCACAAGCAAGGGGCCGTGGTGCGCCTCGGGGGGGATGCGCTCTGGTTCCCGCCCGGGAACGTGCTGCACAACGCCGTGCGAAGGCTGGGGGCTCCACCGGCTTTTCTTCTCCTTTTCTCGTTTCTGATTTCCCTTGTTCCTCCCTCTTTCCTTTCTCCTTTTCCTCCTCCCGTCCAGGCCGGGGTGCCCCCACCGGCGCTGTGCCCTCCCCGGCAGCGGCGGCCCGCCTGTGTGCTGTGCTCAGAGCCGGTCTCCCCGGGCCGGAGGGGAAGCATCTCCTCACCCCCAGCCCCGGTGGGGCCCTGAGCTCAGCCTTGTAAACCCGAGGCAACAAAAGGAAGTTTTTTTGTGTAAAAATAACTCCCTTTGAAAATCCCCAATAGACATGAATGTCCCGAACTGGGATGCATCTGAATGCACTAGAGGAAATCATCTCGGGGATATAAAAGCTAGAGCGGACTGCGGGACTGCCACGGCCTTTACAGATGAGACTGAATACAGGAGGCTGAAACCAGGAGCGCTCTGCCGCTGCGGGAGCCGGCCGGGCCCGCAGCGCTGCGGCCGGCCCCATCGCGCTATCCACACGTGGAGCCCGGGCGGGGGGGCGTGGGCCTCGGGGCGCCCCACGGGGTGCAGAGCGTGACAGGCTCCAGCGAGGAGGCAGGAGCGGGTACTGCCACGCACCCCCCACCCCGGCCGCTTCCCTCGTGGGGCGCCATGGGGCTGGCCCGCACCCTGTGAGGGGCATCTGCAGCCGGCCTGCCCGGCACCGGGACCCCAGCCCCTTCGCATCCTGCTTTGCATCACAAACACAGTTTATACCCTTTTTTCCCCCCTTACTTTTGTCATTTGTTTTTGTTAGAAAAGGCAGGGCATTTCCCCTTCGCCTTGCCCTCCCTTCCCTGCACTGCCCCTCCGCGCCGTGGAGCCCGGCGCTGGCACAGGGTCCCGCCGGGGCGCCTCGTCCCTGCCCCGCGGGGCACCACGAGCCAGGGCTGCCAGAAACGCGGGCTGGAGTGCGAGCCTCCAAATCCCTCCGCAGCGTATGGCGGGGTCACAGAAAAAACCCCAGGAACATAAATTGGACACAGAAGGGCAGATGTAGACTGAACAGGAAGCGCTGGCCCTAGGCTAAATGAAACAGCTGTTGCCATTGTTCTGCACAGAGCCTGCGTTTGCAAACGCCGCACGGCTCGGGCTCCGAAAGCAGATGTTAGCAATTACAACACATGAAAAGAAGGGCACAGGGATTAGGCAAGTGACGAAAAAGCGAGGGGACCACTAGATTTATCACTGGCGGAGCGAGGCAGCCCCTCTCAGGAGGGTGTCGGGAGCCAGGCCCTCGCCTCCGTGACTTCGGGCTGGGTTTGCAGCGGTGGCACCCTCAGAGGCAGCCCGGGAGGCCTTCGCCCTTCTAGAAGGGCCAGAGGATTTTCTGATCCCGTTTTGCAAGGGTGAAAGAGCCCCGTGAGGGTCATGGAGCGAGACAGCGGGGAGAGGCAGGAATCCGGGCTTGGCATGTGCCCCGGGGAGACCAGCTCACTCGCCCAGGACCTGCTCCCTGCTTGGAGCTGTGGAGTGGCTGTACATCCTTTCTTTTCTTTTTCTTTCCTTTTTTTTGGGGGGGGGGGTCAGTCACAGCTTTGTGCCCTTTGGACGGATTACACCGAGCGGATGGAGGAGCTGGGAGAGCCAGGCTAAGCCCAGAGACGAGCTTCATCTCCTCCTCTCTTTGTATGAGCAGAAAAATAAGCAAGCAGGGCCCACGCTTTACATTTCTTGTGAAATTTCTTCAGTTCTTCCATATAATCGGAGTTGTAAAATTTATATAAAATAAAATAAAATATCCCTTGCAGCTTTCTTCCTGCAAGGAGTGATGAGTATTTGAAAGGTTAGTTGGAAGGTAAAGCATGTGTTTGCCATCTTAGCTCCTGATATGGAAACCATATGCTTAAATACAGCACCAAATATACTCGATATAACACTATTTTTTATTAAAGGTGGTTTTATAAAAACTATCCACCTTCCATCTACTAGTGACTCCCAAAGAGGTCACATATTCCTCACTGCAACTATCGATATATATTTGGAGTAAATTGAACTCCAAATAGACTGTTTCTGATTACTATTGCAAAGGGAGCAAGAGTCCATCTTATTTTCCCTCTCTGATAAATTAAAAGAACTGTAATGGGTGATTTCTGAAACCTGTAAAAGGGCAAAACCATCTGTGACTAACTTAGTGTCACTTTAAAGAAAAATTATTTGATTAATTTGAGTAGAATATAAAAAGAATATAGTTCTGCTTAACTACTGCTCAAGAGGAAGATGCAGCAGCAGTAAAACCCAACACAGAATAAACATTCTGGGGGATAAAAAATGACTAATGTATTATTAGAGGTTCAGAGACTACTGCCTTGCTATTGAGGTAGCTAATTTTTGCTCTGCAGCTTGCAACAACAAGTGTCTCTCACAGATCCTTTGTCAGGAAGGAAAGACAGGCCAGCAGTAAAATGTGCAAAAGTGCAACACTGAGAGTTTAGGCTGCTCCATTGCTCTTCTCTTTTGGAGTTAAAGAGAACCAGCTTGCAGTCCTACTAGAGTGACACTTGTGAAGATGCACACAAGATTACTTCCTTCAGGTTCTGCACCCAGGAACTGCAAACTTTTGGCAGATAGGTTACTATTTAATGCAGTGCCTGAAGACAGCAATAATAAAGAGGAGTGGGGAGAAAGAGGGAGAAAGGATGGCAATTTTCCATCTTTGAATCTGGGATTGATAGTGTCAGTCCAGGAAAGTCCAACCCAAAATTTCCCACCTTTGTCTGGCCAGACAAGCAGAAAGCAGAGACAAAAGAAAGTAGAAATCAAAAGGATTAAGATATTGAAATTCTTCTGTTTTGCCACAGGCTGTCACCCTAACTCCACATATTGCTCAGGCAGATAGGACTATTCTATTGAAAGCAAAGAAGAGAAATAGCACTAAAAGTTCAGAAGTTTGTTTCTCTTGAAATTTAATTGGCCTGCAGGTTACCTGCAGTCTTAACCTCCTCACTTACAATTTTGAAAATAATATTAAATAGTAAAAATAATAAGCATGAACAGAATAATCTTGATAAGTCATGTCAAATTCTATAGGGCCTGAGCTTAGCAAGCATGGTTTGCCTCAGATGTGGAGTATTTAATGACATCTTTATCATTGTAGGGTTTGAACATGGCAAACGGAGATGTCATTTGCACTTTGACACAAGCTAAGTTACTTGCAACTATGGAGGCAATTAGGAGCTCACACTGGGCTAGGCTGGGCCCTGGCCAAACCTTGTTCAAATCAAAGGAGAGATTGCTTTAGCATCTCTGAACTGCTTTTCATTCACCCTAGGAAGAGGCATGAGACAGACAGCATTCCAGCCTGATCAGCTGAAAATAAAAGCTTGCTGAAATCATGACAGATCTTTTCACTTACTTCAGTGAGCACATACCAGGACCACAGCTTGTCAAGCCAAGCTCTACGTGATTACTTGTGCTTGATGAGGTACTCTGTACCTTTCCTTGTTCCTCTATTCTGGGCTGTCCTAAAGTCCTCCAATCTGTTCTATAGAGCTTGGAGTCTGAGATCCTTGCTCAGTTCTCAAATCCACAAGGATATCGAGGAGCTTACCCACTTTACAATCAATGAACCTTGTATACCTGTACTCTTCCAAGCATCTAGGCCAATAGAGTTAGGTATCTTTGAAGGTCTGGATCTTACTTACAAGTTGCAACTTATACAACTGTGTTTACTTACCACTGACATTAATACTGTGGCAATGCCTTCATCCCAGTGACTGGTACACATACCTACTATGTGCCTCTTCTTTCTTTGCTGAACTCTCATAAGCCTATTGGACTGGAGTCCTAAAGTAGCTCATTCCCCTTTGAAAATCTTGGACAAAAGCACCCTTTCCAGTTGGAAATAGAATAAGGAAAGTGCCAATTGCATAACTTGCAGTGGAAAACTTAGGTACATACACATAGACCTTCATACTGAAAACGAGAAGAGGGGAAAATGTGTTAATTTTTCAGGGCTTTGGGGAACAAAGCAGTAAGAATTCTAGCATGCAATAATGTAATGTCTGAAATGTTGGAAAATAAGAATGTCTGAGAAAATGTCAGAAACCTGGAAAATACTCATCAGGATGTCTTACTATTTAAGAACTGTTCTGTTAAAATGTTGCTCATAAATATGTTGATTTTCCTGGCTAATAGTAGCTTAATTAGTGCATGGTTTAGTAGCAGCTAAGGCCATCCTATCTTATTCTGCTAAGGTAAAATCTTCACCACGAATCTCTGGCTTTGCTATAATTTATACAAAGAAAGATTCAATAATCTTGTCATGCCCTCCAGCTCCATTTGTCACTGAGAAACTTCAGCCTCAGACCCAAAACCACTCAGACCATCTAGAGATGTTTTTCATATACAGACTGTTCAGTTTTGTTTTGTTTTGTTTTGTTTTCTGCTAGCTCTTTGATCTGAACTAGTCTGTTTCTGTCAAGTGAAAGTTGAAGAGGCAGGGGAAAGGCTAAGATTGTTATTGTACATGTTTCTCTAAATCGCTTATAAAAAAAAGAGGGGTGCAGCAGTAAACAATACTTATCTTAACCCTCAGGTAATTCAATTATCAAAAGTAGGATTGGACCTACAAAAACGGAATTAAAATTGACTTTATAGTAAATTACTTGGATTTGAGAACTATGTATTCTTAACTGTGTGGTTGCAGGGTACCTGTACCTGATCCTGGTTCAGTAGCACTGACCTGTAAGATAACTATAATGTGTGTTTCTCTGAGCTATTTCATCACATCACACAGGGAAACCTCTTGCCTAATCTTTACCCAGTGCAGCTGCCTGTCCAATGGAAGATTAGTGATCTCTGAATTTTCAGGTGAGGTAGTGGTCTAGGGAATTAAACTCTTTATCTTTCTCTCCGCTCTTTTATTTGCTTTATTTTGTTTTCTGCCATGTGAGCCTTTAGTCAAATAGCCCACATATATACTCATCACTTGGACAGCTTTAAGCACAATACATGGGCATGTCTGGGCACTACAATAATATATCTTCTTGTTGTCTCTCTGTAGATTATCCTCTATTACTATAATTCATAACTCCACCCCTTTGCATACATGCTTCTATTGTGAAAATGTAATTTATTACTAATTAAACAACATTTTAATAAGCTAGTTGATAGCTCTCCACAGCATCTAGGAATTAAGCTTACCTGGGAGCAAGTTACTGGTTGAGACTAAAGTGAAGCTTAGATAAAGGTGGGGAAAGGAAAAGACATCAAAGAAATAGTCACCACCAAAACCTCATCCTCCACAAATTCAAGGTGTGGAGATGTTTTCAGACATAGGGATCCTCCCTTCTCTGGATTTTCAAATAACTATAATCACTTAGAAATCCCTCTTTCACCTCCCCCTGGCCTGATTATCTCATCTTCCTCATTTGAATTTGATTGTTATGAACAATGCATTTATGGCCTCCGCACTTTATTACCTTGAACTCAAAAAGGCTTAATTTGGTTCAGATGGTGCTCATTTAGCAATGCAAAGCTTAGGGACAGCACTGTCCTGGTGGTCTGCTTTCACCATTGAGCAAGGTTTTGTTCCTAATCTCAAAAGCTCTCCTTAGGACTTGTTCCATGCAGCCTTTCCTTGGGCTCACTCCATAGCCATGGGTCAACACTGGTATTTGGAGAGAACAGTGTTCTCTTGATAACTGACCAGTGCTTGAAATTCAGGTTGGCTCTGGAAATTCAACATAAAACTGTCTCCAACATTTTTTCCCCACAATTAAATACACTTCTTAGCAGAGGGCAGGAAAGAAACAACAAAATCACAACCCATGTTAGACTCCCCCTGAGGTGCCTTATCCAGACACCAGGATCACTAGTCATTCTGACTATAACTTTTAGAATGTTGACAGACCATATATTCTGTGACAGAGAGTGTAGTATTCACATACGACTGAGATAAGGAGCTGATCTAATTCTGAAACAGATAAGAACGGTAATTCTCAAGGGTAATGAAGGGAATTCATCTGTCTCTTAGCATGGAATACTATCACTCCTAAGTAATACTAATCCAATACCAAAATGCACCTTGATTCTTTGCTCTGTCCCCACCTCCCCTAATTTTTTTTATCTGCACTTTTTAATAATACGTTTGGAAACTTATTAAGCTTACAAATCAAGCCTTGAGGTTAAAGACAACCCTATCTAAATATCTTATCATTTATAAAAAGATTATCATTAAACACCTTGTAGAAAAAAATTTGAACCAGTGTAGAATATGAGAAACGTGTAGAAAAAAATGGCTAATGTGTCCACTTTTAAATTAAATGTAAATATAATTTGTAAGGCTTACATTTTTTAAACAGAGAGAATTTAGCCTGCATAATTTCCTTTCTGGTTAATCTTATAGGCAGAAGCATACATAGGGTGATTCAGAAAAATTTTGTGGTTAAAAGTTAGTTACCTCCTCCAGATCCATTGTAGCAGATGATTTCAACAGATTCAAGATTTCACCTGAAGCTCCTAATTTACAGTGACAACACAGAGATTTTAAGCATTAAAATGAACTTAGTTAAATGCCCTAGTTTACAGCTTGTTTGGGATGTCAGCGAATTTTTCATCTTTATTACTTCAGACAGATAGCAAGGCTCTTATCTGTACATACCTCATCAGAATGACTCAAACATACGCAAAAGTGAATTCTTGGTTATTTTAATGAGACAAGTAAATATAAAACAGTTATAAATACAAAGGCAGGATAAATATGCCTGACAATACAGCAATGCCTAAATTATTGCCAGCACAGTATTAAAAGTTCTGTAGTGGTTTCTGGTTCAAAGAGTCCCATAAAAATTGGAGTTAATTTAAAACTTAGCCATCCATGGGAATATTCCTCATTCACACAATACAGACTTCTCTTGTACAGGTCTGTTTATATACTTCAGCTATGGAACAATTTTCAATTTCTGTTGAAGAAAGTACCCTTATTTAGTCCAGGAAAGCAATTAAACACATGCTTAGCTCTGTGCTTTAGTTAAGTATGTGCCTATATACTTGTTGGGACAGGTGAAATGATGACAAACTGGCTTTTTGAGCCAGTTACTTCATTATTTGCATTAAAAAAAAAAAAAAAAAAGACAGCTAATTCCTAGTAAGAGTGTGATGTGAGGTTATGGTGGATCAGATGTTACTTAATAAAATACTAACGATTTTTGCATCAGATCACGGCCCACCCAACACAGAGATTCCACTAAGCATCATTGCCTAGGGAGGCTTAAAAATCCTGATCATGGAAATCTTTCCACCGATTCCATCAGGAGAGTCGTGATTCCTTTGACAGACAAGAGAAAGGAAGGAAAATATGCAGCTAGCCAGCTGATAATCACTGACTCTAAAGACCCATTGTAAGACCAAATGCAAAGGGTTACCAAGCTCATCTACAGGGTTGCAAACTAGTTGTCTGGTGAGCAGGGAGAATGCTGGCCTCACAAAGACAATACTGTCCAGCAGAGTCAGGTTTCCTTAAACACTGCACTGTTCCAGTAATAGAAGAGATTCTTCAGACAGCACTGCCAGAAGTAAAAGATGCTTTCACAAAATGAGAGAGCAAAATAACCGTCCCCAGCCCATGTTAAGCCATCCAGTTCCAGAATATTTCAGGTTGAAAGGGACCTCAAGAGATCTTTAGTCTAACCTCTTGCTCAAAGCAGGGTCAACACTGAATTCGAACCAGGTTGCTCAGGGCTTTGCTCAGCTGCATCTTGAAAACCTCCAAGAATGGGGATTTCATAGCCTTTCTAGGCCATTGATCCACTGCTTGATTAGTCCAGCAACTTTATGCTGCAGGTACCACCATGCTTCTCTAAGAGCAGCAGAACAGAACTTCAGGCTGTTCAGTCCCCGCTTTCAATTGTCTTTATTCTACAGTTGCCTGCTGTTGCCAGCTACTTCCCCAGCTTTTCCCAAAATCCTGCTGTTGTGGCTCACACACAGCTTCTGGCTCACCTACAGGGCTAGAGCCCCGCAGAAGCCAGAAAGTTCAGAATAGAAACTTCTGGCCCACACCAGAGAGACCTTTTCTGGCTCGCTGTCATACGGTTAACACATGCTGTGTTTACCCTGCCAGGAAGCATGTACTCCAGAGTGCTGCTCCCAGATTGATCTCTCTCTCTGAGAAGTGGCTGAAGTATGTCTCAGGTCCCAGAAACCCACCTGTTGAATTTCCTTCCCACTCAGAAGAGAAGAGGCAGAAGGTGCAGGCTTGTGTGTTGCTCCAATACAAAGCAGTGTGTGGCTGAGGCACACACCCAAACCAAAGAGCAGGAAACTGTTCATACATTGGGCATTTTACATATTGCTTCTGTGCCCAGAAATAGGGCAGCGTTGGCACTAGATTAATCAGGGAAAGAGGAAGAGAAGTCTGGCAGAGATGAAGGCTTGAGGCCTTCTCATGTTTCACCAAATACTGTGTGCTGCTCTTTCTCTTAAGCTAATGAACTAGGGCTCTAAGCAATGGTTTGGATGCCTTTACCTGAACCTTCTTCCTCAGTTGTTAGCTAGGCCCTCTGGCCTCGGAGCACCCTTGTCTGACTGGAACTTATCCTTGGGGTAAAAAAGAACCTACCTCAGGGTAAGGCTTGTCTGCCTGGCTGAGCTCTCAAAGGGCTGTGCTTCAGGCCTCCCCATGGCTGAGAGGTACCCCACAGTGCTGCACCCTGATATGGGCCTCTTTCCACCAGAGGAGGAAAGGAAAATCTCTGCCCTGGGCTGTAGCAACATATTGAATGAGTCCTTTCCCCCAACCCCTATACACTAACCCTAACATTTCCCCTAACCACTCTCTGAAGGAAGCAATCAGGATTTTGTGGTGAGGGGTCTGGAGGAGTGGCTGATACATCTGAGGGCTGTGCATTCAGATACATTCAGAGAGATCTAGACAGGCTGGAGGTTGGGCAGAGAGGAACCTCCTGAGGTTCAACAAGGGCAAGTGCAGAGTCCTGCACCTAGGGAGAAATAGCCCTAGGCACCAGTACAAGCTGGGGGCTGACCTTCTGGAGAGCAGCTCTGCAGAGAAGGACCTGGTGGATGACAAGTTGACCATGAGCCACTAATGTGCCCTTGTGGCCAAGAAGGCCAATCCTAATTAGGAAGAGTGTTGACAGTAGGTCAAGGGAGATGATCCTGCTGCTCTACTCAGCCCTTGTGAGGTCTCATCTGGAGTATTACAGCCAGTTCTGGGCTCCCCAGTACAAGAGAGACATGGAGCTACTAAATAGAGTCCAGCATAGGGCTATAAAGATGATCAGAGGGCTGGAGCATCTGCCCTATGGGGAACGGCTGTGAGAGCTGGGTCTCTTTAGCCTGGAGAAGAGAAGACTGAAGGGGGATCTTATTAGTGTCTACAAACACATTAAAGGGCAGTATGAAGGCGATGGGGCTGAAATCTTTTCAGCGGTGCCAGGCAATGGGCACAAACTGAACCACAGGAAGTTCTGCCTGAATACGAGGAGGAATTTCTTTACTGTGAGAGTGACAGAGCACTGGAACAGGTTGCCCAGAGAGGTTGTGGAGTCTCCTTCTCTGGAGATATTCAAGGCCTGTCTGGATGCAACCCTGTCTAACATGCTCTAGGGTGACAGTGCTTGAGTAGGGGGTTTGGACTAGATGATCTCCAGAGGTCGCTTCGAACCTCAACCCTTCTGTGATTCTGTGATACTGGGAGTCATCCATTAACCTCTCTCATACTCATGGAGACTCTAATGCAAAAGAAAATACCTTTTAAATGCAAGCACAGGGAGCCAGCACACTGAAAGGCATGTTCTCAGCTGCTCATCTGATTGCTGGAGAGGTTAGCATGGCTTAACAGCCATAGAGGAGCAGGAGGAGGGTGTGGGAGAGAGACAGAGGCTAGCTTGTGATCTAGGTGTGAAAGAATCCACAGCTGAGAAAGATCAATAAAACAGTGCCAAGGCTTGCAATGATGGGAGTAGAGAACAGGAGGGTGGATGGTAAAAGAAAAGGAGCCCCCCTACAGCTACAGAGAAGAGAAAGGTGGGTAAAAAGGGAACTCTGATACCACTAGACCCACAGGAGACTCAATGGGTTGTCTCATTATTATGGTGAACAGAGAGAGCTTATGAGCTGGGAAAGATAGGAAGCTTTTATTTATATATTTTTTTAAAAGAGTGCAGCCTCTAGGAGGGTTTTTGCAGCTCAAATGCTTTTATTTTGTGCCAATTACTTATACAGGGTCTGTATTATTCCCGTAATCAGTCTAAATGAAAGTCAAACATGAAAGATTCCTAACAATGAGCTAATTGGAATGCCATTACCATTTAGATTTAATAAGGTATTTGTAATAATAAACTTGCCTCAGTCTATAGAGTTGTCTTATTCTTGCCAGATCTTGCAAGAGTGTAAGAGTCGACATTTGACGTTCATTCCGCAGGGCATTGCATATAACCTTCAAAATGTTTTAGGCTTGCAGTGCTTAGTGAAATATATCGGGGACACAAACAAAATCTATAGCCTGCTATTGTTCTCTGTGTGTGTAGCTCAAAGGTAACAGGAATTGTGTTAAAACTCAACAGCAGATTATATCCCACATATCTTTCTTTATTTGTGGTCCAAACATCTTGTGGTTTCAGATGAGTCACTCCATGTCCTCTTATGTAGCTGCATTTATTATTTGCATTAAGGTCTTGCTGAGGAGCTTCAGTCTGGTTCCAGGACTACACAAGCATGCTGCACAGAGGGTCTTTGCCTTGCATAGCTTAAGATCTAAGCAATTACATCAACTTCTCTTCTATCTTGATATCCTATCTACAGAGGTAAAAGCTAGTTAGAGCTCTGTGCACACTTACTTTTGAGAATAGTCCACAAAAAATTTCTTGCTTTGCCCGTATGGGAAAACTCTATTCACATAAATCATGTGTGGGTTCAAAGACCTGGTCTCATTGTGCAGTCAAAGAAGTTTTGTTCAACTGTAGTTCATACTACAAATACAAGGCATGATCTTTGTGGATATTTCTGCTGTTGTGAAATAAGAGCTTGGTATGAGCACAGTTGTGCAGTCTGATGAACTTCCCCTAAGTATTGACTAAAAATGCAGAGGTCGAGCAGGTGTATATGTGTATGTAGGAACCAGAAAAATAAAGTCGAATCAGCCAAAAAGCCAAGGGAGACACACAAAATCACTGATGATCTGGGAAATGGTGTCATGGAGATGCTTTATAATCAATAAGATTGCTTCGCCCTCCCTCTTCTCCCCCCCGTCATCCCCCCCAGAAGATGCTAGTGTCATTTCTCCTCCTAAAGGAAATCCAGTAAGTGACCAGATACAGACCAGTTGCTCAGATCAAAGGGGCAATAATGCCTAGCTCCTATTTTGACTAAATTGGATTTCCTGCTGGCATATCTCTCTGTGAAGGAGCACTACCTATCCAATAAACTGTGCTGCCGCCTACCAGCAGATGAATTATGTTCTGCTGACACTCTGTGGTCCCAACAGCTAGTCCTGAATGATCTGACTCAACAGAAAACTTTGCACAATTGCTCAAATAAATGTCAAATCATTGGAAACTGGCAAAAATCATGGAAATTTGAAATGTTCCTTTTTGAGGACAGTATTTTAATACGATCTGACACTGGGGATTCAGCTGAACATTCATAACATCCAGGAAATTCTAGCCACAGTTGGTAAAATGACCAGTGTTCTTACATGTACTTTTTCTCTAAAACTACATGTACTGTACTCCACAATGTTTTTCTGAAACATAGGCCAGCAATCAATGGCCTAAGTTAACCATTTGTCTGAGCATCTTGCTAGATTATTGAAGAACTGCAAGAAAGTATGAAAATCAATAGCTTCTCTGGATATTTTCAAAGAAGACAGTTTGTCTAAGTGTTAAAATTCGGGCATTCTTGCTTATGATAGCCTGGGTAAAGTACCTACTCTTTTTATGATTCACTTCACACATAAGAAAAAAGTGATGCTTGTTACTTAGATCACAGCAATGTTATGAGGCTTAATTTTTGAGAGGTGTTTTGGGATCCTTGTATGAAAAATGCTATAAATATATACATTCTTAGTAGTATTTAATTTGCTTCCTTTACAACTCATTTGAGCCAACATATGTTGCCAAAAATGCAATATTCTCCAAGAAGTCTTTTATTCTTATATCTGTCTGGAGTCCAGGACATATTCCAGCCTTATAAAGCATCCAATATTGATGCATCTGCATGGTGTATATAAAGATAGCTAATACGATCAAACACTTTTTTTTCCAGGAACCCAGGCTTGCTCAATGTACAAGATGGACGCACTTAGCAAATGAGGCAGCTGTTCAATTTTTATTTTTATGCTCATTGTTTGCTGTGTGGCCACATGTCTCATAGAGTACATACCATCTAACATTTGTAGTGAATCAGACAGGGCTCTGCCATAACTCATTCACTTGGACTACCCAACTCCACCTCATTCCCTGTTCAACATACATATACGATCACGTAATCAGGAAATGGATCATAAGAAAGCTTTAACTTTGTCATTTCCAAGCTTCATTTTACTGCATCAAACTTTCTTTCTACGGAAGTTTTTGTGTGACAATTCCAAGGGATGTAAAGCTTTTTAATAATAACAGCATAATCTCTAGAAGAGTCATATTGCACCAAGTAATCATTTGTTAAACAGCAACACTGTCCTGTTGAAACAATGATGTCTATACCTGAGCATCATCAACAATTTTTCTTTTATTACTGAAATAACCAAAGAACCTCCAGGGCTGCTATTCTTTTCCTGCACCAAATCATGGAGCACATACCAAATACCTTTCACTAAGTTACCAAATTAAGTTTGCAGCAGATATGCCTGCACAATATGTGAACATTTTCTCAGGATTTTATAATAATAGGATAAACCTGACCTGTTTCTTCCTGTTTGGGGGGAGGGAAGATTGATATAAAGCATTACTGGTTTTGTATTTCACAGTTTTCTAAGTATTGGACTGTCACACATATTATGAACTTTAAAAAGTCAGGCCTCATTTCTTATTTGTATCACTTGATCTAATATTAAGAACATTTTAGCTAGTTAAGTTAGATTGGCACACAACTCAATAGATAAATCTGCTCTGTGGTCTCTAAATAGAATAATCCCATTGTCTTTTATTAGTTAACTAACAAAAATTGGTTCACAGGAGTTGTAGAAGAACAGGGAAAGCATAGCACTGGATATAGAGATTCCTACCTTTTGCATCTTGAAAGCTAAACACATACAAGGAGATGGCAAGAAAGCAGCAGTTTACATATAGGCATTAAAAAACACCAAGGGCCTAATTTGCAATGACTTACACACACTTATCTTTACACTTATGACTAGTCCCAGTAACTTTGCTAGTGTGTTAAACTGCTGCAGGGAACAAACCCCAAAGGTGAATAGAAGGTGCTGCAGAGGGTTGATGAGAGAAGATTACACACACAGCAATTACAGTAAGCAGTTCCTAGGAAGAGAAGATAAACAGTTATCCCTTGGTAGAAGCTATGGTATAACACAATATAATGGACATGGCCCATTTACTCAAGAATTTGAGGCTGGTGTTTTTAAATCTAAGAGTCCCAAGTTCAAATCACATAGATCAGGTGTGTGTGCACACATGTATGTGTGTGTGTTTATATGTATGTGTGTATGTCTCTGTTGTAGAAAGGACAGGAGAAGGGGTTAAGTACCTTGCAAGTCAAGACAGTCTTAAGCAATACAATGAGAAAACACACAGAGAAGTACATCTACATGACTTGGCTGGGCAAGAACAGCCTGCTGAGCTAGAAATTCCTTCTGAAGATAGGTTATGCTTGTCACAATACTCCCTTATCACCAAAGCTTGGGGTTGTCACAAAGTGGAGAACCAGGAGATGCATAGAAGCAGCCACTATTTTTGCAAACATTACAGCTACAGGTAGCTTCTCTAAGCTGTCACTGGCACCTTGTTTCCCTTGTCATCATCCCCATTGTCATTTCCCAATATCTCTTAAACAATTTGAAGCCTCATTCCTGACAGAACTGCACATCTCCATTCACACCCTGCATGACACTGAACAGAAATGGATTATGCATATTGCATAAAGCAAATGCTGTGCTCAGGTCTGAAGCATTTGGGTCCTTGACTTCAGCCTCCACATCATTAGAGTGCCCGTAATTGTCCACCCTTACCATACAAAGCACAATGTAGCCCACTGTTCTGATGGAGGCCTCTAGGATCTATTCTAATATAAATAGTAATGACTGTAATTATTAATCATTACTGTGATTATATGATTATAATTAATAATCATAATAATGAATCATTATAATTACTGTACTAAATGACAAGCCCTGCTTCCTCCAGTGAGCTTCTGAAGCACAGAGAATGAGTTGTTGTGTATATTTAATGAATCTCAAACACTTCTATACTTAAAAGTCCAAGAGTCTCTGTTTGTTTTAAGAACTTCCATATTGTATTTCATTTAGAAATCTACAGCTGCCTTGAATTGTGACCAGTGCAGTGCTGCTACCATATGCAAAGTCCTTTGCTTAAAATCCAGCAGAGTCATGAGCAAACAGAGATTGGCAAGGGGAAGGAATGTGCATATGGATATTACTTGAGGGACTGAGAGCCAGATATGCCTAATAATGCGTTTTTCCATCTTAGATTTACAACTGAAAGTAATTCAGTTCATTGAAGAGCATTTTAAGAAAGCCCAAATAAAATAGCAAATGTGGCAGCTGCAGACACTTGAAAGAGAGACGGTTCGTCATGCCCCATCACTTTGCTCTTGGAATCCTTGGGCATTACTGCTTTGGTGCCAGTAGGTCAGGATAAGGGAGAGGAATGTTAAAAAGACAGTTAATCCAATCTTTAAACTGCACCTTAGATGCAGTGCTTTTCTCCTCTGATGATGTGTAGGCCCAAGCCCCAGCTGCTAACACATGCTAACTGTGAGTTTCAATATTTTATATGAAATCTGAAATCTGTTCAAAGCACACGGGTGCTTTGTGACTTGTGATAAGAGCTGTGGAACAAGGGCCCTTGAGGAACATGCTGGAGTCACCATATATATTGAAAATCACCTCTGATTATTGGGCTGGTCTGAATGACCAAACTCCTCCTAATGCATAAAGAAAATGAACTTGTAGAACGTAAAATCCACACATAAGAAAACCACATTTCATTGTTACAGAGACAAGTCAGTAGACATGCTCAGAAGTGGGATTACCCAAGCATAATGACAAAGCAGAGGAATCCGATCAGGTTTTTTGAAAGAATATAATTGTTAAAGGTTAGTTGATATGATTAGATTCAATTTTTATGACTTAAGAATCCTGTTATCTATTAGTAGAGCTGGGTGCATATATTCAAGATGACATATTTCTGAATGTTTGTAATAATTATTGTAATAAGCAAGATGTAGCTACTAAGAGAGCTGCTGAGCTGTTGTTGCCATTTCCATTTTACCGAGTACAATGATAATATAGGAAGACTCTTGCATTGCCTTCTCAGTTGTTGACCTGTTTATATTTTTAATAAATTTTGGAAAGAAAGAAGTAAGAAAAGGGCCTATCACTCTTTCTTTATCAGCATGAGCCTGCACATGGTCTAACCAAACTGGGTTAGACTAACAAAAAGTGAGAACATCCATGCGGGCTGCTCCTTTGTAAGCAAAGCAAATAAATGGCTTACAGTTAAGAACATTAAAGAGTGATCATCTGAGCCATTTCTAATCAAAAATTCTACTCTCTGATCAGGCACGTACCGTTTTAAGACATGGGACTAGAATAAGGTAAGCAGGAAGATAAAGGATTGATTTTATTTGCAACATCTTTGCTATGTAATCATTGACAGATTAGATTTTACAGACTGCGTAAGTGCAGTGTATAGCTGTGGCACTGAGTTGTCTGATGTTTAGTGTAATCTCCTTCGGGTGACAATCTGGCTAATGGTGGGGACGGGACACTTGAAGGGCAGAGTGCAAATGCCTCTTTGGCCAGAGTACGACATGCAGTTGTACCAGACATTACACTCTTTGAGGTAGACTCATCTCTGTTGTTGTTTTATGCCTCTTTTCAGAGAACGTAAAAACTTGTGAGGTTATTAAAAGAGATTTTAAAAAAGTGAGTAATTAACATGGTGCTCAGGTCTGAACTTGGAGCAGAATTCAGCCATTATTTACTTCTTGCTGTTTGCAGTGGTTCATAGGCACTGGATGTTGTACAGGAGGAATAAAAAAGATGAAGGCATAAATCCTGAAGCTATTTCAGAGCCTAATTCCATCGACTGCAGGCTAGAATCAGGTACTGAAATAACTTTCTCGGTCTGGGCCCAAGATTCTCCACTGAAAAAAAAAGTATTTCTTCAGAGAGAAGTACTGAGAAACACCAAATGAATAGCCAACAGTTGAAAATGAAATGTTGGGACTGACTGACTATTGGGACTGTTGTTGAAATGTTGGGACTGACACCCAACATTTCAGGCAGGATCAGGTGCTGGGTTTTGCACCACAGCAGTGGGAAGCTGCAGTACAGAGATGGAGTATAGGGCACTCAGGGTTGCTTAGACCAAATATGTGGATGTATAGATGATTTAATTACCAGGCTTTTAGGAGAATTTTTAATCTCTCTTCAAACATTCATACTGACATCTCTGATGTGTGATACCATTTGAATTGAAAAGAGGATCCATTTAAAGCCTAAATACTCTAATTACTTTTTTAAATGCCCGGGAGCAGCCCAGTGTTCAAGCACACGATGCTCTTAAAGCCTTACTAAATTAAAGGCTGGGGCAGAGGGAGGGCAGAAAGAACGTTAAAGTACATTATGTTTTAAAGGATGTGGTTTTCAAATTGACATGAATTATATTTAAACTAAAGTAAGAGTGTAACGTAATATTGGTCAAGGTTTTCAGAGTGAGGTGTGTATCATGCTAGATGCATGCAAGCAAAACCTGGGACAGTTAGCTCCTACCCTGACCATGTGACAACCTACTGTGAACATCTGGCATTTCCTTGAAGGAATCAAGAGCCTGATCAGGAGCCTGACTTCAAAAATCAGTGCTCGTAGAGCACTATGTGGGCTGCTAATGAATCTTAAGTGACTTAGCCTGTGCTTGCAGAGATTTGGGAGGAGAGTGAGGGTGGGAAGACTTTCAGAACGATTCTTCCAAATCACTTGAGACTGACAGTTAGGTTTTGAGATTCACACGTTTGTTTTAAATAAACATTTATTTTCATGATAATGTCACAAGTGTGACTTGTGACTTGGGAGTCTTTTTCTTTTTTCTTTTTTTTTTTTTTTTTGAATTCTTGGCATATCAGTACAGTTGAAAGACACACACCCTTGCCTTCTTACACTTTGTGCCAAGCCACAACCACAAACCATCCTTATAACCCCCAAGCGCTTTTGGCAGTTGTGACATAGAACGTATGGCTCATGTGGTAAAATGTGCTGGCAGGTTCCTTATAGGCCTCATCCAGCAATCATTTATGCAAAGAATTTGATGCCAGATAGCAGCTGTTGTGTTGAGGCTGCTCGGTATCACACCAATCAGTACTTGTCTCATCGTTTCTTTTTCACTTCCCTGTCTCCACCTGCTCTGCTCTGCTCTGCTCTGCTCGCCTCGCCTCTTTTTTCTTCCCCCCCCCCTCTTTTTTTGTATCTTATATTCAGATTTGAAGTGATCTGGTGCAGGACAGAAGATGCTCTAGAAGATGCTCGGGGGCATCTTTTTGGTCTGTGTTTCTATCTCTTGCTACAAAGTCTGGTTACCTGGCACACAGTAACACTAACAGTAATGCAAAACAATACAAATACAACTGGCATCCAACAATCCCTGGCAATTTAAATGATGAGTGACCTGAAAATTGAATGCTGTGGGTAAAAAATGCAGCTTCGGGGAACCACTTAATGAACTTTTGAAAAGTAATGTAATGCTTTTTTACTTAACTGAAAGTATTTGCATAGCAGTGGCCTGACTGGTTATTTATTTTAGTTTGGCTCCCTGCATGTGTTGTATGTTTTCATTTGGAAGTTGCTAATGTTTCTGATATAAATTTTAGAACATGTTTAGAGCTCAAAGAAGTTGCCCAAAAGACAACCTTAGGGGGAGAGTTTGCCCAGAAGCAGTGACACTCTGTGTCTTGTCCAGAACATGTCTGACAGCAAGAAATGTGCTTCAAGCTCAATATGGAGTTCATTGTAGAGGTGGTCTCCAGTGCTGAAATGCCTGAAAAAGGAAAACTAGGCTTCAGTGGATATGCATCCACAAGTGCATTACCTTTCTCATTCATCTCAGTGGACCACAAGATCTTAGCTCCTGACAGGTTGTGATCAAGGTGAGGTAGGAAGCTGTGACTGGGGCTATCATTTCGTATTCATTGCCTGAGACACTCAAATCTAAGGATTAGAGATGAGGAATCAGTGTTTATTGAATGAATTGGAATTAATTGGGAAAAATATGAGACTAAAATAAATCCCATGCAATTGATGCCCTCTGAGGCCTCATTTTTCTTCCTTTGATTTGACCACAGATATGGGTTACACAATGTCATTGTCAGAGAAGAAAATTGGTAGTAAGCTTCCTCCACCAAGCTCACATGGCCATTTTTGGATGACTTGTTAACTATTTAATTGCTCCAAATAAGAAAATAGATTTTCTATAGAATGTATTAATGAAGCATGGTCCATAGTGATGCGCTTACTAGGAGAGTAAGTGTTGTAATCTAATTCCTAAGTCCCATATTATCTGCGATTGCGACTACATGTCCTGCTTCTACAGCTTGTCCTGTGTTTTGCTTTATGATATTCTTGACAGTTCTACCTGTATATCAAATAACACACAGCACTGCATGATAATACACTTGTCTAAGATCCTAAAAAAACCATGAGAAATATTTGTTGAGAGCTAAATGTGATCTTGACATCATAATGCAACGAGGTTTAATCTTGCACTCTGAGTATCAAGAGACAATTTGCCACTGATTTCAGCCAGAGCAGAAGAGACCCTTTAAACAGTACACTCAAGTTAGGAGTGTCCTTTTGTCCTCAGTGTCACCATTTCCCACTTACTGCTTAATGTAGTTTTGACACTTTCTTTTCTTGCTTTATTGAAGATAAGGACTTACTTTGCCCTCTTACTTAGATCTCTGGGACAGGGATTGTTGTCTGGTTCTATGTATTTTCAAGAGTCCTAGCATAACAGAGCCCTAACCCTTGACAGGGTCTGCTAAATGTTACTGCAAAGCGAATGAATAATTCATAACCTAACAGTCTTTCAAGAGAGCTTTTAGATGCCAGAATATCAGAGCTCCATTGGCCTGTACATTACTCCAGTAAGTAGTATAGCGTTGGGATTCATGAAAGCAGGAGTCCCCCTATGGTCCAGGATGTTCACATGCAGCTCTGTAACTTACAAAGGACATGCAGGTGCTCGTTCTTCCCTCTTTCCTTCCTTCCTTTCCTTCCTTTCCTTCCTTCCTTTTCTTCCTTTCCTTTCTTTCCTTCCTTTCTTCCTTCCTTCATTTTCTTATTTCCTTCCTTATTTCCTTCCTTATTTCATTATTATTTCCTTATTTCCGTATGTCCAATGTAAGCAACAATCAGTTCTTGACCAGCCAAATACTGTATTTTCTAAGGGTCTTCTGGCTGATCTGCATGCAGGGGCTTTTTGCACCTTCTGTCTCAAACAAGGTCAGCCACAAGTGGGCACTGTCCAGCAGTGGGATCCCTGTCTACCTAGCGATAAGCACATGCTGAAGCACACCAGAGAACTCCAAGCTTGGCGATTTGCTCCTAACGTTAGGAACAGACCTCTCCATAAGAAGTGAACTAAGCCTCGGGGGGCGAGCCCAGAAAGGCAAGCTCTGCTTATGCTTCAGGAAGCATATTTCTACATGAGATGTTCTGCCTATGGTAGCAGTGACAATGAAATGGTATTTAAATATAAATGATGATAATTTCTTTGTCAGTATTAATTTGAAAAGCAGTTCTTTCTGGATGTGCCTCTCTGAACCACACACCCTGCATGCTACACTGGACTGTTCTGCTTTTATCCTGATTTCTTTCCAAGTGTTCATTCCTCTATGATTCCAAGTGTGCCACTTGAAGTTAATGCTTTTTTTTTTGGGGGGGGGGGGGCGGTTCTATTCATATAGGGTATACAGTTTGCCATTCCCAGGAAGTTTCCCATTTACTAAAACTGTAATATTTTAGCCATTACTAACATTTTTAGAAATTAAAGCTGCCACACAGTTATAGTCAAAGACATGATTATGCTGTTTTCTGCTGTCTCCGATTAGGAATTTAGTTGCCTAAAACTTTCCATGCTGTCCAGCAGAGTGGAATGGGCTGTTGATGGCTATGAGCTATTTTTTCAATTGCACTGGGATAGAAATGGGTTTGTTAGAATATTTTCACACTGAATTGTAAATGATCCCATGCAGCTATTCTTTTCTTCTTTGCAAATGTTTTCCATCTCTGGTCTCCAAACAGTTAAATGAAAGACAGCCAGTGAACTGGAGAGCTCCTCAGTCCTAGAATAGACAATTGCAAACAAAATAGAGGACATCAACCTCTTCTTATTTTCCATTTATTACCTGGAGGTGAAAAGCCAATATTCTTCTTTGAGATGTGTCTAGCTAAACAGACACTGAACCGCATATGTTCATTTTAGTTCACCCTGCCAGTATATGGAGAGCAGAAATATTTACATCCCCAAGCAAGTCTCTCGCCCTCTCCAAAAACACACAATTCACTTCCAAACCAAGCAGCTCCAGCATAAAGTGCCTGTGTGCCTGCCCCTCCAGGTCATGAGTTCTGAAGCATGTTTACCTGTCCCGACGGAGGTCAGTGCTGGCACCGGCGCTGTGTAGCTTACTGTAAACCGGGGTGCACCTGGGCCCCGCGGGCCAGCGGCAAGCTGCTGCAAGGCAGCCCGGCCTGCTCTTCCCTTCCTCGGCCTGCCTGGGGACAGCGAGCCGCGGTCCGTCCCCGGCAGCCCTTCCCGGGGCTGCTGAAGCCCGGGGTGCAAACCGCGCCGCCGAAGACCGGGGAGGGCGGCGGGGCCGGGGCCGGGGCGCGGGCGGCGCGGCCGCCGGGCGGGGGGCCCGGGCGGCTCCAGGAGGGAGCGCGGGCGGCTCCAGGGGGGCCGCGGCTCAGTTTTGCAAAATGGCCACCTCGGACGCGGGGAAAAGGCGGGGGGAGGGAGGGAGGGAAGCCTCCCCTCGAGCGTACTTACAGTGGCATTCCTAAGGAGCGGAGCCGAGGGCGCTGGGGGTGCGGAAGCCTGCTGAGGAGCGCGGGGGAAAGGCGCTGAGGAACGTGCCAGGATCAACCCCTCGCACAGGGCGCAAGCCCCCGGCGCACATGTGCTGCGCGCTCCCCGGGACGCGCTGCTGCGCAGGGGGCTGCCCCAGCCCCTCACCTCGGAGCTCAGCGCACGGGGACTCCCTTCCCTGGGCCGGTAAATCACGGCTCGCCACGCATATCGCAGCTCCGCAGAGCGGTTCCCCTAGCCGGGACTGAGCTCCGACCTCTGCACACGCACACACGAACAAACACCCACGCAGAGTTTCTCTGAGGGAATACATAGCAGCTCAGCATCCAGCAATGGATTCGTTGTAGGAAACATCGGCCGCCTCGGGTGCCCACAGAGCCCTACAAGAGTTCTTTGGGTCTGCAGCGATGCCGCCACCAGATTTCGGGTGCAGGGTGCCAGAGAGGGTGGGGGGCAGGACGACTTGGGTCCAAGCATCTCGTGGGACAACTCGTAATTCACCGCGGAACTGGCGGCTACATCCAAAACTGAACGTTTTATTTGCTATTAGTAATATTCTTGTTACTTAGTTTCCTCGCTGCGGGGCTGTGTCAGGCTGCGCCGGGAGGAGTCTTCACCGCTTCCTCCGGTACTTCGCGGTTCGGTGTTACTAAAGCAGAGCTCCCTCGCCGTGCGGCTGCAGGCGGTCCGGGGTCAGAGCTGGGCTGGCCGGGGTGGCCTCTGGAGCCGGGCCGGCCGCGGGGCGCCCCGGGCGCGCCCGCCTGGGCTCCCGGGGCGTGTGAAGCCCGGGGCCCCGCACAGCCCAGCGGCGTTTGCCAGGGGCGCGGAGTACAATTGTGAACACTCAAGTGCCGTCTGCTGAAGAAACATACCCCGGCACTTGCACAATGGGCTGTTTTCCATCAGTTGTGTAAAGAATAGTTAGCTGATGGCTTGAAAATTCAATTGAATACCTGCCCGGACTGAAGTATAAATATTATTTTATAAAAGAACAATATGTAATTAAAAACTAATATTTAACAACTTAAATGCCTATCCTCTAGGAAATAACAGCCTTTCTTCGCAAAACCTCCAAGACTGACTTCGCTTCCTCCTGTAAAATGAGGCCAGATTTAATTCTCCAAAGAATCAGTGAGATCAAGTATTTCAGCGCTCAATTTACAGCTCCGGGGTATGTGGGATCCTTTCCCAGCTATCTGGGTAGGCTAGGAAATAACTCCTGGAAGGAGGAGGGGAGAGAAGGAATGAGAATTAATTCCCAAACACCGCAGTAACACCTGTACTGTTTCCATAATTCAACGTCACTGCGGTGATCTCCGGGATAGTCATCCCGGCGTAACTCTCACGTAACTCTCATCCCTCCGTAACAGCGCACAGATAAATTCCAAGCAGGAAACGGCATAACTCTCACGAACAAGCAAACAAACAAAAACACGTCAGGTTTGCTCATTTAAAAAGAAGCTCTCTATTTTTGGAAGATTGCTCCGTGAAGCACTTTGATCTCGTCGTAATATAAGCGAGTAACTATGCGAGGTACCATCTGCCATCTCCATAAAAATCCTCGCGTGTTGTTGCGTGGACTTGCTCACTGGGCTGCAAGAAGCGAACTATAAACAAATCTGATAGTTTCTCTGATGCCTTAAAAAGAAATCACACCGACCGCAAGGCCCAGCGCCCTGGGGGGATCGCTCGCTTCGCCCCGCTCCGCTCCCCCTCGCAGCAGCTCAGTTTCTCCCCGCAGCGGCCGCACCGTGGCTGGGCTGCAACCTCTCCCAAATCAACCCCTTCAGACTCCGTAAACTTCTCTTCCTCCTTCTCACTCTCGTCTCCTAAAATAACAGCTAAAGATGGGGAAAAGCCCTCCCAGGTTCACCTCCCGGGGAGGCGGGAAGCGGAGGCCGGGCGGCCCGGGGCGCGCTGCCTCGCCGCTCTCCTGCCCGTGGCGGTGTCTCCGCGCCCGCGTTTTGCTCTACTTATCCGACCCCCTAACCGGGGCTTCGCTGCGCTGGGGCGCGGGGAATCTGCGAAGCAGATTTTCGGCAGCGACGCTCTGCTGGCTGCACTGGCTGTGGAGCAGCCTCCTCGCAGCCCCGCGCACTCCTTCCTACAAGGAGGTCCGGGCTCCTTGTCGCCCTTAACGATCTCTTGCCTTTGCCTCCGGGAGCTCCCCCTCCGCGGCCGGAGGCTGCTGCCGCTCGCAGCGCCGCGTAGCTGTGCGCGCTCTGCGCAGCTCGGCGGGGAGCGAAGCCCCGTGCAGCTAGCCTGCTTCGCCCAGAGCTCTAGCCGCCTTCTCTGACCTGTGATCAAAACCGCACTTTCTTCACTATATGATTTTTCCCCTGTATCTGTCTCTGGAAAGTGGCAAACAACTGGAGGTAGGCTATTTCTGGAGAGCCGCTGCGTGCGCGCTCGCTCGCCCATATGGAGAAAATTACCCCGCGAGTGCAGACTTTCGTTGGATTTCAGTATCAAATAGCCCAGACCTAGCAGGAGCTGGGAACGGGGGTCACTTTCGATTCCCGACTGCTGCTCCTGCCGGCTGAACAGGCGGAGATGGGGAGCGATGCGGCTCCCCGGGACTCCCGCAGCCTTCCTCCAAAGCCGCCCCGGCTGCCACCCCGCCGAGCCGCGCGGCGCCAGCGGCGCCAGCGGCCCGGGGAGACCGTGCCTTGCTGACCGCACCAGCTCGGCGAGAAAGCCCTGCTCCGACACGCATTCCCCCTACTCAGCGCTGCCTTCCCCCCTCCCCCCCCCCCCCCCCCTTTTAGCGAGTGGCACGCATACAAAGCGTACTAACGCTGGCACAGCACCCCGGGTGCTGCTTGCTGTCGTGCCGTGGCCGTGCTCATGCGACAAAAATCCCTTGCACCAACCATTTCAACAAGACCGTGCCACTGAATTTATGTATTTTTCAGAGCGGTCTGAAGGCTGTGAAGGAGTTGATCGACCACAACATGGAATATCCCCTCGCAGCTTGTTGTTCGCTCCGCGGCCCGCGCCTGCGGAGCAGGGTGCCCTGACGCGGACGCAGCACTTCTGCCGTGACTCTCTGTAGTGCCCCGACCTTTCTCCCTCTTTTCCTGCAGCGATAAGATCCTGGCCAAATGGTTAGCGATTTGTGTCCCCGACGGGAATGGTCGCGGAAGCGACTCGGCACAGGCAGACATCTCTCCCCCAGGTGTCCGCTCATTTCTGCACTGCTTCGAGGTGGTTTTCTAAAATTCCGAAGCAAGCCTTTTCGTCATTTGTGCCTTTCCTCTAGGAATGAAAAAATGTAACTATAAAAGCATGTTCAACTCAAAGCTACTCCGGGGCTGAATGCAGTTGTTAGATAGAAGCATTCAACAGCACAAAACAGAGCCGTAACACGATACAATCATACCTACAGTTTAAGAAAAATTCCACACATATATGTTTGACATATATTATATATGTATAAAAAGCTACCCCGGGTTCGGTGCCTGAAACATCCACGGAAATCGCTGATTTTGCTTTAGAAGCTCTGTTTTATTACACTCCATATGACTTCCACAGCGCGCATATCTCTGTAAGCTTGAATATTTGGAAATACACATCAGCAAGGGAAAGAATTCAGCGAGGTTTTGCGTGTCAAAGCAGGATACTTATGTTTCTATTCTGAGAATGCAATTGCAAGCAATTACGTACTTGAAGTACTCGAAAAATGCATGATTTAAACTGAAATGCGTATTAATTAGTAAGTGAAACTTTAAAGTACTAATATTGAATCGCTATGCTTTAGAAGACTGGAAAATTATCTGAGAGTTATTCTGTCTCTTTCACTGCAAACTCTTGTCTCATATGGGTCACAGGGAGACAGGTCCCGCGGGTGGCTGGAGGCATCAGTGGGCAGAGCGGATCCCCCTGAATACCTCTCTCTACTCTTCGCAAGCTTGAATTTCGCCAAACGTGAGCGAGAACACAAAACTGACCCGCTCATGGAGCAGCGGGAGGCGAGCGAGCGGACTTCCAGGCGCGGCCGAGCTGCGGGTCCGCCGCCCGCAGGTGAGGAGGCGCCGGCGCCCTTGGCGTTTGGGCTCGCGGGGGAGCTCCCGGGCGCAGGGAGCCATGGGCTTCCCCGGCGAGGAGGCCAGCACGGGAGCTCAACGCAGGGCACCGTGCATTGCATAAAAATCCTCGACACCACAGAAAAATAGGCATGACATTCCATGCTATTCCTCATTTCCCCGCAAAAAAAAAAAAAAAAAAAAAAAAAAAAAAAAAAAAAAAAGCATCATGAAGTGAAAAACAAACGTGCCCTTGGCAGGACTGCAGGATCTTGCCCTTTGGAAGCAAGTTACATAGGAATAATTAACAAAATTAAACATCTGTAGGAGAAACTAAAAGCAATCAAAAGGTCAACAGAAAGTGCCGGGTTGAGTTAGTGATAAATAATGTAATTTTCTATTTTTCCTTAGATTTTAACAAAGATTTTGAAGATTTTTTTTTCCTCTCCTCCCCCTATTGACAGTGCTAGACTAAAAGAAAGTTAAGCAAAGTTTGTAGCTACAGCTCGCTCGTCGGATATGACCTCCCGCCGGTAAAATCCCCCTGCCGACCCCTGGGCGCTCTAGCCCCTGATCCAGAAGAGGGGCTTTAATTTGTAAACCTGACAGCACACGGACAGGGCACGAAAGCGCGACTTCCTGGCGTTTGCTGAAGAAAAGCCGACTCCGCACGGGACCGCTCGCTCCGGGAACGGCACTGATGGGAAATACTAACTGAGAGGCCGCGGTGGAGGCAGAGGAGGGGGGAGAGAAGGGAGAGCAAAGAGATAAGGCAGCGCCGGCCGCCGGCAAGCGCGGAAGAGCCGCACCGCGAAGGGCAGCGGATCCTGCGCACTGCCGCGCGGAGCTCGGTAGCTGCCCCCGTCCTCCCCTGCCGGGCAGCCGCCGTCCTGCTCTGGTGGAGAAGAGGGTTTATTGCGTGGACGATGCATTTCTATTTTGGGATTCATCTTCTTCTATCAAGAAAAAATAAGTACCAGGTGTAACCGCTTCTCTCGCACGCTCTTTCTTCACAAATGCAAACTCTTCCCCCTTTAGAGTTTGCTGCTCCCTTCGGGACCTTTTCGCTCACATAGGAAGCAGAGTGCGATTTCTCAAGCGATTTCCAGAAAGCCCCGAGCACGTGCACTCCTTTATTGGCCTTGCAGGTCTGCCCTGGGTCTTAGCTTGTTTTTTGAGCCTGGCGAGTTTTCAGCCAGGGAGAGTCCTTGTGGCAGAAACACTCTTTCACACAGGAGATACGGTCAGAAACCTGCAGTTTTCGTGGACTCTTCTGTTAATTGGTTACTGGGAAGGTAGAGCCTGCTGGTATTCGAGTTCAGCATCCAGCTGCCGAAAACGATCAGTAACTCTCTGACATACAATACTGCCGATATACATAGCATTTCCTAGGCCAACGGAATCGCCACCGAAAGATCCCATTCGGGGTCGAACAGGATGGAGCCTAGGTAACTCCTGATACAGGCAGGAAAGAGAGCCACTTTCTAAAAGAATGCCCCTCACTCGTCTCAAACAGCGCATGAGTGTGCTAAGTTACCATAAATGGCATGTAACAGCCATGATTTTGAACGAGGTGTGAAAAAAGCGCAGGAGTTTCGATAGATCGATCGGAACTATTTCGGCGGCTCCCCCGGAGCAACGCGATTTTGACGTGTAGCAGATCTTTTCGGAGATATTTTAAGCCCTGGGCTTACAGTAAGCGCTGTGAGAACGAGTGGTGCAGAAGTATGCGCAGTTCGGCGGATAAGGATTTAAAGTGCGTGTCGATGAGTGCGTGCGCATGCATGCGCGTGTCCACCTGAAAAATAATATATGTATTTTTTAAAAAGGGGTAAAGAAAGGCAAGCCCTTCCAGGGCTGCCCCCGGCTTTTCCGCTGCTGCGGAAAAGCGGCTCCGCGCTGGGAGCGCGGTAGCGGCGCGGCCGCCGGCAGGGGGCGCTGCCGCCCCGCGGATGCGCGCCGCGGCCCGCGCCCGCGCCCGCCGCCGCCGGGGGACGGAGGGGGGGGGCGGCTCGCCCGTCTGCGCGGCCGCTGCGCCGCGAGGCCACGTGCCGGGCGGCGGAGTTTAAGGTCCGCGTCCATTCGCCCGACGGTCAGGCGCGGTGAGAAGCGGTGTCGGCACGACGTTATTAATTCTGTCCGCGCGCAGCACTGGTATTTTCCCCTGCTTCCTCCGCACATGTTGACATTTAAAATTATCTGGAGTTTGGCACGGATGAGTGTAGATTATGGATTCGTATGTAAAACCGGGGATTTGCTCTTTTCCTGGTGCGCTCTGTTGCTAACGTCATTTTGGAACCTCGAATCCAGCATTCCCGAGACGCAAATAGACTTGTGAAAAAAAAAGTCACGTTTCCTCGGGCTTGTGGAGCGCGGGGCGTGTGCCGTGCCGGGGGGTTGTCCCGCGGCGAGCACGGTGAGGCCCAGCCGACCGAAAGCCGCTCTCGCCGTTCCCCTGCGGGGTGAGTGGAGGAGGTCAGGCGTTTCTGCTGCGGCCACACGACGCCTCGTTTCTTTTCTCTTTTGTTCCGAGTCGCTGTTGTCGTTGAAGAGGGGACGGTATGTGCGTGCAGGGGGAAGGTTGCTCTGGATTAGAGTCCAGGTGAACAAACGCAGCCACTGTCCCGGGCCGCTTTTCCCCGCGGCCGGCGGGCGCTCGGCCCGGCCGGGGCGGCGGGAGCCCGGAGAGCCAGGACGGGCCTTTCGCGGCCGGTCCCGCAGCGGCCCCCCCCGCAGCCGCGGCAGCCCCCGCCCGCCGCCCTGACGGGCCCGAGCGCTGGGCCGCCCCGCACGGGAGCTGCGGAGGCAGGAGGATTTCAGGGCTGCCCGCCCTGATGGGCACCCGGTGAAAAGCGGGCCCGATTGCCCGCACTGAGGCCCAGTTTGCTGGGGTGTGTGTGTCGGGGGAGGGGGGGTCTGCCAGGAAATCGAGGCCCCCTTTCGCCCGGGGCTGCCCGCAGGTCTCGGGCCGGCAGCGAGACCCCCGCAGGCAAATGCACCTGCTTGGCGGAGGGGCCCCGGCGCCGCCGGCCGCCGCTCGGCCCCGGCTCCGGCCCGGCTCCGCGCCGGGCAGCGCCTCGCGGCCCCTCGTCCCGACCCTTCTGTGTCATGACGCGCTTTTGTGGAGGGCTGGCAGCACGCAGCCTTCTGACTGGGATTTAGGACGTCTAGAACCGAATTAAATTAGGCATTTAACCTGCTCCTTCAACTCACGCAGCCCCCTTCCAAACACGACCTGCCTTTGCCACCTCTCCTCCCCGTTGCGGGCACAGATCCCTGGGATCGGAGAGAGAAAGGAGGGACGGATCCAGCCTGGAAGAGAGAGTTAAGTAGAGGCTCAAAACTTCACTCACCGCCACCCCCACCCCCGAAAATGCGGCCTGGATCAGCCCGTAAACAGCCGTCTTACCCCGAGGTCTCCCGCATCTGAGGTCTTCCTTGCATTTTCTTTTTGGCTCGGCTTTTAAAAGATGAGTATTAGTTTGGAAATCCGAAGCTAGTGCCTTTGAGGCCAGCCATGTAATTTGACTGCGAATGTAGCGCACCCCTCCCTCCGAGAGAGGCTGCCTCTAAGTATGTTTGGAGCAGATCGGAGATTGCTGGGAAGGCAGCCCCTGCGAGATTTTCTCCTTGTAGACGCCAAGAGGACAGCGAGAGCAGCCTCTCAAGTAGCTAGATAGGAAAAGTTGAAGAGCAGAGCTTCAGGAGCTGTTCCCGGGGAGTCCGGGGTGGCACGCTCCGGCCGCGGCCGGGCAAGGCACGGCACCGGCGCTGGCATCCGCGGCGGCGGGGACTGCGCGCAAGAGAAATAGCCACAGCGACGAGCGGGAGAGCGATATGGGAATTTGGGGGAAGAGGAAAATATTCGGAAATCCTGTCCCAAGCCCCCGTATTTTTTGTTCTCATTTACCCTGGCCTATTTGCTCCGTGGCGAAGTCAAGAGGGCTGATGCGCCGCAGGCTTTACTTACTGCTTGCGGTTTCTCTTTCTGTATGTACACGCTCACAGATCTATGTTCACGCACATATATGTATCTATATATACATATAGACAAAACGAGAAGGGCTGCGGGTGGCACAGCGTGCCCAAGGCACAGCCGCTGCGTTGCTGGGCTCGGGGCGCACCGCTGGGCCGAGCAGAGATGTATCTCCAGGTTACTGCGGCTGAGATCACCAGCTTTTCTAGGCGAAATCGGACTTGCCAAAGGACGTTGTTCTCTCTGAGCTCTCCGCTGCAGCTGCAGTCTCTTCCACTGAGCCCGAGAGCAACGGGACCCCCTTTAGGAAGGGATTTTAGCCTAATGATTTTTTCGCCGTCAGTAAAGAGGGTCGAGGGAAATCTATCGCGCGTTTTCGACATTTTCTCTCTCTCTCTCTCTCTCTCTCTCTGTGTGTGTGTCTATGACGGTGAAACTGTTTTTCACACGGATATTATCCCCCCCCAACTGCAGAATTACTTGATACAGTTTTCAAAGTAACCCTGTGATTATGTCAGGATATCTAGGAAAAAGAAAAAGAAAAGGGGGAAAAAAAGAAAGAAAATGAGCTGAAGCTTTTCCAATACAGATTCATTTGACAATCCTGGGAAGTGTAAATACACAGATGCAGAATACTGCTCGTCTAGGAGAAGTTTCTTTTCTCTTTTCAGTACTCACAAACTAAGAACCCAGCTAATTTCGGCGCATCAAATACCCGTTTTATTTAGGACACTTTCTCAGCTTCGCTTATTTCAAAAAATATATCTGCAAGAATAGCATTATTGACGGGTTGAGAGGAAAAAGGATGGCACGTAGAAAGGGTGAGGGGACCTAAAAGTTAAAATAATAGCGATTCACGAAGCACAGAAGGGAAGAGGAAGGCAAATCCATCTGCCTCCTCTTGAGCAAGCTCAACTCAGCGGATTCCTGTTTCTTTGCGCCTGGACGGAGTTCTGCGCCTATGTCTACACGGCTATCTGCGGGAAAGAGATATTCTCCCAAACATGTGCGACCTGAGAGGGTTTCACCTCCCTGCAAAATCTGTCAGAAGAATTAAGTTACACTAACGTGTCTTCCGAACAGACATCGCTCTCACTTTGTCTCTGCAATTATATGCATGTGTGTATATAGATACCTATATATATACAGGCGCTCAAACCCTGGAAAACGGATTTACATTTATGTATGAAGTGAACTTCTCTGACACACAAAGTACGTATAGTACGAGTGCACAAAGGGAAACATTTTAAAATAAAGATACATATAAATCTATAGCATACCCAATGCCATTTTTGTTGCATGTATTTAACAAGGTTCTGTTCATTAGCTGTTTTGTTAAAAACATCGTCTAGCTGCAAACAGTTTAAGAAAGTGGGGAAGACGAACGGAGTTCAGCTTGCCCATTACTGGAAATAAGCGAGTATGTTCCTAGCACCGTTTAGACAACGATTTTTAGCATATTTTAATGCAGTGGGGTAACGGATTCTTTGTGTATAAGATGGAAAGAAAACTGAAAGCAAAGTCTAGGAATGAAGGAAAGAAACGCTAGACTGGTTTTAATACTCCCCCCCCCATGTCTTAGTTCAACAGAAACATTAATTTACATTAGCAATTCTGCATCTTTAAGATAAATTACATAGCAGCGTAATAGATTTAAAGTACGCCAGATTTTTTTATCATTAATTGTAAATGTGCAAAATACCTGCTGGTACTTCACTTTAGAAGAATGTAATTGGCAAAAATGGGAGGCTGATGAATAGATAATAGATCCTTAACTACCAATAAACAGTAAGCACCAGCCAAGAGTATTAGGATGTGATCATAATTATTCTGCAGCCGCAGCCAATGGGAGGAGGAGAACTCAGCCCTAAAATCATCCCCGGGCCCGAAGGTAATCGCGAAAATACGGACAAGGCTGGAACTGGAGACATACTCTGCTGTCCCGTTTGCAAGAGCCTGGTGTGTCCCAGCTTTGCATAATGCAACTGCTCTCTGCTTTGTTTTCAGCACCGCACGGTGCCAGGCGTGCAAAGGAGTGAAGGAAAAAATACATAAGTTTGGCGGATGAGGGAAACACATTCTCTCACTGAGAGGAGACCTTTTCCAGGTGGGGCAACTCTCCGGGACACCCCGGGACTGCCGGGCTCCCTGCAGACCAAGGTAACCTCACCCGGGCTGAGAGCACCCGAGAGGTGGCAGGGAGAGGGGTCGTCACGCCGGCAGAGGCGCGTTAACTTCACCGAGCGGTCAGCGCAGGGCTGCAGCAGCCACCCCCCCCCCCGCCCCGGCCTCGCCGCCCGCCCCCGCGGCGCCCGCCCCCAGCACCCAGGGGTGTCCCCTGCCCCTGCCCCGGCTGTCCCCCCTACCTTGTGCGCCCGCGGCCGGCGGCGGGAGGGGAGGAAGGGAGGGCAAGCGGCGGAGCGGCGCCGAGGGCGGCGCGGGCGCTGCGCGGACGCTGCGCGGGGCTCCGCGCTCCCCCCGCGCTGGCGGCGCGCGCCCGCCGCACTCCGTTCCGCGCCGCGCCGCGGCTCCATCCCTCCCGATGGCGCTGCCCGGCGCTCGCCTCCCCTCTGACGCACTTTAAAGAGTCTCCCCCTTCAACCTCAAGGCGAGTAATAGCGACCAATCATCAAGCCATTTACCAGGCTTCAGAGGAAGCTGTTTATGTGATCCCAGCACTAATTAGGCTCATGAACTAACAAATCGTTTGCACAACTTGTGAAGGGGCCGATCACATCCATGGATTGTCTTTGGACTTAGGGGAGGGGGGGGGGGCGACAGCCTTTTCCTTGCAGGAGGGAAACTTCTCCCAGCAACTTTTTTTTTGTGTGTGTGCGTGGTGCGTGTGTGTCTCCCTTTTGGGTACCGCTGGCTGCCGCTGCCTCCTTTCCTCCAGCCCCTGTCTATTTATGTGTGTATCTATCCCTCCTCAAGTCACTCCCTGCTGCAAACTTCCCCGGATCGCCTCCCGCGCACCAGAGAGCCAGGCAGAGATTTGGTCGGGGACTCTCGCCGCGGCAGCATGTTTCAGCCCACACCCAAGCGGTGTTTCACCATCGAGTCGCTGGTGGCCAAAGACAGCCCCTTGCCCGCGTCTCGCTCCGAGGATCCTATCCGGCCAGCGGCGCTGAGCTATGCCAATTCCAGCCCGATGAACCCTTTTCTCAACGGCTTCCACTCCACCGGCAGGGGGGTCTACTCCAACCCGGACTTGGTCTTTGCAGAGGCCGTCTCCCACCCGCCTAACCCAGCCGTGCCGGTCCATCCCGTGCCCCCTCCCCACGCCCTGGCCGCCCACCCCCTGCCAGCCTCGCACTCCACGCACCCGCTCTTCGCTTCGCAGCAAAGGGACCCCTCCACCTTCTACCCCTGGCTAATACATCGGTACCGGTATCTGGGCCACAGGTTTCAAGGTACGTGCAACTTTTCTTTTCGCTCTTATCCACCCCGCCACCCCCGGCCCCGGCCGGGCGGCTGGGGAGGACGCTGCCGGGCGGCGGGTGGTGGCTGCCCGGGGAAGGGGGCAGCCGCGCTGCCGGAGCTCCGGCTCAGCTTGCCACGGGGCCTTTTGTGGGCACTTTCCCCGCAGCCGAAGTTCAGGAGCTGTCAGAGCCGAGGGCTTTGGGCTCGGCTTTCTTATTTCTTTTTCTTTCTTTCTTTCTTTTTTTCCCTCCAATTTTCCCTTTTTTTTTTCTTTCCCTTGAGGGAGGAGGTCAAGCAGGAAGGGAAGGCCGGCTGTGACTTCTGGATTTGTTTCCTCTGAAGCAGCGGGGATTAAAAACAGGGGTACGCCGAGATAGATATTTTTGTTCTGGTAGGCAAAAAGCAACAGAAAAGCCGCGAAGGAAACTGCCCTGCAGAGGGAGGAATGGAGGGGCAGCGAGTCGTGCTCCCCCAGGAAGGCGGCCGCGGCCGCTCCGCTCCGGCCTGCCGGGGCCGGGGCCGCGGGGAGCCACGGCCGCGGCGCCGCTCTCACCCGGCACGCCCGCCCGCCGCGCAAAATCCGTCCTCCCCCCTTTTGAACAGGGTCGAGAGAGAAATTAAACGAATCCCAGGGAAGGAAAAAACATATCCCAGCGCAGGAGCAGCCCGAGGAGTTGGGGCTGCGGGGGACAGCGAGGCCGAGGGCGGAGGGGGCGATTCGGTGTGGAGGGACCGGGCAGGTAGGGAGATCCTCGAGCTGCCAAGTGATTAATAACTAGCTGAGGTAAAATAACCAAATCCAATGGCGCACAATCAATAAAATCCCCCTCGTTTAACCCTTTGCAACCGGCAGCGCCCTCTCCGAAGGACGAGCTGGTTTCTCCCCTAATGGATCCAATTTCTATCTCTTTCGTTAGGCAAAAAAATCAGCCCCCACTTGAAGGGTTCCATCTACCTCTTTCGGTATTTTTATTTATTATTTCCGAAAGAAAACAAACCACCTGCAGTACGTAATTCCCCAGCTTCCTGCAGCCGAGCCGTTGCACCCGGGTTGGAAAAGGAGAGACTCTCTCCGAAACAAGGCGGGCAGAAATACAAAATGGATTATTACCCTCTCAGAATAAAATTACAGGTTTCGCTCACCAAATTATTTGTCACAGTAATCAGGCGATTGGTAAAGAGCGGTAGATGAAAGGCGGAAATGTCCTGGTGTTGAGCCACAGCCTGATTTCAAGCACACCCTCCTCTTGAAACGATTTTTAATGCAGTTACAAGAACAGACCCTCGGTGTGTTTGCCACCTTGTAAGGACCGACCAGAGAAGTGGCAGAGCGCCGTCCTGGAGGGAGAGTTCCGCAAAAGAGCCCCCGACTACTGCCCCCTCCTCCCCGTTGCTGCAAAGCGGCAGCTCGGGTTTCCTCCCCGCGGCCTCCCCGAAGTTTGGTTGCTGATTTCCCCGCGGTCTCCGCGCCCCCCCTGGCCGGGGCGTTGAGCGGGGGCCGGCGGCGCGGTGCGCCGCATCGCCGGGGAAACCCTGCGCCGGGGAAAACACTAGCAAAACGAAAAGAGTGAGAAGAAGAGGCTGGCGGGAGTTTTGGGAAAGGGAAGCACAGTGAGGCTGGAGGGAGCGGGCTGGAGCTGGGCCGGCGCTGGCTGGCTGCTCCCGAAGCGCCGAGGCCGGCCGCGGAGGCGGGCGCTCGGCCGGGACCGCGCCGCTCGGTTCAGCCCCGACCGCAGCGCCAGGAGGAAATAAATAAGCAAACAAGGGAAGAGTTGAGGAAGACAGTGAGTAAGGGAAAGGAGCACTGCTGCAGACTCCGCAGCCGGGTTCAGGGCAATTCGTTAACTTCTTTCCTTTTCTTTCTTTCTTTCTTTTTTCTTTTTTTTTTTATTTCTTTTCTTTTTTGTGTGTGTGTTTTCTAGATTGTATTTTAGCATTTGATTTTTTTTCCCAGATATTCTGGAGTCCTCTCCTTCCCACACGTCTTCTCTCCATCTATTTCTCGAAGGAAAACTAAAGAAAGACGCTTTCTGAAAATAACAAGTAGATTTTCTCCTGCGGGTAATGGTGGGAGAAAATAAATCCTGCGCTAAAAAGTCCTCTCGAGTGGGTTTGGGGGAAGGTGTGTTGGTAATCTCTGTTTTTCCCTGTTGCCCAGGGAATGAAACCAGCCCGGAGAGCTTTCTATTGCACAATGCACTGGCCAGGAAACCCAAACGGATCCGTACAGCTTTCTCCCCATCCCAATTACTGAGACTGGAACACGCCTTTGAGAAGAACCATTATGTGGTGGGAGCAGAGAGAAAACAGCTGGCTCACAGCCTCAGTCTCACGGAAACTCAGGTAGGGGGGAAAGCTCGGAGCAGGCATCTGTGGCCGGGGGTTAAAGTGAAGGCGCTTGGCTGAACCTTCGGAAAACCAGCCAACCGGCCCTGAGATGCGGGTAAAAATACAGGCAAATTCTCTGAGAATTTAGGCCTCTAGATCTAATCCAATGGGGTGGAGTGAGGCGTCTCCCGTCGCATGCCCCTCCACGTGCCTGGTTATTATAAAACCCTCTCTCGTTTATGGGAACGATCGCCTTTGCTGCATGACGGCAGGGCCTCCGCCGGGCACAGGGATCTCCGGTGCTCCGGGGCTGATTTCGGTCGCACCGAAGAGACCCCAGTAGAGGGATAGCAGGAACCCCGCGCCGATCGAGGCGGGTAGCAGCGAAAATTTCGATTTGCAAGTGAAAGGCCATTTTTCTGTGGGACCGGTGCCACTCTGAGAAATAGCTGAGTGTCGGGAGTATGTGTGGGGGAAACAAAAACAAAAAGGGGAGAAGGAAACGCTTTTGATGCTGGGGCAGAAATAGCGTTTATCAGATGATTTTTCACTCATTTCTAGCGCTGCGTCCGGCGGCCGCGAAATAAGGAGCCAGCTCATGATGGCATAAAGATGAAAAATAAAAGCAGCAAAATTATTAACTACAGGGAACCTCCTCCCTCCCCTCTTTTGCTGGCGGGGGTCCAAGACTTCACCGGAGACTATTTCGGTTGTCTGCTTGGAGGGACACTCGGAGACGCTCCCGCGTTTCCACTCCGCGTGTCCCGGCCGAGAGTCAGGCAGGGCCCCCCGGGAGCGACGGGCCGCGCGCGCGGGGCGGGCGCGGGCTCCCGCCGAAGCTCCCTGGGTGCCGCGGAGCGGTGGCCGCGGCCCACGCTCCCCCGACGGCAGGGACCACCGGCCGCCGCGCCGCCGCGCCAACCACAAGGGTATTTTTTCACGCGGTTTTCTCATCTCTGGAAAAGCGGCCGGGGTCTGGGTTTGCTGCTGTTGTTGTTGTTGCGCTGGGTTTTTGTTTTGTTCCTTTCCAGGAGACTGGTAGAAAGAGGGCTCCAGATGGGGATTGTCTTTGCTACAGTATGTGGCACTGTACTTAAGGAAAAAAAAAAAAAAAAAAAAAAAAAAAAAAAAAAAACTGCCGCAGCCTAGTTCAAAGTTCCCAGTAAATAGAGCGTTCTCTGGGCGGATTAAGTTGTAACACTTTTTTTTTTTTTTTTTTTTTTTTTTTTTTTTTTTTTTAAGACCCTCCTTTTCGTGGGGGAAGTAATAAAGAGGTTGGAGCTTTTGTTTTAAAATGTCTTCCTAACAAAACAATAAAAAGGGATCGCCACTTTTATGAGGTTCTCCGAACAAGGGACCGGTCACAGGCTTATTTCCACTGGAAAGCTGTATTTAAGGTGGTCTTTGTGCTGCTTGATTCCGAAGCTGGTTGGGGTCTTTTGTCCGGATGTCAAACCCCCAGTCCCCTACAAATGAGCTCCCTTTTGGGAGATCAGCGTGCAGAAATGAACCGTCCTCCCCTTCAATTAGCAAACTAAAAGCAAATTAAACTCACCCCTTGTTCCCCGCTCAGCTTTTTAATGGGGGACTTTCGGAGAATCTGAAAATGCAGCAGAGATGTGTGTCCGGCCAGGCAGGTCTCTGTTCTGAAGAGGCAGCGAAGCGGGTTAAACCAGCTTATTAAAATGCTCCAGTTCCCTTTTCCCCTCTTGTTGGGGCCTTTATCAGGCACTTTCAGACAGAACCAGAGTCTAAACTGCTTTAAAAAAAATGTTTACCTTTGGTCACTACAAGGAGTGTGGCCAGCCCTGGAGATAGCTCCCAGATCAATACTATCTGTAATTAAAGCACTGAAGTCAGCTGCCGGATGGTTAAGTCAGATTTATTCGGCTCTGAACAAATTCAGAGCGGCATTTATGACGGCTCTTACAGGTTTTGCCTTAATACGATTGCTCCTGGACGGCAAGTCCTGAAGAGCCGCTCCGGGAAGTGCCGGAAGTTTTAATGTTGGCACTTTTTGTTTCATTTTACTCTGTTTTCCGAAAGGAAAATATCTCGCCCCGCCGCCTCTCCACCTCTATCCCGCCATCCCGCTACAAGGGCCGAAGCCCTCGCTGTACTCCGGGCGCCTCGATCCCTGCTTTGCCCCGGCCCAGGTCGGCCCGGGCCCGGGCTCAGCCCCCCCCCCCGAGCGGCGGGCGGCTCGCAGCCGGGCCGGTTCGGCCTCTCTTGCAGCAGTCCCGGGCGCACTTTCCAGATGTTGGAGCCTGCGGGACACGCTGTGGGAGCGGGTAACAAGAGCCGCCGAGTGGCTCCCCCCTGCCCACTGCTTCCCTGACGGCAGCGTTTGGATTTTGAAAGTTGTTCTCCTTGAATCGACTCTTGCTTTTTCCTCCGTTAGATATTTGAATCGACTCTTGTTTCTTCCTCCGTTAGATATTTGGCGCAACGTGCGCAGGAAACTCATCCATCTTTACAAGGGGCCGGTCCGTGTTCCCGCTGGCCCCTGTGCCAGAGGTGTGCGCAGGGCGGCGAGTGCCTGTGTTTCTGCACTTGGGGATACGCGCTCGCTCACCCCATCGCGGTGTGTGTGGGTGCCTGCGCAGACACACATCGGTCCAGCACGCCTGCGGAGTGTGGACCTACACACACGCTCCTGCATGGCTCCCCACAGTCACCTGTGCGCACGCACGCGGCCGCAGAGCCGTGCACACCTGTGTGCGTGTGCCCTCTCCGAGATGCCCGGGTAGGCACAGGCGGAGGAGCCCGTGCCTCTCGCGGAGGTGCTCGGAGCGCCCCGGCCCAAGCCCCCTTCGCCGCCACCGCCGGGCCGGGCGCGGCGCGGCGCAGCGCAGCGCAGCGCGGGCGGCAGCGGAGCGCGGAGCCCCTGGGCGCGTCCAGCGCCGCGGAGCGCCCGCGGACGGGCGGGCAGCGGACTAACGCCCGGTGCCTTTCCCCCGCAGGTAAAAGTATGGTTTCAGAACAGAAGGACGAAGTTCAAGCGGCAAAAGTTGGAAGAGGAAGGCTCAGACTCACAACAGAAGAAAAAAGGGACTCATCATATTAACCGGTGGAGAATCGCCACCAAACAAGCCAGTCCAGAAGAAATCGACGTCACGTCGGACGATTAAAAACTGGCACTTTGGGACTTTTCAAGTCAGCCAACCCACCAACAGAAAGTGTTAAAGGCTCACACACACCAACGCGGCGGTGCGGGGAAGGGACACCGAGATCTTCAACAAAATGCGATTCCCGACTCGGAGGGCAGCTGAGAGCGGGCGAGGGCGAGACTGCGAGAAGTCCGAACTGTGGCACTGCTGGCACAACTCTGGCAAAGGGGATCTGTCAATCAAAGGTAAACCACCGAGACGAGATGATTGACAGGTATTTCGTTTCTCGCAGTCCACTTTTAAAAACATTACGTCAAAAAATTTAAAAAAAAACTTTAAAAAAATCTTAAAAAGAAAAAATAAAATACAAAAATTCCAACTTACAGGACATTTTGCACTTCACAGTTTTTTCCGTCTTTAAAAGAAAATTTTCCATAAGCAGCCAAGACCCACACCTGTTTCAGAAACTTGAATTGCATGTATAAAGCCGTCTGGGCAAAAAAGAAAAAAAAAAAAAAAAGAAAAAGAGGAAAAAGATTACCCCAGTTCCTAAAGATAAAAATGAATTGTAATTTTTTCCCTTTACGACAGGTTCTGTGTGCTTTTTAATTTTATTTTACGAGAAATGTGCAGTCTGTAAACATTTTATGATAACTTCTGGCGTCAAAGTGTTTGTGAAAGCTAAATGAAGTAGCAGTAACAAAACATAGCGTTCCTTCCGGATGGACAAACACGGTGGGGAGGGGAGGGACGGGGGGGGGCGGGTAGGGCTGGTTATGACTTCTACTGCCAAAAAGAAAATCTAATCTATTAACCCCCCCAAATTAATCCCCATTGCGAAACCAGATGATAATTATTAAATAATAATAATAATAAAGTACAAACCCAGCGACCAGGTTTGGCGGTGGGGATACCTCCCAAGCTGGGAAGATGCAGAAAAAAAAAGGGACTTAAAATCGCGAATTGTTTTTTTTCTTAATGGCCATTTTCATTTGGGCAATTTTCAAGCACTGACCTTATATTATTCCGAGATTATAGAGCTACTAAAAAAAGTGACAAATGTTTCCTTCGTGTCTTCTATACCAGAATGTAAATATTTTTGTGTTTTGTGCTTAATTTGTTAGAATTCTAACACACTATATACTTCCAAGAAGTATGTCATTGTCAATATTTTGTCAATAAAGATTTATCAATATGCCCTAAAATGTTAAGCAACATATTTTCCCTCTCCCCCAGTTTTCTCGGAAACTGATAGTTTTCCCGGTATTTTTAGCTGCTAATTTTGTGAGGTCGGAGCCTGCGCTCTCCCGACCACGCAGCGCATTCCTGAGGCGATAGGCGCATTTTCTTAACGAATTCACCCGCTTGTAAATAGACCTCTAAAAATAAGCCGCAGAGACCCCCTTGCTGTAAATAAATACCTTAAAAAACACCAAAGCAAACCCAACCCCTTCCCTGGGTACAGCCTGAAGTGCAAACCGACTCGTAATAGGAAGGTTAAACTATTTGGTCTTCAGCAGTCGTGGTCCGCTGAAAGGGAAAGTGCAGGTACAATGGGGAATTCCTTTTCAAAAATATGTATCTTATTTTGCGGGGATTTTCCTTTAAATTCTGCTCCCTCACCCCAGTCGTTACCATGAGGAGCAGTTTCTGGGAAGCAAACATTGCACCTCAGCTGCTGCTCTCCCCGCCACTGAAGGGAGCGATTCTGGCTGGATGCAGCTTAAAGCTTTAAGCTTTAAGCTAAAGCTTAAAGAAGGGGAAAAAAAGTTGCTATGGGTCCTTGAGGAAACTAGCTGGTTTTCTGGGGGTACACAGTTGTTTTTTTTTTTCATGCTTCATTTGCTCCTTAGCCTGATAGACTGCATTAATCAGTTTTATTTCCATTGATAGAGAAACCTCGTCTGCTCTGTTCGAGCTACAAAGAATCCTGCAAGCTTTTGTGAAAGTGCAAATCAGTTTAGGCAATTATCATACCAGGAATATGAAGGGGAAAGAGGAGGCATTGCCCAGTGGTCTCCTTTAATCTCTTAATCCGTGGATCCAGGGGGGCTAGTTGGACATAATTTAGGACAATCTGACTACCCTTTACACTGTGATAAGGCGAAGTTACAATGCACGGCGAAAATACGAGCTTTGTTAAACATCCTGCCTTGAAAAGTTAAGATTAGACATTCTGTGCACGTGTTGGCTCTATCGGGTACTATGTATTTTTTTTTTTAAAAAAAATCCGATTTTATTTTTTTAAACATTTCCCGTTATACGATCCTGGTGACTTTCCATTCATTACTGCTACAAACATGAGAGAGGCCCAGGCAGGGTTAGGACGCATGTCGCAATGCAGTCCCTTCAATTTAAACCTAGGCTAATTATTTAGCAGTGCTATTCCCAAGGTAAACTTCTCGTTACATTTCCCCCTCCTTAAACAGCTGATTGTGCAGATCTTGAAATGAATCAGGGCACACATTTCACCTTAACTCGCCTAAGTTAGCTTGCGCTCCACTTCAAACCCATGCAAATAGGCAAACATTAAACGGATCGTCGCTGAACAGCAGACTTGGGCCTTTCTAGAAATTGTTTCCCATCTTGATAAAAGGCTTATTTCTGCAGGAACCATATACCCCCCCTTCTTTTTTAAAACCGCGAGGAAAGAGAGGGAGAGAGGGAAAAAATTAAGCGTCCTATGTAGCGTAACAGCAATAAAATCTTCAGAGAATGCCATTAGCTTTGAAAAAAAACCCTAAAAGCTTTATTACAAACCAAGCTTTGAAAATAGGGGGGATTAGGAGTCTGAAAGGGTCCCACAATGGTTAGAAGAAAAGGTTTCATGCTAATGAGGTTAATGCCCTTTGTATCTCAGGACTCCACAACTTCATTACTCCCTATCTCCGGCTGCACCAAGCGGCTCAGAACACTGCAATCCACTCCAGCTCTCCCCTGCCTTGCCTAGAGAAGGATTTGATAGCAGCTCTGTTCAAACTAGATAATTATATCTTTTCAAGTCGGAATTAAGATAAAGAAAGTGAAGCAAAGGCGGCTAGCCTTGATCCACTGCAAACAAATTTGGCGCACTTTCTAGTCTCTCTCCCCCTGCCTCAATAGGCAGGACAGTCAGCTTATTAGACCCTCATTTGCTTTATTAATTCATCTATTTAAAGTGGCAGGATTAGAGAGAGGAAGAGAGAGGGAGAGTCTAATGTGGGACAGTGGATGCCAGGCAACGTGGAAATATAAATATTGGCGAGATGCTATCCGAGCGGGTGTTTAAAAATACATTTTATATTAAATAACAGCGAGGGGTGGGGAAGGGAGGGTACATTTCGGATGGCGAACTGCAGACTCGCGCGGAATTTTACCGCTGTTTCGAGTGAAACAACCGTGACTGCTCGGAGCCCGTTCGCGCAAGGCCTACCCGCCCTGCGCGGCCCCGCTGGAAGGACGGGGCACCTCGGAAACCCCGCTGCTCCCAGCGCCTCGGCGGGATGTGCCCAGGTGCAACAAGCGGCCGGGCAGCGCTGCGGGGCGGCAGCGCAGCCGCAGAGCCCCGCCCGCTCCGCTCCGCGCTGCGCGCAGCCCGCCGCGGGCGGCTGTCGCGCCGCCCTGCGTTGCGCTGCGCGGGGCCTCGCGAGCTCGGCGGGGGGCGGCCCGCGGGCGCGGTGCGGCGCGGTGCGGGGCTCCCCCGCGCACGGGCGGCTTTGCGGGCAGCGCGCACCGCCGCGGCGCGAGGGGCCGGCGAGCCCCGCCGCCAGCGCGGGCCCGGCTGCCGCTTCCCCCGCCGGGTCCCCGGCCCCCCTTCACTGACGGCCGCCCCCCGCCCCCGGGCCCTTTCCAGACGTGTCGCTGCAGAGCAGCGGGCGCTGCGGCCGCCCCGTCCCGTGCGGATAGGCAAGCAAGAGGCGGAAAGGGCCAGATCCTGATCTGCACACAGCTCGCCTAGCTCCGTGGAGCTCACTCCCAGCTCTGCTCCGACTCCGAGATCTGTCGCCTCCCGCCCTGCATTTTTAACTCTTTCCCTCCGAACAACGCCGGCGACTGCCAGCCTTTCCGTGTCCGCTTCCTAGCGGTCGTGAACGCTGGTGATCTGCGCCCTCCTCCCCAGTCAAACAGACACCCACGCACCCCTGTCTTTGCCGCTCGACCCGCTACCAGAGCGAAGGCAGAAGGCGGCTTTGGAGTCCTCGCTTTGCTTTGTTTCGAAACGTTGTTTATTTACCTCCCCCGCCTTTGATGGATCGCGGTGTTACTTTGGAGGGCTTGACGGAAATTAGCAGTTCCCCCTAATTAGCAAACAGCCTATCTGCCTGGCTGGTAGGAAATAGGCAAAGCCAGGGCAGCTCCGTCCAGACCTGATGCTCTGATAAACAGGATCTTCCTAACCCTTGCTCCCTTATCCATCAGAGGTTCATAACTGCTTGCAGCTAATATAGCAATTGATTTACTTCTCCAAAGGGTCCCGCTGTGAGGTGGAAGTGGGAGTTTAGAGAACCTACTGACCCCGAGTCGTAACCTCGCTCCTTGCCATCCCTTCCCCTGATGAGACAGTCTCAGCCGGGGAAGCCCAGTCCGTGGAAGTCCACACTTGAAAGCGAAAGGGCCATTAATCATCTTCCCTCGATCGTTTTTAATTGGCCTTTTGCAATTAGCGCCCGTTGCAGGAGTCTCGGGGAAGGCGACCTGTCAGCTGTGAGCGAGCCCGGCCGCGGGCAGCCCCTCGCCTGCCTAGCCCCGGGCACAGCCGGAGCCCAGGCCGAGCTGCCCCCGCCGCGGCCCGCGGGGCGGCCGGCACCGCCGCGACCCGGTCCCGCTCCTCCGGCCGGGCCTCAGCCCCGCTCAGAGGCGGCGTCCGCGGCCCGGCAGGATGCAAAGCTGGCTCTCCTCCCTCCTCTCCCCCGCACCTCGAGATCAAGCCCATGCCGCCGTTTGCGTGGGAGGGCGGGTGGGTGGGTGAGGGAGGGAGGGAGCAGAATACCTTTCAACCCCCCGCGCTGCCCGGCCCTTGCAGGTGGGAGCCGGGCTCCCCCAGCCCCCGCCGTGCGTGCCTGGCACCGGCTTGCTCGGCCCCGCTGCCCGGCCGGCCCTGCTCTCCCCGCACGCTCCAGCCGGGGAGCTGGGCCAGGGCCGCCCGGCGAGCATTTATAGACCAGCTCTCCATTGCACACGGCTGGACCTGACGTCAGGAAGAACTTGATCTAGCCCGCTTTGCTCCTGCTTCTGAAACTGATCCTTGAAATGAGAGAACAGACTCTACACAATTCCCATGGCCTTGACATAAGGTACAGCGATAAATATACACCACTAATGAGCAATTACCATATAATCACCTTCCAATTAGCTCACATAATGATGAATTAAACATTCTAGCCTGCTGGATTAAGTTTCTTACTTTGTATATTATTTACGAAGGCTAGCTTCTGCTGAGCACCAAATATCAAATTAGATAGGGAATTTTCAGTTGGGGGTATTTATGCATTCAGTGCATGCCCGGAGTTTTTGTCACCAGCTAAGCAACGTGTATTGGAAGGTAGTATCCATCCTTTTATGCCTTTCCTTTTTGATGTCTTAAAACAAAGTCCACGCTTTTCCACCAATACTCTGCACATGGTCCCTCGTATTAATCCTTCTCCCTTCCCTAAGGCTAGACCGACAGCAAAACCGACCGGACATTTTTCCTGGGACAATTAAATAATGAGAAGCAGCCCGGCTCCTAGGAAAAGGTAATAAGTAGCTGGGGAAAGCAACCCGGCTCTCAGGCGCGCAATCCTCTCGCCTCGTGGTTGCCACCATCCCTGGGAGATGGGAGAAAAACTAGCTGGCTTTCCCGACCAGGTAGAAATGCCGTCGCCCTCTGCTCTGCGGGGATCAGCCAGGCAAGGGCAGGGAGCCTCAGCGCCGGGTCTGCGGGTGCTCTCAGCCTCTCTGGTCAAATTAAACTTTCCAAAGGCCGAAATTGGGCACCAGAGACACCCTCCTCCTCTCCCCAACCCCTTCCCCGGCCCCACTCCAGGCGTAAATCCGATGACATTCTCCCTAGGTGACTGTTTCTTTTTGATCGCGGGGCGGGTGCTCCAAAACCACTGCATCCTCGCTGGATTTCGTCCCGGGAGCACGGGTGGGCGGCTAGCGCTGGCTGGGGGGCGAGGAGGGGAGCGGGGAAGGCTTTCTTCCCTCGGGGACCCCGTTTGGTCATTTGATGCCAATTCACCTTGCAAGGGAAAGAGAAGAAAAAAAGCAGCCCAGAAAGAGGAGAGAAGGATGAAGGACTTGAAGGCGGAGGTCAGAAACTCCGGCGGTCCCTACTTGGGGAGGGGATGGAGGGAGTCGTGGCTCCAGGCTGAGGAGCAGAGGGTCTCGGTGGTCTGTGTGGCAAGCGGGAACCGAGCCCGAGACCTCACTCGGCACTTCCTGGCTTTTCCTTGGTTAAGCTGGGCCCTTAATGTTTTCTTAATTAGCCGTTTGTGTGTCAGTAAATCTCCATGAGGCGTTTACGACCTGGCCATAAACTAGGAGCGGAGAAGGGCACATATTTTGGAGAGAATCTCCCTGCCTTCTGCACTGCCTGAAAACATTCGTTTGGGATTTGAAGGCTGGCAGAAATCCCCCCACGGCCGCTGGAGGAAATCACGGGTCGTTTCTAACCTCTTCTTGGGACTACCTGTTTAAAACTAGGAGTCTGAAAAAGGAGAGGACGAACTGGTAACTGGTCGCCTCCTCTTTCCCCGCTCCGCTTTCCCTCTGGAAAGCATCTTCTCCCGTCTGACACAAGAACCTCTGGAAAGTCTCAGCGAATCTCAGGCAGGAAAGGAGCAATCCAAGAGAACAGCAATTCTTAGTTTTAACAGCTTTTTCTTTCTTTCTCCCCCCCCTTTTTTTTCGGGGAAGGGGTGGTCTATATAATTATGCTGGGAAGAAGAAGCAGAAGAAGAAGCCGGAGGAATTCAAAACAATTTCTGTCCCTGAGCGAAAGTGTTGACTGAATCAATGCTAGTGACCTGGCCCCAAACAAACTATTTAGATAAGATATAAGAGACTCAGCTGTCAAACCCTGAACGTCTGGAAACAGCAGCTGATCCAGCCCTCAAAGTAGTAAGAAGTTGCTGAATTCCCTTGCTTTTGTGGGTTTCATTCATAGCTTTATCAGTATTTAAACACCCTTTTTGTGGTTTTGTTATGTTCACAGAATGTGTGAAGTCCTGACTTTCTACATAAGGCCAGACAGGGAGAATACAGGCACGATTGTTATTTTATCTTTAGATCAGCGAGTTGGTATCAGAGGCAGGGTAGAAAGTGCATGCTTGTGGGCTGCAAGAGTGAGATATTCCCAGATAAACTCTTCTGTGATCTCGTTTATAACCCACACAATCACAGCTATTTTATTTGGCTTATGAGTGGTCGATATGAGACGTTTGCGATGATGGGGTGTTTAGGATCCAGATTTGATTATGAAGCCTATTTCAGCGAGCTATCTCAAGTGTCACCCTCCTTGTCCCAGCAAACACTTTGGCTGCCTTTTTGAAACGATCTGTAAGTCCGAACTGTGCATACTTTGCCGTGGGCTGTCAAATTCGCTCTTCAGAGTTATGAAGGAAAAACAAAAAAGGGAAGACTGGATTTGGAAGGGTAATTCAAGTAAAACATGAAAAGGTCTTTTCATAAGAGTTAGGTTGTTTTATTTTAATTCACCACGAATGTAAAATAATAGGAAGCCAGATCTATGCTAGAACTGTTACTAAAATCTCAAAGAGAAAGAGAGAGAAAAGGAAAGAAATGGAAGGAGAGAAAAAGAAAGAAAGAACTAAAGAAAGAAAGAAGGAAAAAGACGAAGTGAGGAGAGGAAAGAGAGAACAAAAGAAAGAAAAAAGAAAGAATTGAAGGGAAGAAGGGAGAGAAAGAAAGGAAAGAAAAAAGAAAGGAAGAAAGAAGGAGAGCAATAGGATGTGTGGAAGGACAACTCAAGGTTATTGTGTGGCAATTAATGAAAATGTCACAGGGACACTGTCATAGGGAGTATGCGGAAGGGTCCTGAGTTCAGCATTTGACGGGCTGTGAAATTTAGGCCACTTTGCCTTTGGGAGAGTCGAAAGCTTTTGGAAATCTGCTTTCTTTCCACCGTTGTGACGAAGTCCTGGCTGGGGATTTTTTTTTTTTTTTTGTCAGTTTTTTTCTGAGAGCAAATCCCAACCAAACGACCCCGGCTCCACAGACCTCGGAGCTCTTGGGGCAGGCGGCTGGAGTGGTCTGGCCTGTACAGCGCCGAGCACCGGCTAGCACCACGGACGGGCCAGTCTGGAGATAGCCCCTTTCCTAGGGAAGCCGCATCGGAGCCTTCGCCAGTGGCCTGAAGGGCACGGGGTCTTTGCTTTCTCCGGAGAACATTTCCCTTGCTTCGCAGCCCAGGGGCCTGATCCTGCTGCAAACTGGGCGAAGGAAGGAAGGAAGGAAGGAAAGTGGGGGTTGCCCGGAGTAACCCCTGCCTTGCCGTCGGGTGCGGACGCAGGTGCGGGAGCGCGGCACGGGGGCTGCCCCGCCGCCTTCCGCGCCGGGGACCTCCCTCCCGCTGCCACCCGCGCATTGCCATGGAAACTGCTGCAGCTGCGGATCAAAGTTTCCCGGCGGCTCAGCCGCGGGTGTCCCGCAAGGGCCGTCGCCCGCAGCTGCCGGGAGAGGGGCTCAGCTAGCCCGGCCGCGGAGCGGCCTTTCCCGGCCCCGGCCGGCGGCGGGCAGGAGCGCTTGCTCGGGGACAACTTCGCTGGAAACGGGGGCAGGGGAAGGGCCCTTGAGCTGGGCGGTAGGAAATGGGGGGCCAGCAATGCCCTGCGCTCGCCTCAGCTGTTGCCGGCCTTTGCCTCTGCCTCTCCTGGAAGCTTTGCCCCCTACGGCAAGGGCCAGTCGCAGCCGTCGTCCCTGCCTGGGCTACCTGCCCTCAGCCAGCCGCTGCGCCCAGCCCAGCGAACGCACCTGCAGCTCGGGTCCGGTTCCCCTTCCTCGTCGCCCCCACCCCGCGGCAGGGGTCCGTTTTCAGTTGGGGGGGGGGGAACACGAGCTGCCTCCCCTGCCCTTCCCATGACTTAAATGAAAAAAGAGCAAAAAAGCAATGTTTACACCAGTTTAAGAAGGGCTCTTGTACCTTCAGGTGGACTGCAGCATTTAACATGAAATATTCACACAGGAGGTTTCCCCAGCCGCTTCTTTTAATCATTCCTGATGCTAACGAAGGTCTCTGTCTCTATACATGTATGAAATTTGATCTTAATGTCCCTGCTTTTCCACACGCACATGTCTGGAAGGGAAGTCCCAGCGAGGAAGCCAGGATTTGGAAATACTGCAGATCTCGTCCCCAGCAGGGCCGGAGCCGTCGCTGCCTCCCGGCTCCTGCCTCAGCCGGGCCAGTGCCAGCAGGGAGCCGGGCCGCGGGCGGCCGCGGGGGCCCCTGCCACGGCCAGCCGTCAGTGCAGAGGCCGGCCGGGCCGGGCCGGAGGCGGCAGGGCATCCACGCGGCCGCCCCCGGCCCCAGGTGGGGCGGCGCAGCCCCCCGCGTCCTCCCGCGGAAGCTGGGGGGAGAGGCAGTAGGGAGCACACCGTTCCTGCCTCGGTCGGACCTCCCAGCCTTGTCTTCTTCTTCTTCTTCCTCCCCCCTCCCCGAGCTATTCACTTTCAGCTGGGTGAATTACTGCAATTATATATTCCTATTTAAGAGGAAGAAAAAAGCACAAAACGAAACACACAGGAGGAAAAGAATGTGCCGTCGACTAATTTAAACCAGTTCAAGTGGAAGGGCTGTCAGTTCTTCAAGTAAATGATGCTGTGTTGATTCAGATGTTTCTCACCATAATTGCTGTCTGAGGGGGACAGGCAGAGGCTAAACTCAGCGACTTGCAGCCGGTGCGGGAGAGAAGTGCTGGGTCGATGCCACTTTCCCGGGGCGGGATCGACCCTGCCTCTCGCCTCTTCCCAGACGAGCTGGCTGGATGTCAGGAGAGCTTAACCCCCTCCAGCAAGCTATCTGAGGAGATTCCTGATCACACTATCCGGGAGGGGAAGAAGCTAAAGGAAAGGGGAAAGGGGTGAGAAAGGCCTCCAAAATGATGAATTCTTCTCCCCTCAACGTACACATGTAGACTTTTCTATAAATCACGCTTTTTATTGGATGTCACCAGCTGGGGTGTTGGGAGAGAAGTGCAAGTTAAATGATGCCATTAGACTGCAGTGCAACAAGCAGAGACGAGGTAATTGGCAGCAATTCTCAGACCCAGTCCGGTGACCTGTTAATCTGTTGCCACCAGCACTCCATCGGGGGGTGGGGGGGATCAGTGGGGATGGCTGCAGAGTGGAGAAAAAGTCTTTTGACTTATCTCAGACCTGGTCAGCTTGTTAATGTTCAGCTTGACAGGAGAGAAAGGCTTCTGGAAGGGAACTCTGTCTCCATTCAATCAGACTATTACTCCATTTGCTCAGTGTAATTTATCATCCATGGTTTCATTTGTTCTCATAGCTATTTTTTCCCCATCCTTTTCTCCCTTCTTCATTTGGATCATGTAAGGTTTGGCACCAGAGTGTTGGAAAGAAGGACCAGTGGGTCTCTGTCGAGCAGGGAACAGTGTTCAGCACCCACCTTTGCACTCCCCAGTTAGGGAGTATTAGAAAATGCTGTATGATTGGAAAGTTTCAGAGGTGCATGTAGGCTTTCACCCCTCCAGATACTTGGCTAACATAAACTTCTTCCCTTCATTCATAATAAAACGTCGAAGGAGTTCCTGCCCAGCTTACACAGGCAGGGACTGTTTGGGTAGAGCTTTGTACAATGCTTGGATCCTTTACCAAACATTCACAGAGGCTGGAGGTGTGAAAAGGAAACTTCAAGAGGCTGCAACTGACTGTTGAAAAACAATTCCTTCACAAGGTTACTTTGTGTCTGAAAGAAGAGATAGGCCCTTGGACAGTTTAAAAGGAAACCAAAGCTATTTTTTTTTACTTGGAATCAGCAGTGTTCTGAAGAGTGCAGAGCAGAAATCATGACTGCCCTCAAATTAAAATCATTTTGGAGGAAGTGGAAATCAGATGAAGTTCACAGAACTACACCCACCATGACATATTTTTCAGCACTGAGACGAGGATAAGCGTGTTTAAGTTTGCTTAACTTACTTATTGTAACTTCTCAGCCTTCTTTCCCTTTTTAAGCAAATCAGGACACTTCACTGAAGATGACCTTGCCATAGATTTAAGGCTCAGAGCAGTGGCCCTTACTCAGCAGAAACAGTCATCACTTTGAAAATAATTGCTGAGACACCCTTGGAGATTCAGGATATATTCTACTATTTATAAATATTTCCAAACAGGTAAGTATATGACTGTTTCCTTGCTGATGAGCTATTTACTCTCTCTTGCACATGCATGCAGACAAGAGCTACTTAGAACACACTTGGATTCCAGTCCAGTCAATGAATAAACTACATAGATGGATTTCATTGCTTCTGTATTTGCCACATGTAACTGAACAGCAAAAATGTCCGGCTTATTAGTAGGGATGTTGAAGGGTCAAGCATAATTATGAAAGAACTGCTCATTTTTCCCCATAATGTAACTGATGACCAGGTGAACAACTTTCCCTTAATCTGATGTAATTCTGAGAATCTTTTGAGAAAACCCAAAACAGTAATACATGAAAGAATTAAAAAGAACTCTCTAAAAAGGGCTAAATTATGTGTTTGGAAAGTTCCAGTTATGTTTGTCTAATAACACTATTTTAAGTCACTAATGGTGAAGAATTGCTTTTCTAAACAAAAAATAACTGCAATCTAGTAGCAGCTAAACCATTCCAACAGGTGTATGTAGCATATTTAGGATATATATTAAGGACTGATAAATCTACATGCTCAATGCTGATCAGCAGAATGGGAAAGAGCTGTGCACAGATCTACAGACCTTGTTCTGCACTGGCTCATTTTTGCTCTTTAGGGTGACAAAAATGCTACCCTATCTTCTCCTACTTATCCACTGCCACCACAAAACTATTAAGCCAAGAAAAAATTGCTCTTCTGAATGGAGCCATCAGGTCAAACTTCAGAAACATTTTCACTTCTATCCCAGGGATGAGGAATGATTGAAAGACAGTGAGTAATCTTTGTCTGGAAATGGATGAAGAAATTGGGGCAAAGCTTTTACTTGTCATGTTGAGACTACTGGAAGAAGTTGCCTTTTTATTTTTCAGTAAACAGGACTTACACATTGTGATAAAAGGTTGCCTTGTGACCCGACTGGTGTCAGAAGCCTTTACATTCACTGCCAGGATGCCATGCAGCTGGTCTTGCAGTGAGAACCCTTTCAGCTAACAGCACAGCAGACACACTGTTGCTGCGTTAAGCTGCTTGGACAGCACTAGGACACAAGTATTCCCTCCTGATTCTATATTCCTATTGCTATTTGACTTTAGATCACTTTATTTTTGTGTTGCTGACTGATACAGACTCTATGATCCATACATGGCCCAGAAGTCTTCTGAATACTGCAAAGACCGTTAACGATTATGCATCTCTTGGACCATTTCCATTTAAGGAGAACTTCTCCAGAGATACTGATCCACTGCTGACTTGTACAGACAGTGATTTATCCATGTAAAGATTGATGTGGCTCCTTTGTTTTTCTGTATGTGACCATTCTTAGAGCTTGTCACAGTGGGAGGGGTATTGCTTTTGCAGAACACACAACCTGGTATTAGATTCGTTGCTTCAACATGTATAAAACTCCTTTCAGAACCTTAGCTTTCTGACCTTTTCCTTATTCTCCCTTTCCCTTTCCCTTTCCCCTCCCCTCCCCTCCCCTCCCCTTTCTCTTCCCCTCTCCTCCCCTTTCTCCTCCCTTCCCTTCCCTTCCCTTCCCTTCCCTTCCCTTCCCTTCCCTTCCCTTCCCTTCCCTTCCCTTCCCTTCCCTTCCCTTCCCTTCCCTTCCCTTCCCTTCCCTTCCCTTCCCTTCCCTTCCCTTCCCTTCCCTTCCCTTCCCTTCCCTTCCCTTCCCTTCCCTTCCCTTCCCTTCCCTTCCCTTCCCTTCCCTTCCCTTCCCTTCCCCCCTTTTTAAAAAACCCTCTATTTAGCACTTGGGTGAGATGTAGAAAGAAAGCGATCAGATTTGGAGCTAGAATGTCCAAAGAAAGACAACTGTGTAAAAAGAATGGCAAGGCTCTTCTATGGGAACCTGAGTCAAAGCCCCCATGAGCAAACAGGAAAATACTTTACCAGGTTCCGGATCAGATCTAGAACACTGCAAACAGGAAAATTTGAATACTAGCCCCACTGGGTACGGTATAGTAATCTGACCCTGAGTGTGATACAGATTTGAGTGACAGCTGAAGTCCCACCATAGTGCAGAACTTTGCTGGGAATGGTGCCCCCAAGGATTGCTACTGAGTTGGCCAAATCCCTAGTTGCCAGCCTTAAACTATCTGAGAAATTTGGCTTATGACAGCTGAAAATTTGGCCCCCAGTCATAAAAGGTGGGAATATGAGCTTCTAAGTTAGAGTACCTCATACTGAGAAGATCCACAACCCCCTTTAACCTCTAAGAAGAGGGGACCAAGCAGACCACTCTGCTTAACCATGCCTTCTGGTAATCCTGGGAAGAATGTGTAGCTCCCTTATTCAAACAGGGCAAGTAGACAGGTAACTGACTTCTCACAGGTATTTTCAAGCTAGTTTGGCATAACAGAAAGACACATCTTTTTGCTCTGTTTTTGTACAGCACCTAGCACAGCAATGTCCTGGTCCGTTACTGAAACTGTCAGGGACTTTTGCAGTACATATAACCAGTACAAAATGCATCTGTTGGAGTGCTCACAAACCTTTCATGTTATTTATGTGCTAATCTGAACAGCATGGGCTAGATTTTGATCTTCGTTATTCTGGTGTAAATGAGATACGAGTTTGGCATTACATCTGTAAGATCGATAGTCAATCAGTGTTTCTAATGTGCTCATCATGGAAATATCTTGGCATTGTGTGGCTGGCCCACTTCAGTGTGACTAGAATAGCAAAGCATTATATTAAGCAAACAGAACAGTTTGATTTATAGATTTGTGGTAAGAATAGTTCAGTTTTCTAGGGTGTTCAATTTAATTAACATTCTCCAGGGAAAAAACTGCTATTGTTTCCCTAGCCACATGCCTTCCAATACAAAATAAACTCTTGCTGGCTTGTATGTGCTGCTTAATTATCCTAAATGGTTCCTTTTGAAAGTTGTCTATTGACCTGCTTCTACACTTCACAAGTGGAGCATATCCTATTCACTCAAGAGTGTGTATCTACCTGCACTCATCAAGAAAGAGATACCACATGAATTTTAACACTGCTAAAACAAGCACACAACCTGCTGCATGCAGTATTCCCAAGTGGAATGTGTGAATAAGGCTTCAAGGAGAATATATAAAACCACGTGAATTACAACAATACCTGTAAATCCTAATTCCAGCCACTGTTAGACATTTACAGATGTCTGGGAACAATGTTACTGTGAAGGACTATGCTTGGATAATATTGCAGTGCAAAAAGCAAGACAGTGAGGGACAGTATATTTGTTTGGCCCACTGGAGGCCAAATCCTGCTGCCTGCTTTCACTCAGAACTGCTCCACGGTTTTGTTCTCTTGGTTTTTAGAAGGGCAAGTTGCAGTAAAGCAGGTCTTGGGCACTCAGACTTCGTTATCCTCTGTTCATACGGCCATGTAAATTATATTGCCTTTCATGTCAGTTCTGTGCCTGACCTACTGCTTGTAATGTCTCCATCTTCCAGGCACTCTAGTTGTCTTTCAAGCATGCTAGATTTCAGAAAAAGGAGCTGGTGGAGATGTACTGACTCCATTTATTCCAGCGCTTAAGTGGAAACAGAACTGGGCCCAGTGAACATTGCAGTGTGGGATGACAGGAGGGTAGGTCTTTCGCGAATTTGAGTCAGTAGTGAGAGCTGGCTTTAGCTGGCTGTAACTGAACACAATAAACAATTCCACTTGCAACACACTGTACTATTTAAAGGCTCATAGATGCCAGTGGGAGCTTTGCCTGAACACCCAGCAAATAACAGGTCCATATTTTCTATCACGTCTCTCACAAATATCACAGCCCCACGTGTGCTACAGAGCCAGATCATGAAACGGCAGTGATAAGAGGCAGCCAGGGGGGAGGAGAGGCAAGGCAGGAAAGCAGCATAGTGGTGTAGTGCCGCTGCTTTCTAACTTCTGGATTGCAATTTTCTTCCTGCGTAACTAGTTCCCATCAGTGCTGAAACTGTCTGGAAGGCACATTATGGCCGGTATTGTGTGGGCCGGGGAAACTATGTAATTAGGGCCTAGAAACTATGGCTTAACTCTGTAAAGTAAATGACATGATTTTAATAAAACCTTTTAGATTCAGTGTCTACTTATTTCTGCCACTTTTCTTCTACTGTTTTTACTTGCTGATGACACTATCCCTAAATTATTATTTTTTCTTTTATTTAAAAAATGGATCCAAATTTTAGGGAAAGATAAGAAATATTTTTCTCTGCTATGCAATGTGCAAGCAATTTACCAAATGGTCCCAGAAGACAAGCCATGTCACTCTCTTCCTACAGTTTTGTTGATTCAAATATAAAGCAACAGGTTAAAATATATTCATATGCTCATTCATAGGATATTAAAAAAAAAAAAAAAAAAAAGAACTTGTCAAAACAGCCAGCAGATTTCTTCCTAATATTATTGCATATAGTTTTCATAAATGTTTAGGCAGTGTTTCTGAGAAGCATACTTTAAACACATCTAAGTTATATTAAGAGTCAGGGCCCAATTTGGTAACAAGCTGTGAGACATCAAGGGTTCTTTTAATGAAGAATTCACACTGGAAAAATGTATGTCACAAGGCACATAAATAGATGCCTCCATGATCACTAACCCTTTATTGCCTGTGCACTGATTTATGGTAAAATGCAAATCCACAGAAGATGATTCAGATGAGGTCCTTGACTCCAAATAGCCATTTAGGTCTCTTCACTAGTACACAACACTCAGAAACAAAGCGGCATCAGCAAAGATGCCTGAGGTTTGATTTGAATTTTGCTCTAGTTGACTGATACTATTTATACCCTGGGCTAATCAGAACCAGGGCTGTTTCATCATACTAAATGTCAGGAAAAATATATCATGTGCATCAAGGGAGAAATCTTGGCCCCACTGAAGTCAATGGCAAAACTCCCATTGATTTCACTGGGGCCAGGATTTCACCCTGAATAAAAACTCATGTTTTATATGCAGTTTACATGGCAATGGGCTTATCTGCAAATGTATTTAAGAAATGTTTTGGGGAAAGAATATATTACTGGAATACAGTTTTATTTTTAATTAGCCCTTAAAGAACAATTCGTGTTTTATGAGCAGTGCAAAGACATTTAAATGGAGTGTCTGCAGGCTGAATACATATTACATTCAACTAGGATAATATTAGAAAATGTAACTGAATATGCCTCGATGTCTTCAAACAGAATTTCACTAATAAGCTCTTGAATTTGCATCTAGATGATCCAAGTGTGAATATTTTTCTTTCTGGATGACGTAATAACTCACCAGGACTCCAGTGCAACGGAAGCGACATGTTTGATTTGATGAGCCTGTTGGACAAGAGAAGGAGCTTACAGTTCTCTGTCTGTCTTGCTCCTGCACTAATTGAACACAGCCCCTCAGGCCTGCCAACACTCGCCAGGCTCAAGCAGTCGTGGAGAACAGTGCTGTCTTTGGTACTGTCCCCAGCACAGAAGGTGGCCGTGGCACTGTGGGCTTCATACATCTTCGGAAAGGTTTGGGAGTTTTACAGCCTCAGTTACAGCCCTTTTTAAGTTTTATATCACAGGATTATTTTTGTTTGCTTTTCCTTGTTAGAATGGTATATGAGCAAAAGCTTAAGACTTTTAAGCTTCCATATTTGTAGAAGTCACATCCTGCTGTGACAATTCAGAAAAACAGACTTTTTTTTCACTAGATAATTAATTCGTGGTGCACATTTCAACAATTGTGCATTTAATACTTATCATAGGATCAAGAAATTAGTTTTGCATTTCAGTCAAAAGAACAGCTAGTATAAAAGAAAATTTGTGAATAACATTCAGTCATTGGGAAGGGCTGCTTTTCCCCTTAAAAATTGTTTGAAAAGATATTTTGCAGTCATGAATTTTACTTTTTAAATCAAAAATCATATGATCGAAATTTTGACCAGATCTAACCAAACTGATTATTTTTTTTCACATTTTTCTCTGAAAAGTACACTGTAGCATCACTTCAGCACTAGCTGCCTGTCTTGCACAGACATCATCCGTTCTTGAAATACTTAGGTTTCCTATGAAATTGTAATAGGTCCCTTCCAAGTGTTTACTGAGTCTGATCTTGTTCAAATTATGCGAATGGACAAAATTACAGCCTTTGATGCTATGTTGCAAAAACACTTAATCTATTTTATTTTTAGCCTTTCTTTAACTGGTACAAGTAACAAAGCATGGGAAAATAGACAAATCATGTCTAAATCACTCATGGGTGAGTGGTTAATCACATTTGGACTTAATTTATTTTCCAAACATTTATACTTCTCAAGAAAGAGTTTTTCTAAAAGAATAGCTCCTGGAAATGGGTACAATGCTGGTAGAGAAGAGGAAAACATGACATTTGATGTAGACACCCCAATTAAGGTCCTATCCAATTAGGTTTAACAAGACAGGGCTAGAGAATCATCCTAAAATGTATCAAGGAGAGGAAAATATTAGAGAACAAAGAGGGCTCTGATCTCAAAGGACCATGGAAAAGAATTTCAAGTCATCTTGATGAATCAGTAAAACCACAACTTGATGGAGAGACAAAAATGGGATAATTTTGGTCTTTCACTTCTAGACCACTAACTTGACTTCATGAACCAATTAGTCATGATCATCTGATAGTTATTGAGCATGTCCTCTCTGGAACAAACTGGTGGTCTCAGTACTAGATTTAGGAGGCATACAACTGTATTCAAACAAAACAACAATTTTGTACTTGGCAATACTGTTTGCTATCTCCTTGGAAAGGTCAAAGGACTTATTGGGCAAGCAATTAATAACAGTAAAAAAGTTTGACAGTAATACAAGTTATTTTACTATTACTATTATTATTATCTCACTAGAGGAAATTATACAGTTGTATAAGATTGCAGTGATTGCACAGCCAAATTACTTTAAAATAGGGCTGAGATACAAGCTGTGGTCAGTTTAAGAAAGCATCTGTGACCGCTACTGACTTGGCTAACACACTGCAGAGATTGAACTGAGGTTTTCACTTTCTTTTTTTTTTTTTTTTTTTTTTTTTTTTTTTTTTTGAGCTAAAAGCATCAGCAACCACCAATGAGCCAAGAAAGTTGTAACCTGTAGCCAGGGGCTGCAGCAATCCACACCTTGAGTGAAGTTGCACTTTGGCAGGGAGGGCTTGGGGAACAGCTCCAGGGGTTACTTACTTTCCTGTGACCTGCCCAGAGCACCAAAGCACCTAAGATTCCCAGTAATTCCACCCCCTTTTGTGTAATGACTCCTCCATAGGCTGACACGCTGGTTGTTAAACTGGTGGCTTTCTCAGGCAAAGGCATGAGCTGCTTTAAGACTGAGCTAACACTGCATCTGTAGCTGTAACATCTCCTCTCCTCTGTGGATTGACCCAAGTGGACTGATAACACATGTTCAACAGTGAGTTGATCTTGCACAAGGTCAGTTTTTGCTTTTCTGTCTTCTTTGGATGAACAGAAAGAAGCTGTCTTAAAATGCATCAGTCCTACCTCTCTTGTGAGCAATTCACCAATGCTTAAAAAGAGGATTGTCACCAAATCCATTGTAAGAATTGGAGCATAACACTTCATCATTCTTACATTGGCTCTAAGGTGGTAATTTAAATGAATTTTGCATTCTGTGTTGATTTATGGTGGCTAAATTAATGTAATAAAACTTCCCCAGGCCCTTTTCATGTGTATTATTGATAAAAACACTCACTAAAAGAAATGTGAAAATCCATCTTTGTGAGCTTTAATACTTGGTGGTGGCATCTGTTTTTCATTTAAGAAGTTGTCTGAAATGAATGTAACTACAAAAAACTCAAATGGCCAAATGTGTATATGTCATTGTGCAAAAATGGTCATTTCATCACTCACTGATAATCAGCCCTGATTTATTTGAACAGACTTCTAGGGTCTGACTTCACTTCTCACCCAGGACTGGAGTTTTGCTTAGGCAGGGTCTTCAAGATATGACTCAGACACATCCATTTGCAAACGCATCCACTGGAGAGGGCTTTGTATATGGTAATAGCAGAGTGGATCAGAAGTACTGCAGAGATATTTAAGTTTCATTCAGTAAAAATCTTCTGTGCATTAACATACCTCTAGGACATCTAACTAAGTGAGTACAACTATCTTTTCACCCTCTTATGACAAGATGGCTTGTTTATGGGAGGAAAACACTTATGGATACAGAAAACTGCCTTTTATATTTCATGTGTAAAGAATGCAGATATCTGAAAAAAAAGGAGAGTGTTCTATGAATTACTCGGTGCCATAGAAAAACAATGTACAACAGAAGATGTGAGTCTCCCAAGACTGGCTTGACTGTTGATAACTAACAAAATTCTGAAGTGACACTAAAGCTAGTGGGACTGGTATTTGTGTTCAGGTAGGATTTACAAGAGATCTCATACTTCCTACGTATAACACACAGCTACAGAACTACAGAATTCACAGTGAGTGAATTCATCACTTATACAGAAGTAGGAGAGCACCAGGGCTGAGTAGAGTGTCATGATCACCTCCCTCAACCTGTCGGCAACACTCTTCCTAACACATCCAAGGATACCATTGGCCTTCCTGGCCACAAGGGCACATTGCTGGCTCATGGTCAACTTGTCTGCCAGGACTCCCAGGTCCTTCCCTGCAGAGCTGTTTTTCAGCAGGTCAGCCCCCAGGCTGACGACAACCCTCTGAGCTCTGCCTTTCAGCCAGTTCTCAATCCACCTCACTCTCCACTCATCTAACCTGCACTTGCTGAGCTTATCTAGGAGGATGTTATGGGAGACAGTGTCAAAAGCCTTGCTGAAGTCAAGGTACACAACGTCCACTGCTCTGCCCTCATCTACCCAGCCAGTCAGTCCATCATAGAAGGTGATCAGGTTGGTTAAGCAGGATTTCCCCTTGCTGAATCCATGCCGAGAACAAAAAGGAAAGGTCTAAATCCCAGAGCAGTTTGGACCAGCCTTCAATGAGACCTGAGGGAGTTGTCCAGGCTGAGAAGCCATCCATCAAGTTCTTACCCTAAAGAAATCTTCTGCCATCAGCCTCATCCCCCACTCTCTGAAGCCAGTGGGAATCTTACTAGATAGTTCAACAGAAATTGGCCCAGGACTCACCTAAAACACACCTGTTTTGTTACCGCATAAAGTGATAAGCTACACAGGTTGAATTGGACACTTAATACCAGCTTTGTCAGGTGATTAAGCTGTGATTTACCTCCAAGAGAGATAAGATGTAAATTTCTAAGGAATTCTGGATAGGTAGTTTAACAGTATAATAATTATAAAGATAGATCTGTGGAAGAATTGGGCAAGCAAAGGAGAACCAGAACTGGGAGTTATTTTTCTTCCCATACTCAGAAGACTACCCGAGATTAGAAAAAGAAAATAAAAATTGGACTAGTGTTTAAGTAGTTAGAAAATAAATGGACATAAAGATTGCCTAACATGCTTAATAAGGAGCCAACAAGGAATTAATTTCCACTCCAACTGAAATAGAAGGGGCCAGTGTTATCATAACATCAATGTATACAAATCAAAAAATATTGCTTAACTATCTCCCATGGGTAAAATAAAGAGGCATTAAGTAGGGACTTCTCAGTCATTGAAACTTTTATTAATAACAACTGTGGTTTAGAAAGCATGGTTTCTAGTACTTACAAACAGGAAGTTACAGCAATCCAATAAGAAAGATATATTTCAGAAGCAAAAAGAGAACATTTTGGATAAACTTGAAGACTGCAATGAGATTTGGGATGCTAGTAAAGCATTTTTGTATTTTATATAATAGAAAGATAATACTCTCAAGTATTGTATTAAAACTGCCTAACTAGTACTGGGGCAAATAGATTATGGGGAACCAGAACAACAATTCAGATTGATCAAAGAATGGATTTTGTCTGTCACACATGCCTGGCTTCACAGCAAGTTTTTGGCCTTTTGCAAGGACAAATAAAAGTCACTTTTTGACCTCTGGCTTCTGCTTGACTGACAGAGATTGATTTCAGGCCTCCCTGGGATGATATCAAACACTTCTCTAAGTAGAAGACATTTTAAGAACTTTGGTTAAGATAATTCCATGAAAAGAAGATAGGGACCAGAATCATTAATTCTCAGCATCCAGGCATAGGTTGCAGGTACTTCTTTAGCCATATGTAAAGGTGGCTGCTCTTGTGGGCTGGACTGTGCAGACTGAACTTATCTTTTCCTCTACCTTACTTTGTTTCCCCCCATAAATCCAAGGGCAAAGATATACACTATATGCAATTTCAGATCAAGATTATTCTAGACCCAGCCCTCAAACAAACAGAGCTCAGTGGGGTGCTGACCCTGCAGTTTGGCTTCTCATATTTTATGGAGAAATGCTAGCCTCTTTGTCAGGAGCTCTTTGAACAGTTTCCTGTTCCTTTCCCCAGTAATTTTGGTCTGGAAATTCAGCTGAAAGTTGTCAGCTTCTCTATAAATGCAAACAAACCAGAGGATACATACATGTAAACTAATGTTTTTTTTTGAACTTTTTATAAAATGTGGAATATTAAAAGAAAAAACACCACGAAAGCAGAATAACAATAACAGCAGCAACAACAACAGTTGTTTTCTATGGAAAACAACTATGTTTTCCATAGGACAACATAGTTATTTTGAGATGGAACTACAAACTGGACTAGTGAAGTGATATGATCTAGTACCTGACATTAAGTTTGGGCCCTTGTCATGCCTAGCTGCCATATTTGGTTGGCTCATGCCAAATGGGCATACCAGAGTGGTAGCATCCAGATGGCACCAGGATGACATAGACTGAGTAAACACTTTATACTGTTGCAAGTTCTGGCCTGACACACATGGAGCACAGGTGTATTGAGAGGATTGCCTTAACAAAACTTCACCATCTTCAGTTCTTGGCTGGTACATGGTGCTGAAGGTGCAGAAATAGAAGTAGCCACCAAAACAGGAGATTTAAAAAATTCTGTTGTAACTCTGTGATCTGTTGTACTTACTGGAAAACGGATATGATAGGCCCCTTTCTTCTTCATATTCCTACTGTGCTTTTCACAATGATTCTCCATTACTAACATATATGTTTACTAGGACTATGAAGCATATACAGTATTAGACACAATTCAAAGGGGTTTTGCACCTTTCTCCTCATGGCTCTATTAGCTGCTTTTCACCAGAAGAATATTTTTTCTTAGCCATTTCCCTGGGAATACTGAAAGGAAAAGAGCAGCATTCTTTATGTTTTGTGTAACTAGGTCAAAAGCTGCAGTAATTATAGAATAATGGCTTTCAAAGGCAGTATTTCAGGACAAGGTGTTTCAAGGCAACAACTTCAGTAGTAAGAATGACAATGGTATTTATTGCAGGAAATCCCTTGCAAGAAAAATATCTGCCTATTGCAGACAGCAATAAAGTAAAAGTTTTGCCTTAAGCGTATTTCTTTCTAATGTAGATCAGCAAATATCTGAGTTACAGAAACACTAAAATACCTGTAAGTAGTAAGAATTTACTGTTCTACAAAAAAGTTGTCGACAATATGTATAGGTGCTTTAGAGATAAGTAGGTATTTACGAAAGATTTATGGATTACAGTGTTTTGTGACATCATAAAATGTGAGGAATCTGAGTGCAGGACTATTTGTCCGGTCAGCAAAAGACTCTTCTTAGACTATTAGGCCATGCCACGTATCACTTCTAAGGTTATTTCCTTGCAAGATCTTAGAAAAGGTGTTGTATATCACAACATTGCACATTTGTGCAACTTGTAGCTCAAAAGCTAGACTGTGAGCACCTTTTACGGAATTAATACAATTTGTCTTTCAAAACAAAATAATTAACTTGATATTTGACAAACTGTTTAAGATTGAAGCCAAGACCTCAACATTATGATAACACTGGTGTTGGTAATCAACCTTATTTCTAAGACTGGTGATTCGTTATGCACTACTAATAAGTGATTTTCTTATGCGTTGGTATAACTCATTAAAAGCAAGTGGAATTGTATGCACTCATATAAAATAGTTTAAAGGGAAAAGCACTCTACTTTTATAAGATCTGCTTTTAGAGTTCCTCTGCATAGCTATATATTATACAGTGATATCAAATGATACACAAGAAGGCCACTAGTATTGTGGAGCTCACATTAGCTGCTTTCACATGTTACTTTATCCTGAAAACAGATTAGACTCAATGGTTCAAGATCAGAAGGTGCAGAAGCAACGGTGGAAATTATGCAGTTAAAAACAGTGAAGTAACTGGGAGCTGTATCTCTGGAGGTGAGCTACACATTCGTAAGTTCTGTTCAATATTTTTTCCTCTCTCCTCTACTCTTCCTTTTACCTTTCCAAAGGGTCTGCAAAGCTGTTCTCCTCAGCTGAGCTGTACCATCTGTATTGTGAAGTTAGAGTGGGCATTGGGATATGGATCTCCTGGAGGAACCGCAAACAGGATGGTTACTCTGGGCACAAGAGCCTTGCCCTGGGTAGGAGGATGGGGCATGGATGATCAAAAGGGAACAGAGAGGGAAGTAACTGAAGAGCATCACTTTTCTCAAGCCTTTTTTCTTCATCAGGGATATAGACCAATCTGTATGGAGATTTTAGTTCAATTTTTCTTTTGTTTTCATGGGGAAGGACACCAAAAGTAAAAGAAATATCTCTATTGCTGGAAAACATCTGATAAATGAAAGGGCAGAGAAACCAATCAGCACAGAGGAACTGCAGCAGCCAACAAGGATGGAGGGATTTGCATATCCAGAGTGAAGTTGCTGTGAAAGAGCTGCAAAGGGATTATGCAAATCCCTGATTGGGTGAATGATGGCAGACTGCCAGACCACGGGGATGCACACACTGCACTGTACCTGGGCAATGATTATGCAAATTACATACCCACAGTCAGAGTGCAGAGCAATTTGCTAAATGAGAAAACCTGTGGTTATGCATCAGTTAATGTTCAGAGTGTCCGGTTCTCTGAGCCAATCGCACCATGCTCTGATGCAGAATATGCCTCTGTCGTCCCTCACAGCTCCATGGGACTCACGTAACATTTGGCTGCTGATGTGGCAACTGAATGCCCCTGTTAGGTAGGTAGAAGTGACTGTTTAGATAGCCATTTCCATTTACAGTGAATCTGACATTAAAGGGATAAGAAAATGAAAACTCGGATGTAAATTACTCTGTCACCTGCAGTTTTATGATTCCAGTGCGATTCTACTATTTACTTCAGAAAGGATGCAACCACATAGTGGACGGGCTTCACCTTTAACATTGCGTTATGCACAGGAGAGGTCTGGAGAGTGGGGATGTAATTGAAACTATCAGATTTTTAATCTGTGCTGTTTTGGGGTACAATGACATAGATCTGTAAGAAGATAAAGGCACTGCTCCAACCTACTTCCAATCAAAACTAAATATTCAGAAGTTTTTTTTATTATTTTCATTATTTTATTCTTTTATTCTTTTTCTTCTTCTATCTATTATTTTTATTTTATTATGTACAGTGTTTACATATATATGCTTGTTTGTGTGCACTTCAGCATCAGTTCTCAATAATGATATCACACTTAAAATTAAGTTTGCCCTGAAAGGTCTTTGATGTTTTCAGGAACATCTTGCAAAATGAAACCTCATTCCCATGGATACTTTATAACTATCATTACAGAACACCGGAACAGCGTGACTCAGAAATCCTGGAAAACACACTAATTATATTGTACAATTAATTGCAGGTTGGTATTACCACTCTGCAATTTCCATAGTTTACTGGCAGATAGGTGATCAGATACCAAAGTGATGGTCCCAGTTTAAGAAATTGAATGCAATTGAGAAACAGATGGGTTGACCGGAAGAAAAGGAGGAAGTGGTCATTTTTTTGGATAGACTGACCATTTCATATTGTGCTAGTGAGTTCAAATACTCTGCGGCAGCCGTTCAATTGTACATATCAGTTCTCCGGTAGGATCAGGACCAATAAGCCACTTTCCTAACAAAGCCCTTGCTAGTGAGAAAAATAGTAAGACACTTTCGTAAAGTTTTCCCCATAGAATTTTCTCTTTAATTATTCCCCTGGGTGGGCAGAATCTCCTTCTGTATCTAATAGGTTATTGGGGATTTTGACAACCGTTGCTAGTCCTGAGGGACCAATTAATTTTTACAGAGGTTATGGGTCCTCAGATTCTCTGAAAATCAAGCAACAAGGCCAAATATTATTCTAGTGCAAGTCAGTGCGCACTTATATCTGGGAAAAGAGGAAATACATGAACATATGAGGCAGAAGCAAAAACTTAAGTATCATCTATTGGAAGGGTAGGATGCACAAGCCTGGAGGAAGCCCAGGATTCAGTAGTTCAGCAACTCCTCTGCTCACAGAACACTCATTTTTTTTTGCTGCATTTATTCAGAATTGCCTCTCTTCTGCCTTTTTTCCTTCATATTTTATCCCTAAAGATGGGACACAGACATTAAACTCCCTCCCATCTTCCAGAAACCTGTTTACTGCTGGAGGTCACTGCTATAGCCTTGGGGTTCAGTCAATACATGCATATAGCCATTGTATGAGCAACTCTGGTAAAATTTTAGCACAACAGGTAATGCATTTTTGAAACATAAATTAAATATGTGGCTAGTTAAATCCAGTAGCCACTGTGTAGAGTTAGCAATACAGCACAGTGAGTTATGGAGAGTAGAAGCTTACCAGTGCTGTTTTCTTATTAATGCTGCTCTCTTTTTTTGATAAGCTAAAAAACATGCTAGGAATGGTAAATTACAATAACTGATAACTCTTTGAATATTTCTAGCCAGCCTTTGTGGAAATACAGAAAAAAAATTACTTGAATAACTTGTATTGGACATGATAGGTCCTCCATAAAGAAGAGAGCTGAAGAGAAATGGATATGAAGTATTCCACTTGTGATCTTACTTTACACAGACAGCACACATTAAAAAATACAACACATAATCTGTTGATACTAGGGCTGGGAAAACTTTTTAGTTTTCTGAAAACAAATCCTAAGTGAAATTTCCCATAGAAATTTTTATATCTTTTAATTAAATAGCTAATTCTCTCCTTTTCTTTTGGTTGATTTCTTTTTCAAACTTTTAGGGTGCTAGAAAAAGAAAAAAATAAAATGAATATTCATGAAAAAAGAAACAGCTAGTGAAGAAATTCATCCAAATTTCAGCTGAAATGAATTCTGCAGATCTTATCTCCTACGGCAGGGCTATGCAATACTTCAGGACAGAAAGTCAAGGGTACTTATAATGGAAATTCCATTTTTTTTAATGGGCCTTGTTAATACATTAATATACATGACAGAAAGGAAAGGATGTTTTAAGATTTTCCAAGCACCTTTTTTTAGATCTGTTTAGAAAAGCCATTTGCGATAACAATATGTTCAGCAAACTGGCTTTGCTTTCCTCTTTTCATTCTTACAAGATGGATGATAACAAAACGATACTAACAGGATACCATTCCTTAAGCCATAGGGAAAAGTTGATTGTGCTGACAATATCATCTCTATCTTTTACCCATAGCCTGAGGATCTTTGGCTTGCACACATTAGGTCAATCTTTTTCTCTTTACTTTGCTCTGACAATGCTAGTTTTATTTACGCAGTTAAGCACAGGATTTTATCTGAGAGTTTTACATCTAACTGCTGTGATTTACCCTCTACCTTTCTTGTGGCTAGGATGCAAGCAAATAGAGAACAAAATGAGGAGAGGAGTCAGTGTTCTGAAAGCAGTCTTCAGTCCTGTCTCATGTACTTCTGGAGTAGGCTTTCGTGCAGCTAGGCTGATCGTCTAGGTGGACAATCTAGTTTCTGGACCCAGAATCTGAGAACTTTACGAATGCCTTGCGTATCTCTTAAGTGTTACACTAACTCAATGAAAAAGATAAAGTGGTTTCAACCTTTTCCCCACTCACCCTGACTACAACTGTGGTGCAGCGCTCCCCAGCTGCTGACGTATGCTAGACTATCCAGCAGGCTGTGCGGGAAAGTTGGTGCGGACTGCGTTAACAACTAGCTTGCTGTAGCGTTGCCATAAGGTTCTGGGGACCTGCTGTAGTAGGTTTGGCCCTACTTAACTGTAGGGCTTTACTTCTCTGGGGACTTGTTCCTAAAAAATGTGGTTGTGCAGTGCACAGAAAAGCTTATTTATGGTGGTGGGAAGGGCATCTCCTACTCCTTGCTCTCAGTGGAGTGGTAATGTATAGCATGGTAATGTATATGGAGTGGTAAGTATTTTTAAGGAAGTTTCTATCTAAATAATTTAGCCTTGACATTATGAAAACCTGGTAAGTTTGAGACAAAAAGCCAGACATTTTACTTGCTGTAGAACATGTATTTTTGCTGTTTTTACATGGAATAAAAATCTCTTTTCTTTCTCCTTCTCCTTTTCCATTTTCCCTTTTCCACAGCCCTGGTCTACAGCTGCTAACCTGCAAAGCTGTATAAGCAGCAGCTATCAATGAAGCATTGACTCTTGTTAGTTAGCCAAGAACAAAATATATAAGGTCAGCCCCATTGCAAGAGAAAGGTCATGGAAAGATCAAATGACTGCAGCGGAACTGAAATGTGTTATAGAGCTCTTCCTCCTCTAGCCAAACTCTAGCTCGTGTCCCACTCATGTTGGTAATGAATGAAAGTTGTGATGACTCAATGCTGCTTCATTGCCTGTGAAATTATTTATATTCTGCAGCATCACAGACAAGTGCTGCACTGTCTCAGCTGGTGATCTCTGTTCAGCTCCTTGTGGGCAGGTGTCCCAGTCACATAAACCACCACGACAATTGACATTAATTGGCACCCTTGTTGCAGTCTCAAAGGAGAGGCTAAAGATTTAATGGGCGTTGAGAGTGAATTACTCCCATATGCCTCAAGGTGGTCCCTCCAGAGCTATGCTGAGACACACAGGCAGGCCAGTGCTAGAAAGCCAGAGCTGCTGCCACTTGTGCTGGATTTGGTTTACTGATATTTTTAAAGAGGACAAAGGTAAAAAGGGGAAATGAGAAACCTAGAATAACAAGGAAGTAAAATAGCAGCATGCTGTTTCTCAGTGATACCCTGGAATTTAAGCAAATATTTTTTCCTAGATGAATGTCAGGCAAAATGAGTGAGATTATTCACATAAGTAAATTGGTGAAGGTCTCTTCACCTCATGGAGGTATCTAGCTGTCAATGTACAGCTTAATACCGAACACTGCCATTTTTGGGAGCTGAATGATTTCAGCAGTTACTTGCTGATTTTATTCATATTTTATTAGCACATTAAATGGGCAAGTGTTAACTATCTGTATTATTTTAAAAGGAACCTGTTTAAAATCAAAGTTACAAAATATTCCACTGAGGAACAATTTAGCTCTAAAACTCTCTGGCTCCTTTTTCTTTGCATTTACTATGATTTATCCTAAGTGTGAATAGCATATATTTTTTAGGGAGGGCTGCAGGATTCTGAATTCTAGAAATAATAAAAGAATGCTTTCAAAATGTGTCATCTCTTCACAGTTACAACTCAACAGCTCAGGAGGCAGGATTTCCCAGTAGTAACTACTTTCATGTTAGCTATCTATCTTTATGTCCAAAACAATTTATCTTCAGATTGACTATAAAAGCAAGGCATCACATAATTGCCTGGCTATAAAATATGTAAAGTATTGCACTACTGGGGCTCATTAGCAAAAGTATAGATGCTTTTTAGTAATACTCAAGATGATACCTGTTAATGAATGTTGCAAATTATTCTACTAACTACCTAAAGATTAATAACAGATATATCTGCTACAACAAACAAGATTCAAATCCATGGAGAAAACTAGAGAAAGTGGGTAATAATTAGAATAAGAGCACAACAGACATTTTTGTATGTGCGGTTTTGATCCTATCAACTAAATGGCAGTTATAGTTTGTTTTATACTTGTAAATCCCTCTCAGAGTAAGCTTCTAGATTAAGAATACTGTGCAGAGCTTGGGTTATGGGTAGCGAGTGGAAAAGATTTGAAGGAGCAGAATAAATGCATGTAGAAGAGCTCATGTGGGTCACTGAGTCCAGTGCAGGTTACTGCAGGCAACCGCGCAATATGTGGTTGCATTGACCTAGTCCAGAGACATCTACAGAGCCCTCAGTGCGTGAATCCTCACACACCACAGCCTGGCACCTGGCATTCTTTAATGCTGGACATGCAGTAGTAGTAGTAGCTTTAGCCTTTTGCTATTTTGGCTCCCAGAAAGACAGCAGCTGAAGTCAAGGGCAACACAATCATGTGAAGTCCCTAAAACTGTAGGGAATGCATTAGGTAAAATGCCTAGATGATCGTAAAAAGCCAATCACTCTAGAGAGAGAAAAGCACAGATACCTTAATGATCCCTGCCAGTCTTACGAATCTAATGCAAATACAACCGAATTGGCTTCAGTGGGGCATAGCTGGGATGAAGACGTATTTGTTGCTTAGAAATGTTTTGCTAAAGTACATCATCTCTGACCTAGGCTTGCCCTAAAGCTCATTGAATCCATGAGAACTCTCTCAATTGACTCCTTTAAGCTTTGGATCAGTTTTCTGCCATTGCAAATGAAGGCCTGGCAAATATCAAACCCTCACAAAGTCTGCCAAGTGGCATGTAATTCTGCCAAAATCTGTGGTAGTTTCTGGAGAGCGGGAGGTTCTCTACAGAGAGGAATCTCACAGTTGTTTTTTTTTTTTTTTGTCTTCAGATGCAAGAAGATGAATGTTACAAAATTCCCACAATATCCTGTGCTGCTCGATCCACACCTTAGCAATGATTAAAAATACTTTGTCCATTGTAATCTGGTACAGTACAATGATAGCAAATTATAAACAAAATTATTCAAAGACAATGATTCACAACTTGCCTCATATGTAGAACTTAAGTAACAAGGTAATTTAATTTGAACATGTAGCACACACCAGTCCCTGCACAGGATCCCTCCAAATGGATACATTTGCCATTAGTTTCTGCTTATATTAAAAGAATTCCCAGATGGTTCTGCTTAAACAATATCTAAGTAAAGACTTTCATGATCATTTCATAAATTGTTATAGTGCCTCAAGAAATTCAGTGAGCACAGTCATAGGCATAAGTTTGGAAATGAATGGTGTAATTATTATAACACAGGTTTTTCTGCATTTTTAACTCCCTCTGGTCAAAAAGATTATGTTGATTCAAAATATGTGTCTTCCAAGGTCAGGATTTGATTTTTTTAAGGTTTAAGCACTTCCTGAAAAGGAGCTGTGGAGTTTGAGGCCCTGACAATTCATTTCTCAGGTGGTCTGGCCTGCTGGATGCAGCACTGGGTGCCTCACAGAGACCTGCATTCAACCCATGTCTCTGCCACTGTCCTGGTAGATAACCTTAGATACTTCTTACTCCATCCTCTGTACTTCAATTTCTCAATCTGTTGAATCAGGACATGAGACAAAACTCTGAAGTCTGCAGATGATAGGATCTACATAATGTTATACAAGGTCCAAATTTCTATCTGCCTTGGAAGATCAGGTAGAAAAATAGAGCCAGATCCTCTGTGTTTGAACCTGAACTGCTGAAGTCAAGGAGTTTTAGGCCTTTTTCAATAGTAGTTAAAAATATACAACCTACTTTCTTTTATTAATCCTCATGAAATTTTCATTTCTAATGTAACTTCCCTATCCTGACAAGGCTCTGGGGAACCTCACAATGTAACATGACATAATAAAATTCAAACTCAAAACAAATATGAAAACTTACCAGAAGTTAAAAAACATTTAAATTATAAAAATTGAATGGTTAAAACCATAGGGATCTTACCATGCACACACTGCCAAAAGTAAAAATAAAAAGGACACTTCTTTATTTTAAAAGTGTGAGTACTTGTTATTTTTAAGTAGGATTAAGGATCTGGACTTCCAATTACACCGTGGAAAATCCCTTTTCTATTGGTAAGATTTTAATTAAGTACCTTGATTTCTGTAAATAGAAGCTTCATTTGACACTTGTGGCCAAGTTTGAATAACTGCTAATAGAAACTGAGTAAATTCTGCTGAACTACGTAATGCTGGGTATGGCTCAAAGAGAAGTCTGCCTCCAGTTTCACTTCCTTTAGTGAAAATATGGAATAAGCATACTGAAGTTAATGTTGTCACATTGGTAGAAATCAGAGCAAGAACTGGGCTATGCCTAAGCATACATTAGTCTGTGTAGAGGGTGTTGAGATATTTTGCTGGTGGACACTATGGAAATGTACTTAGAAAATGAAAATATTTTTAAAACCTTGTTATATGCAGATGGCTTGTAAAGGAGTAAAGTTATCACAGCCTTTCATCCTGTGGAGCTTTTTAGCCTTTCATTTTGTTTTGGTTTCTTGTTCTCTGGCAGGAAAGCCTATTGGGGAAAATAAATATCTGGTCCCTTGCACAAGAATCAGTGAAAAAAAAGGATTATCTTACACATCTGCCTTCAAAGATGGTTTATGGCCTTAGATTTCAAAACTCCAATACTCATTTCTTAGCTCATTAAGGCAGCCTCTAAGCTTTAAAGATATGGTCTCTTAACTAAGAGCAATAAGCATGTGTACATATGTTCATACAGTCATTTTGTTAAACTATCCTGATGATTTAACTTGGATATGTTGACACATTAACCTAATGAGAAAAGATTCTCACTATGCCTTCATTAGACAAAAATGTGTAAAGTAGATATTTACTGAGCATTAACTCTTATGTGTCTAGGTAAGAATGATGTACACCTCTTTGAGATAGATGGTTTTAAATATATTGTAACATTATATATTGAGGTTAAAAGCCACTAACTGAAGAAGCATTTAATAAATCCTATATTCTTTCTTTATAATTACAATTTTTAATTATATTATATGATACTGTTGCACTGTGTAGCATCAAGAGTTTTCATTTTTCAATCAGCTATCAGAGCAGCATAATTATTCTATGATATAAACAAAAACTCCAGAGAGGTGTATGATGATACAATTTTCATTAATACAACATTTTTGTTTATTCCCTCTAGTGCTTATTTCTCCTCTGAGTTTAATGGGACATGTATATGCATTGATAAATATCATCTCACCTAGTTTCAGTTGCTTTCAATACAAACATTTTCAGCTGAGACATCTGGATAGAGTCCAGACTTGTACATAACTATTACAATCAACAGTGAAGAAAAGGGTGGAATTCATCCAACCTATTTTAGATTTCTACCTTTGGGATGAATTGCTCTTCCAGTGCCTATTTTTCCCCTCAGGCTATGAAGAAAGATTAAGCAAACCACCTGAATCTGGATGTCTACTTTTGACTACCTACCTTATGTGACTTCTTAGTTTATTTGCAAAATGTATACTCATGCTGACATTGATTATTCCTTTACTTTGAAGAAATCCCCTTGCCTTTATTGAAAGGCATTGTCCCACCTAATTTAAAGCCTAGTTTAAGGCCTTTGTAATAATTTGCATTTTCTAGTATTTTTATTGCATTTTATTTAAGTGGCATATCTAGGCCACTTTCATCCATTTTCATCCCTCCCCCACCACACACATCCTGTGTATTCTGCATCCTGCTATGTACTATAGCAGCATCTATTTCCTCCCACATGGCTCTTCATCATGTACACAGCTTTAATGACTTATATTCTAAGGTGACTTGGAGGAAGATTCCCCATGAGGTTGTTAAAAAATAGGAGGCAAGTAGAGTTATTTTAGGAACTGGTAACTCACAGATGTCACCAGGTACAAATGCTGTTTCATCACAACAGAAGTTGCAATGTGGATCCTTAGAAATAAGTTATTTACTACTGCAGCAATTATGAAGTGTTGGTGATAGTTCTAAATTATATATTGAGGAAAAAGTGTGAATAATAGTAAAAGTAGTTTGGTCATATATTAAGGGTGTTGTTTGTATTATCTGCTGCACAACATATATCTGATGGAGAAAATAGATGACATCATGCTGTTTAAAATAAAATATGTTATTCAAAATAAATTATTTATTCAGTGATATATTCAGTTTTTTTTTCTTACTTCCTCACAGTATGTTGGTAGATTTATATCAAAAAGAAAAAAAAACCCTACATTTCCTAAATAAGACCTTTTGTTTAGTTTTTCTTTTTTAGTGAAAAGAGTTCACTGCAATTAGTTGAGGGTCAATGCAAGAGATGGACTATTGGCCTGTATTGTACAGTGCAGTTTTAATCTCTGACTGAATAAATTTTGCTGTTTGCACCAGGAGGAAAAAATCACTGGGGACTGAGGTCTTATTGTAAGATGGGAAACCAATCAGAAGAAACTGGAACATTTTAGGAGACTGTGAATCTTTAGGTTACACAGTCTTTTATCAACGGAGAATTTCTAGCTAAACTCAGTTGCAGAGATTGTTTTCCCCCTTGCAACTCTTACACAAAATGGCTATGTGTATGTGGTCAGGATAGAGAAAGAAGGAAAAAATTCCGCCTTGTGTTCAATAACAAGATCTTCCCGTTTTGTGCTTCTCAACTGCTGATGCATTGGAGATGTAGAAGGAGAGAGGGAGGTATAGAAAGTAGATGCTTGGGGTTTCCTGCTTGGGATTTTTGCATAAGGATGTTGATTGATCTCTACAAATTGAACTGAAGATCTACAGACTATGAAATGCTGTTGTTCTTTGCAGCACTCCTGAGCCTGTTCTAATCAAAAGTCAAGTTGAGGGAAGAAAGGACAGATTTGCGTCTAAGTGAAAGAGAGGAAAACGCTCTTTCCAAGCAGTAACCTATCTAGATGACACAAGACTGATCAGATGAGCAAAGTGTCGGTGTGCATGTAGTGAGTTAAATGGAGTTTGGCGGTCTTCAATGATCATTATAGCTTTTCTTTGCCTATTAATCTCAATTTCTATCGCAAATGCATTTAGAGCTTTGGGCAGGTATTGACAAAGATCTGAATATATTGCACCTCTGCCGCCTAATTACAGTGGTGACAGTGGAAGACAAAGGATATACGTGAGATCTGAGCAAGGTGTTAAATCATAATAACATATGTTCACACCATGCCCTATTCCTATATATGATATGAAAAAATCCCACTAATTAAGGTTACTTTGTTAGACTGATAGGTAATTACTAGAGCAAAACTTGTAACCTTCTGGCTCTTAGCAGTAAAGGGTCGAAAATAATGGTGAACAGCAAAGGAATACCAAATAACTTAATACAGAGGAATTTTACATTTTTATGCATGTTCTTTAATGCTTCTTAAAGAGCACTGCTTAGATTCATATTTCTTTCAACTTACAGGACATTCTGAATTTAATCTCCCTCTAGCCACTAGCCTACAATAATTTCAGCTGTGGGTCACAAAAGCCAAACCTGATAACCGTTCCATTGCAGCCTTTCTGCTTTAGAGGTCAATGAAAAGTTTCTCAGGAGGCATCATTCAAAAATAGTATGTATTTCTACATGAGAGATTTAAGTCAGAGAGTTTGATTTCCTCCCTCCTTTGACATAGAGACTTTTCTTTGATTAAAATGAAGACGAGTACTAAATGCTGAAAGCCTGCTTAAGAACATGCCTCTATTAAAGAACCACTATCACCACTGAGCTCATGTCTATAACATGAACCAGTAATTTTGTTGGTCCAACAAGAAATAAACATTGCAGACAACTGCTAGGAAAAAGTGGTGACATTAGGAGGCCTATTAACACTCCATCAAATTAACAATATATCTCTAATTCCCTTGAGTGTCATATGTGTTTTTCTTGTAATATTGGCTGATTCTCTCCTGCATTAATGAGGTGGACTGCTGCCAAAAATATGCAAATGGAAATCCAGGGGACCTGCCTTTTTAAATTCAGATATCTAGGAATTCTCACTTAAATGAGAGTTGAAACCCCCCCATCCCAACCCAATCCAAGCAGTTGTTTGGAGGCAAAGTCTGTACCATCAGATTGCTTGCATGAGGACTGGAAAACATCAATATGTAAATACTTTGAACTTTGAAACTCCTGAAGTCTGTATTATCTGAGTTTTTACAGTGGAGGTGTCAAGTCCCCCTTCAGACTCTTTCCCAAATTTAAATACAGATCTGCAGTCAAATTATAGAGCTTTCCCTTGGAAATGACAAGTCATACAGTTCCTAGATAATGTAGACAAACATTTCACATTTCCTTGGCTCTTCCACCCCTTCTGAATCTTAAAATTATTTCTGGAGCTGAAAACCATGTCTTAAAGCAGAAGACACACACACACATCTCTACACACTTACACAAAATACATGTAATATAGCAACAGATTGTAATTCTTAGAAACTAAACAAAGCAAGAATAATGCACACAATATAATAAATAATATAATATAATAAATAAAACACAAGAACACTGATAAACAGCATGCAAACCTGCTCAGTGGCATCTACTAAATCAGGGGGTTAGGTATTATGATCTGGGGTACTGGAAACAACCCCAGCCTCTCCGCTGCCCCCATTCCACATGTTTCTTATTTCTGGTTACTTGCCAGCTGCCAGATGTTCTTCCCCACTACCATCACCCTGGACCTGCAGACCCTTTTTCTGGTCAGGAATAATAGCATACAGATTTCAGGAATATTTGCTTTTATTTGATGCTGTTCTTGCCTCTGCCTTGCCATGGCTCCAATCTCCCTACAAATTACATGGTAGATGGTCATTTGGAAGTGGCTATATCAGACATAGATTCCTCAATTTTAAGGCCAGCAGGGACCAATATCCTTATTTACTCTGGATTTCTGCATGAGAAGATTGTAGATTTTAGGCAGTGATGCAGATGTTGAGTCCAACAGGCAAGAACATATCTTCTAGCCCTGCATTCCTGACTGTCTGCAAACCAATGGGAAAAATGGTTCAAACAGACCAGCTCTAAAACTTAACCCTTCTCCTACTAGAATCTCAGATGTTTTAGTACATATTGGCAGATATGTACTAAACATACAGATAGATATGTCCCCCTGAAGGGATCAGTTCCTATAATTGCACCGCCCCAAACTGATACAGCTCCAGCTTTTTTCTATTAGTCTCAATAGCCAGCTTAGTATTCTTAACATATGAGAAGGAGGCAGAAAATTCCAAATAATAATGCAAGTTTCAGTCTCTCAACTTAGATAAAAAAAAGGGGGTCCAGTCTCTGGAGACTATCATTTACTTTCTACGACTCTTTTGCAGTAGGATCCAAATCATGCGCATTTTTAATGAGGTTAATGTAAATCATATGAAGACTCATTCAGGGTTTCCCTGAAGTATACATGCTAAATTGCCATTCAGGAATTCATGCTTTTCAACAGAAATAAAAAAAAAAAAAGAAGATTCACTCTTGTTTGAGACAGGTAGTTGAGATATAAATCCAAAGCAAAGAATATAAAATAAGAATACAAAGATGGAAGAAGGGAAGTTATATTTTATGCTATTTAGATACTAAAGCTTCAGATACATGTCTAATAGGTTTTACAAACGCAAGTGATAATGTACAACTTTAGTGCCTAAAGTGCTTTGAGTATTGCTTCATAGTTTAGGTGGTAGGTTTTCTTTAAAAGTGTTGCAAGCCATGTTGAACCACTGTGTTCTTTATTTCTGAAGACTCCAAAACATAACCGGGGGCCAATTTTATGTGTTACAGAAAGCCTTGCATGATTTCACTTTTTAAGTAAACACATATATGGGACTCGGCTGGGTTTTGGGTATTTCTTTATATGATTTTTTGACATAAAAGGCAAAATCCACAACAAAAGTAAAAAATACCATTTGAGGAAAGAAAATCTTTAAGAAAATAACAGAGCTAGTTATATGAGATCCAGTTCAGGTCAGCTGACTATCAATTGCACAACTGTATATTGTCAAATGAAATTAACTTATTGTGTAATATCCATTTTCAATGCCTTTATACTGAACATGTATTTACTGATAGTGCATTTTGTATTCAAGAACACTGACCAAATCTTTTATGTTTGTTGCATGCCTGGCCATTAGCCCGCCTTGAACTAGTCTTCATAAGATCATCAGAAATCCACAAAATAGGAAAATGCAACTGTTGGGCTAAAATCTCACAAAGGAGTTGAGCTCTATCAGAAAACAAAATTTAGACCATGCTTTTGCTGTATGACATGAATGTGGTAATCACCTTTCTTGCTGCTTTAGGAGAGATTCTGAAATCTCTTATATCATTTTTCTCAGTGTTATTTTAGTCATCTTCCCCTTGTGAATAAAAATCTTTTTTTCTTTTTGATTGTATTAAGTTACACTTAAAATGACCTCCCTATCTGTCTTGACTACTGTAACTGCTGAGTACTTACAAGCAGTTACCCAGGGCTCTTCAGTCCTTCAAATGTAACAAACATAACAAACAACATAACATACCTTAAGCTATGATTCTTACATTTATTTTTTAAACCTTTTAGAGCATACTTACTAAATTCTGAAAGCATTTATTTTGAAATAAGAACTTTTTCTTCCTGACTCATCCTCTTGAGCTCTGCCCATTGTATACCTCAGAAAGATTGTTATGGCGAGGGTGCTGAAGGTGATGAAACACATCATAACGACTTTCAGAAGATGATTAAAATGTTCAAACTATCAGCAGGTAAAACTGGCTCGTGAAGAAGGACAATTACAGGTCCATAAGCAGCTGAAGTGAAACCAAAAATGAAACAGATAAAATGACTTGCAAAAAATGTTTTTCAGCTGTGCAAATACCTATTTCCCTGCTTGGTTTGCTGTAGTCCGCCTGCTCCCCTGCAAAGGCCTCTGCTTTCTAGAGAAGCTGGTGCAGGAATTTCTCCCCTAAAAGAAAACAGCAGAGGCTTCCAAAAGCTCCAGCTTAGGGAGTCAATGGTGGCCTGCATGAAGCCAGATGCATCCTCCCCCGGCATCTTTTGCCTTTGCATGGCTTTTGCAAAGTTTAAGGAAGTGGAGGCAGAGGAGAAAACATTGTTACACCTTTGAAAGACTTCATTCTCTCTCTCTCTCTCTCTCTCTCTCTTTTTTTTTCTTTTTATTGTGCAAACCAGGGGCTTGGCCATAGTGCTCACATTTAACTGTTGTGTTGGCACAATATGGCATTAAAAATATGCTGTAACATGGTATCTGCCTACAACCTGAGGACATAAACAATACAGGTCTGTATGGAAGACTCTAAGTCTGTAGATATCAGGACTGTTCCCACCTATAGAGTGTTCTCCTGATCCCAGGAGGCTTCAGGCAACACAGAGCAATGCCAGAACAAGAGTACGAAATGATATATAGGGAACAGACTGATTTTAAGTAAAAGACCATAGGCAGCTGGGCAACTTGACACCAAGAGCCTTTGGGTGTGAGTAGTCGTTGAAGATATTGAGAAAAGTTCAGCTGAGCTGCTGGGAGTGGAGTGGGTACAGCAAATGAGAAAATGAGGCCATGGGTTCCTGAGGTGAATGGGATCACAGAGAAGTTTGGTAGAGTAGTGATTCCATGTCTCACAGTGAGAGAGGCCTCTTTTTCATACTCACTAGGGAGTAATCTGGAAGGAAATTCTTCACATATATGTGCATACTTATGCTTGTCGTAAGTAGGCTAGTCATATCGTATTAGTAGAGATCCCTAAACACAAAGAAACATCACACTGAAAACAAGGGGTTTTGTCAACCAATTTTTTTTCCCTCCCTTTATATGACTTTGGGCACCATATCCTGGTATACATAGCTCCAAGCTACCTCAGTGCTTCACAGGTTCTCGTCCTGTTCAGGGAGTCACTTGGTTCCTGGAATAAGAGCAACTTCAAGACTGAGTCACACTTCCTAAGAGCACTGGAAAATAGAGAATGCAAATAGTTCAAGCCATGCTACTCATGATTGTGATGCTCAGTTTCCCCAGCCTGTCCAGTGGTGGAAAAGTGTTCAGGACTGAACTTTTACAGGAATCACAAAGAACTAAAAAGACAGTCATGCAAGAGCCAACTTTCAGCTGGCCATTCTTGAGTTTCTTGAAGTTGGAAAATTTTGAGTTTCTTTTATGCTGCTGGCCTCATGCGAAAAGGCTAAATTTAAATATGTTATAACTATATAGTATAGTTTTATGAATTTATATGTGTGTATGTATATAAATATACCAGATTAGCATACAAGATTACTTTAAGAACTAAATATTGGAAATAAGACAAAAGCGAGCACATCTTGAATTAGCATAGCACTATCATGATCTGATATTGTGCCTCTGTTAAACACTGTAAATTAAAGAAGAAATGAGTTTAATTTTGTGTCTGCCTGTACATAAACAATATATTGTAGATTTTATCGTGTTCATTTTATGGAAAATTACTCCACTTATTGTTTATATTTTTATAAGAATTATGATACCAAATTTTCTGTTTATCTGAGTGTTTTTTTCAGAAAGTAGAAAAATATATTTTGCTAGCATAGCATTCATATCTCTGATTCTGTGAGCATCTCTTTTGTTTGCTGCAGACAACATGATTGTTACAAAGACATTTATGGTTCTGCAATCTGAAGCATGTAGTAGTTGTAAATCTTTGCCAATAGGTAACAATTACTTCACTCATTAATAGATCTCCTTAGTCTCTCATAAAACAACTTTGAAAATGTCTCTCGGGACAGGACTGGAAAGTGCATTTTATGATCATTAATATCCTACTGCCTTGCAAATATCCAGTCTAGCTGTTTTACTCCCAAAGCTATGTTATTTGTGCAAACAGCAGGTTGCAATGACAGAGAATGGACTTGAGTGAGCCCCAGTGAGCCCTCTTCATGCACTGGAGGGCTGAATAATATTTTATTCTTTGGCAGCAGCAAGTCGTAACTAAGAGAAAAGGATGTAGCAAGGCTAGAAATTAATAATTTCTGTAGGGCTTTTGACAGGATATGAGAAATAAAAGATCAAAATATAAAATCTCATGGGAATTTTTTTGTATATTCAGGAAATTACATATTATTGTTTTAGCTAAAAACAATCATTAAGATAATGTATTAATAACAGTTCAGCATCTTCAAGGCTGAGAGTCAAATGCAGTGGTAGTAGAAGGAGAAAATGCTTCCCTGAAGCAAGTACGGCTTGGCCTGTTTTCATGAATATTGAAGTTTAGTCTCCAGGTCTGTCATACTACAGTTAAGGACTCTTTTCATAAATAATTGATAAATTTGAATAAAAACCTTTGGATTTCCGCAGACAATACTCCAAATTGAAAAATGTGCCACAGGGATATCTAGGTTATTAACCAAACTTGTGATGATTTTATAAAATATTCAGTTTGTAAAAGATGCAAAAGTGCTGATTAGTCTGCAGTGGACAATGATAAGACCACTGGGCACAGTTCTCCAAGCTCTGAAAGACTGGAACCTATGCATTGGATCCCATGAGTATCAAAGTTTATCCCAAGTCAATTAAAATTTATCATTCTTCTTCCCTATGAGGAAATAACCCCAATACTCTCAAATTGTTGCTAGAAGGGTATTTCTTACATATGTCCTTAAGCTAGGATGGTGGAGAAGGTCTACTGTCACTTCAAAACAGAAAGAGGAAAAATACTGGGTGCACAGAATGGGATTTTCTCAGGGTGCTTGGAACCTTGCTGGGACTTGGCCGTGAAACTTGCTGAGGAAACTTATATGTCATCAGGGAATGTGAGCGAAATTTCAAGATAAAGAACACAAGCTGTCTGCTTTTGAAGACAAAAGGACTGCTTGCCTCAGAGTCTTTGCACCACATGTCAAAGTTGTCTACCTCAGATTCTGTGCTTACCTGGTATGTTAAAAAGATCTACCGCTGGATTATTTCATCACTTGGAGATGCCACTCAGGCCTTTTTTAAGGAAAATATACTTCATTTTAGACAACTCAATCAATTTCCCTTTTTTGACTTTTCCCCTTCAGGCCAAAGCATCCCAATTTCAATATTAATTATTCCTATTATAAAAGTCCCTCAGGTCCTGCTCAGACTCCTGTTTCGGGGTTGTGCAAAAGCAGAACTAGAAACACTCCCAGCACCAAAGAATTTAGAATTTAATTTAAGGCAGGATGCAACAAGTGGATATATGAGACAATGATTAAGGTGAGAGGATTGGAAAGAAAACAGTGGTAACAACATGTAGTCACATTAATTAGCCGTGCGTAGCCTAGTGGTTTAGAGTCGGCTGCATTTCTTCAAACACTTAGATGTAAACTAACAAATAAAATAGATACAATTATGATTTACAGCTTAGGCTGTCAATGCTCAGATTCCTTGTAACGGTATAATCCTTCATTTTAGATAACATTTAAAATCACTTTATCTCTCACATTTTGAAGTTGTGACTTTATGTTGGTGAACCTAAAAAAGAAGTTCAGAGGTAGGACTCAAAAGTTTACCAAAAGCTGAATGACTTTAATTATCATATATATATACATGAAAATTGGAAGGCTCATCTCCTTTCAGAACGTTTCAATAGACTTGAGATTTGGATTCTAAAGCCAAACTATCCAATTCCAACCCTAAATAAAGGCTGCTTTAAAACATCTTAAAGATTGAGCCAGCAAAACTCATTAATTATGTTTAGTAAAGTGCCAGCTGAATTCTTCATCTGAGGAAGATAGTCGACTGAGGCTGGGAAAGCTCAAAGGGCTTTAGCGCTATCTGATAACCTGACAGCAGGGCAGTACTGTTTAGGCAAAGATGGTTCATGGTAACATCTCAGTAACATTTCCTTCTCTCAGGAAACCTTGGGTAACAGTTTGAAGCCATAGAAATACACCATAGAAGAATAAAAGTCTTAAAAACAGTACAACCTAGTGAGGAACATCAGTATAAATCGCATCTTTGTGACCCGCTACCCCAAATTAAGAGTTTGATTTTCTCTCATGGGCACTGGGGCCAAAAGTCCTACTGACATGCGTGGTGCAGGATCAAGATCTTTGTCTGCGCAAGTGATGTCGCATGCACAGCCTTTTGCAGTGGTAATCTGAGTCAATGTGAAGCGCAGGGTAGATTTTTGGCCAATGTAAATTGGCATGGAGTTAGGATACTTGAGCCCATCTGCAGATTTGCTGTGGGAGAATGTTCATTGTTCATTGATTTCATGGGAATTGGGATGGTCAGTACCACAGACAGACCCTTCTCATTGATGAGAAAATGAAGGATGGTGGAGGCACAGGTTTGCAATACCCCTCTTGTGAGGGAAATGCCACATTATTTTTCTCATTTTCAGAGAGACTATGTCTTACCCTGTGGTCTTTAAGCTATATTATTTTTACATGGACGAAAAATGAAAAGACAATATGGCCTGACTGAATCTCTAAAACTAAGGAAAGTGAACTGCAAGAAACTGGAAAACAAAAATCACCTTTATATCTGCCACCCACTATAATTTAATGTAGCAAATAGCAAATACTCAGGCTGAATATATGAGAGTAGAAACAGTGCAGGTATTAATAAATCTGCTCTTCTCACAGGTTGGCAAGCAGCCTAAATCCACTGCTACCTGAAATTATGCCAACCTGTTCAGCACATCTGAATTTAAAACTAATCTCTTATTTACAATCAAAGCATCTACAAAGCTGGTGCTTGTAATGGGTTTTATTATAGTGCATTAAATATTGTAGTTGAAATTTGCATTTCCAATGGCCAATTAGTATATTTATTTATTAGAATTTAGTCATGCTGTTTCTGGTAAATGAAATGCAGTGCATAAGAATATAAATAGGATTATTAGCTACATTCCTCTCTCTCCTTTTTTACAGACTTCATTATTTTTGCACAAATGCCAGGATTTTTTCTGTGAAAAATTAAGTTTTCATGAAGACTTGCCCATTCTCAAAAGCTGTGATGACATTCAGTGTGATTGCAAGTTATACCACATTAAAAAGATGTTTCTCAGAGAGCAGTGGTTAAAACCCAGACGCCTACATTTATTTACATTTGCAATGCTTGTGCCATGTGTATAGTGATACAGTGAACTGCTAAATTTTGGAAAGAAAATAACTTGTGTCTGTGTTAAATGTCACAGGAAATTGTAGCACTGATTAATAAGTAAAGAATACATAATTAGAAAAAAAGTTGCTCCTTGTAAAACTGCTGTGTATGTTTAAATTCTCATTCATTTTTTCCAAAGAATGAGCAGATTAAAATAAATATATTGACCACGAAATGAAATCTGCTCTCCTATTTAATGTGAGTATTCAGGTTTCAGGATAACATTATTTCTTAATAATTTATTTAAAACAGGCGACAGAATATTTCCATCTTTACGTGGTTTATTAAGCTTTTATATACGAAGAAAAAAATCTGTATTCTGTTTTTCTTCAAAATTACAGTTAATATGAATTAAATGATAGTATAAGTTACTAGAGAGTAGAAGTTTTTAATTAAAGCATTGGAAAGTATTATTTTGTATTTTTGTTGGTTTGAATGAGTTTAGGGCTTTGCAAATAACAGAAATTGGAATAACAAATGAGAGACCAGAAAACTGAGATTCTGCTCTGGACTGGAGTATCACCAAAGTTTAAACCCAACCTTTGTTTCAGCTCTCCCTTTCTCTTGCCTCTTCCAGCATCTCCTCAGTTGGAGTTTTAAATGTGAAGGTTTTGGAGAGCTTTTCAGACATGAATAAAATGTAACAATATGTAGAGATGGGATTAACAGGATCCTTTTCTCAGATGTATATACTAAGATCAACATTTTATTCTCCATAAGCTAGAGAAAACTGTGTTACTGTGGAAGATTTGTGAATGTTTACCATGATCAGAACTCTCTCTCCAAATAAAGCCATAGAAATAAGTGGACCTCCTCCAGGAAAAGAGAGGGCAAACACTGGACAAACACTTTTTAGAACTTTTTGTGTTTGCCATTCTTTAGACATTTGGAACCCTGAGAAATATTACTTTCATAATTTGTTTTGTAACAGTCTTAGACCAAATTTAACCAGAAATAGTTAAACTGGTTGTTGAAACACAAGAGAAACTGATACACTTCTGTGTGCTTATAATTTGAGACAGCTGAGATTGCTTTTTGGCAGAATTAAAGTGAAAGTTTGGTAGGAAGGATTGATGGCAGCTTTAAACAGAGATCTCTTCTAACATCTAATTTATAATGACAGTATATTTTCACTAACACTAAACTGAAAACTAACTTCACAAAAGTCTACAGCTGTGAATGACATCAAGAATATCAAGAACTCTCTGCAAGTCAGGATTTTCTTTCTTTTTTCATAGTAATCAGGGAAGAGGGTCTTGCTTGATTTGCAGCCCCAGGTCACCATTGCTGGGTAATTCGAGTAGTTTGTTGTCTCTCCATAGCAGCTAGGTTGAAACCAGATCTGTGTTCTTCTGATGTTTCTTATCTGATCACTTTCTTTGCTCACTTCAATGAAGTATTACAGAAAATTACATTTGAACACTATGAAGGCTTCCTGTACTTCACTTGATATATTACTATGAACTAAAAAGTGAAGAAGAGCACTTACTTACATTCAAAACTGAAATTTCTTGATGCAATCTCAGTTCTGGCATGCATATTCAAAACCATCATGTTCTTTACTTACAGATACAAGCTGAAATTATTTAGTCATGAAAACACACTAGAGAGGTAACAATCCAACAAAGCCATTCTTAGCTTTCAAGACGATGTGCCAGTTCAAATGGATCACCCTGAAAGACGATTTAGGAGTTCAAAGCACTAGGCAAGTACTTTGCTCTTGACAGCCATTACTCACGTATTTGCCAACCATTTCATTGCATGAATCTGAAGTTAGATGTTACTCTATTGGTAAAGCTCTGATAAAATGATTCAGGATGCTTTTCATGTTAGTTGCCAGAGCTTCCAAATGACTACTGCAATGTTCCCAGTGGTCATTATGACCTATTTTGGAGAAGTGTCCTATCAAGTTAGCAGCTTCCTGTCATTGAATGTGCATCACCTGTGTAAACCTTGCTGTACCTTACGCGCTTTATGTAATTTGTTGTAACTTCAGGTACTTTGAAATATATTCTAACCACAGACAGTTCAGTAGGCAGTAACTAAACAAAACAAAATATCTTCTAGCACGTCGCTTTAAAGCTCTTATCACATATACAAGCAAATTGGTGACAACAGCAATGACAGTAGACTTATCTCACTGCTGAGTAGAAACTCATTTTGAACATCTTGATCCATTTTCTGAATCCAGTGAGAATGGTTTTATCTGTGGGTGGTATTAAATCAAGTTTTTTGTCCAGCTTTTCATTCAGTTTTTCTGAAAATATGTTTTTCCCTCCAGGTACCAGCAAGTCTTCTGTGACAAAGCAAAATTTTATGACTTTAGCAATTTCATAACTCAAACGAGAGTTATGAAGTTATATAACTTCAACATTATAGTTTTTGCATCAATGGTTGAACTTTCAGTTGTCCATTCACTTAATGTTCTTTTCTCTTTGAAATGAAGTGCTCTGATTCAAGCTAGTGTGAAGATGAATATCAGATTATAGGAAGACTTTGTAAGATGAGGCACAATAACATTGTCAACAATTTATTGTGGATGAATTTCACCTCAACTTGGGCTGGTTCTACACTGTTTCATTTGCAGATCTGCTACAGATTCACTTTCAGTTTGCTCTTGGTAAACGGAGTTGTATAGACACCTTCGGCCTATCCAATACGTGTTGGTAATTGTTTACTATTGAATGATACTAAAGCATTCTTCACCTCATCATTGTGAGGTGAGTTGTGTTTGAACTCAGGCTTCACACTTTCTGTCTGAAGTTACAGATCCACTATCATGCCTGAAATGGCAGTCAGTCTGAAAGCGGAATGGTGTTACTGGTGGGAAAATTGATAGTACTATTGTAAAATGATATTATCCAATGGCCAATACAACATAATGCAGAGGGAATATCCTGTTCCTCAACACACCACTTCAATGCCAGCTTGAAAGCAGTGTGAATGGCCAGAATTTATCAAATTTAAGCACTTTAGTGCATCCAGATGCACCATATACTCCTTCTGAGCCTGGAAAGGAGAGGACAACCACAGAAACAGGAAACTGCTGCATTCACATCTGGCCTTGCTGAACTTGGCTCCTACTTGGTTGTCCCCATCCTGCTGAGAATTTGAGGCAGGTTTTGGAAATATTTGGAAACTTGCAGGCAAAGGCTTCTAAGTAGCAGCTCTGAAGCTCACCTTTGTTTTAGAGTTTCTTTAGATATGAAGCATTTTGGATCCTCTCATACAGTGTCATTACATGATGTTTTCATTCATTTCATTCATTTCTTTGCCACCTTTCTCAAACCTCTCAGCAGTAGTTCCTTGAATTCTTAGGGACCACCAATGAACAGACATGGGACACAGATCCTTGTTATTAATGTGGAATCACTGTGACCTTATGCAGATCTGTTTGGCCTACCTTATGAGGTTTTCTTGTTCAGCAAGGCTGAAAGAGCTGGCATTGTGACTAAAGGGAAAATGTAAAGGGTGCCTCTTCTGGCATTTCCCCAACAATCCATCTTACATTCCGATCTATAGGCCATATTCCTTTCATCCATATAATTTGCTGACAGTCACTGCCTTCACAGCGAGTTTTACCTAATAAATTTATGGTTAGGGTGGATCTGCTTAGAAAGGAGCTAAGGTTTTGTATTTTTAAAGAGTTTCAGGTAAAAGGGCAGATTAATAAGGCAGAAGGTAGCTCTTCCAGACAGAGATTGGGTGGTTTATGGCTTGGAGACATGGCTATTGCATAACACTGGATTTGGGGCTGAGAGAAGTTTTGGGATTTGAATGCTGGTCACAAGTGCTGGGGAGTTGGAGGAGACTCAGGATGTGAGGAACTTGAAGTCAGCACAAGCTGTGATTACCTCTGGCATCCTACAGTGTTGGATACTTCTAACTCAGAGTCCAGGTCCACACACACACACAAGCATGTAAACACAACTGCTCTTCATTTTCTTTGTTGCTGTCAGAACTATGGTCCTATCCCTAATTATGTCTTGGCCAACATGTAACATTGTTCTCATCCCAACAGACAGAGCAAAGAGTTCCCCTTATTTCAATCTGTCTGTCAAAGAACATTTGCATTCATTTAACACACTGATGTATCTGATTTGGACAGGAATGTTGGCCCAGAGGTGGGAGAGGTTTAATTTTGCCAGAAACAAGCTCACTTAGTTCGTGTTAGCAAGATCCCATAAGAGGCTTTTAAAGTGGCAGCTATCTATACTTCACAGTAATTAAGTAAAATTTAAAAGAACTGTATTAAAACCAGATAATTTCCCAGTGAAGGGTAGGTCAATGGAGTTGTCAGTTTTACTGTAGTCAGACACTAGTTGAAAACTAAAGGAAATGAACATGATTCTCAAACTCTTCTATACCTCCCTTCAGGCAATTATGTGAATTCCTTGCAGAAACTATTTTACTGAAAAAAAAGAAGGGAGAAAAACTACTTATTTTATTAAACGTCATTAAAAAATACCATTATTACTATTTTGTACTTGTGTATAAAGCATAAGTACACCCTGTACTTATATGGAGGATTAAGACAAAAATTCTAGTCCTGTAGCTATTGCACTCTAAGTTGAAGTTTATTCAGCGCATTAAATATTTTCGTATGTTACACACAGGTATTACTGATGTACAGCTGCAAATCTGAAGAAATTGAGTAGTCACAAGCATAAGTTAATTCTCTTTCTCCCTCTTTGTGTCTAGGTCTTTCTACAGAATTCTTAAATAGAAAACATTAGACTGTGTATCTCAGTGCAGTGTATTTTGGGTGGTGTAGAGGTTTTCAGAGATACAAACAATGATTTTATGAAAAGAACATATGCTTCCTCAAGCAGAGTTGAAATCCCTGGAGTTTATTTATGACACAGTTTACCATCTGAAATATTATGTACACAGAACAACTTGCTGTTTATGATCCTTTTGAAGCAAGTGTATAAGCCAGTTGTAACTTCAAAGGTTGGGACACTCATTTTTAACCTCTCTAATTCTGACTGATAGTTCTGGACTACAACAGTCAATTTTTTGGCCAGTTATATAAAATATAGCAAAAACTGTATTACTGCCTCCTGACTTCCCTTTATGTTAAGAATGGACTTTAATCTACACCTCATATTCAAACACATTCAAAATTTGGAGATATTTCTTTCTGATTGGGATATAAATTTGAGTCTTGGGCCAACCTTTGCTAGTATCTTTATAAAATACTACTATGGAAGTTTTGAACATTTTTATTCCTGTTAATGCTGTGGTTATAGCTGCAAACTGAATAAGCATCACATGAGGCTAGACATTATACAAACACATAAGAACAGACAGCCCTACTTCAAAAATTTACAAATAAATTAAGTTCGAGGAAGAGCCAAGAAGACTAGGTGTGCTGTTTTAGCAAATACAAGTAATCATATAAAATTAAGTTGACACAGTTTTTATTTTGCAAATTTTGCTGGTTCACCATCAGATTGCATTTATACAGCTGCTGATCTATTCCCTTTCAAAGTAGATTATTTATTACTTTTTCCTGATGTAAATTGAGATATAATAGCCTATAAATCTCCAGGTTCCCTTGCTTTTTATGAAGAGTAGGCATCACATAGTGACTTTCTAGATTTCATAAATGGTTCCTATATTATTTAAGCCTTATTGATTTGCAAGGCTAGGGGATCATCACTGTCATATTCTTCTAATCATAGTATTCCATTAATAACTTGTGGCAGTAAAGAGAATAATTCTTTCAGATGAATTAGAAAAAGAAGACCATTGACTGAATAGCTTTTGGCTGAAAAAAATCATACAAAAAATCTTCTGAAAGACCATATTCAGACCATTGGTATCTGACTGGATCTCACTTTCTGTATCTTTTCTTCTTTCTAAGCTGGGTTCTGGGAGGCATTTTACAAACTTTGAACTATATGAACTTTCAAGGAACTCATTTGTTCAGCAATTCTTATTACTCATCCTAAACAGAGAGCCTTCATATTGAAATCAAAAGTTTCCAAACAGAAATTCCAGCTCTAAATTCAAAGAAATTTCAGACCTATTTTCTGCAGCTGCTTGACCAAAACTGTAAAACTATAATCTTTGAATATTTCACCAGATTTGCAGCCAGGTCAAGACTTAACACTTCAACTCCTCTTTCATTTAATTGTGTTAGAGGATCCATGAAAAGTTTGAGCTACTCTACATTAATTCTTGCAAATTTATATTCACATGTGAATTTTTAGACTTTTTCTTTAACCTTTAGTATCCAATTTCAGTAACTTCAAATCTTTGAAAATGAAAGCAGCAGTGTTCTTCCATTATCCTATATATGTGTGCTCCATAGGTTATAGAAGATAATATTTCTTTCTATTATGAGAACTAGCAAATGAATGTTAGAACTATCCATTTAGAAATTTCTGTTTTAATGGTTATGATGAAGTATGGGAAGCTGTCAGAAGATACTTTTTTTTTTTTTTTTTTTTTTTTTTTTTTTTCTGTAAAACCAATATTTGGAAAGAGACTTTCTAGGGAAAACATAAGAGGAAGCATAGCTGGTACTGGTTTGTGTGAATCTGAAATCCACTTCAAGCAGAGTCAAAGAGGTTCTTTTTCCCATAAATGTGATTGTTTAAGATGTCTATTTTACTTTAGTTCTACTTAAAATGTATCCTTTCAAACAACATCATTTTATTATGATAACCTCTATTGTGACTTCAAGCCTAATCATGAAGAGACTATAGCCATTTGAAACACTATATGCCATCTTTGGAATCCTTTGAATTTCATCTAGCATAATTTGCCATAGATAAGTAAATGATGACAATTTATGCCATCTAAGCATTTCAATCAAGGTTTGTTTCTTGCTGTTATTTAAGGTAAAATTAAAATAATCAACTTTTTCTTTATACATATAAATAAAAGGTATTTTGAGAAGGAATATTTTATGGTATCCATGAATTGCCTCTAGAAATCATATGCCATTCAGTTAGCTAATACACATAAAAGTCCCTGGGCTACCAGAGTCATTGCAGGCTTTACAATTCAGTTTATGTCCATTAATGTGCTTAGCTCCTTATTTTTTCCTTTTTTGGATGGCAATCACATGTACATGTTATGATTTTCATTACCAAGGATGTGTAATCAAGCAGTTTTCATACCAAGAGTTTCTCTGCCTTATTCATCGTTTCTTCACAGTGTCTAACTTCCCTTCACTCTCTATAGTCTAAATTCTCTTTCTTGTATAATTTATCTCTGGAAAACACCATATCCTACCAATTTTTAACGGCCAGCCCCTTCTCTGAGATATCACTTACATCGACCTCCTCTTGACAAGCTCAGGCACTGTAAGTAACACAATACTTACAGGATTGCAACTTTCTATGGCAGCCATAGCTAAGCTCATGATTGTATATGATGAATGTTTTGGACCTATTCAGCTGGCAGAATGGTATTAAGGAAAGATAATATTTTGACCAGTCAGCTATACAAGAAAAACTCCACAAGATTACCAAAATTTATGAATATTTGTATAATGTGGCTTATAAACTATTTCTTATGTGAGGGTTTAAATATATATCAGTTTTACTGTGTTAATATAGACATATGTGCACAACATACACACATCCTGATAATTGCCTTATACATTCTTATTAGTTACTTCATTTTAAACCTCTAGAAAGTTGGAGTGATGTAGCCATGAATGAAAGATTTTAAGATTCTCGTTTATTACTTCTACAAAAAGATTTCAACTCATTGTATAAATTTTAAGTGGCAATGTATACTCCAGTGCCATGTCTTGGCAGGTTGATCTACACTATCTAAAGAATTTAGAAAAGAAAAAAAATCTCTTAAATATATGAGCCCCAAATTATAAAATAATTTTGCTTCAGATGTAAAAGCTAGATTAACTCATGGCAGCTGGCTTGTAAATGTATTAAATGGACAGAAGCATAGTGAATGTCCTTCAAGATGAATTTCTTGTCATCTTTTCTTGTGAAAAGAGGTTTATCCCATCCCTTCAAAATCTGTAGGGTATCCTATTTTTTTAGTCTCAAAAATATATTTGGTTTTCTTTGAAGATGAATAAAACTGAGATGCTATTATATTCAGTTCCTACTTTGCAGCATGCAGAAATTCCTTTGCTATTAATATGCCAGAGAAACAGATTTCTTTGATTTTTTTCAGTTTAGAAGATCAAAAGCTGTCAGAAATTGTTTCAAAAGAAAAATAAATCTTTGAGAAGTTGGATTTGAAATAATGAGTCTCCAGCATGTTGCATATACAGTATTTAGAACTGTTTAATGGGAGATGCTGCTATAATTGTGGGGTTTGCCTCTTTACAAGTACCACTCACCTAGGGGATATTTCTATATATTTTTGCCTTTTCTGAAAGTAATTATTAGAAAATCGGATCTTGATGGTATTCTTCTTTTATAACTTCTTGCAAATATGTCATCAGGTAAAAGAAAAAAGCAACAGACATTTATTGTAATAAGACAAAGCCTTTCTTAAAACAATTTGGAAAACTGTACAGACATTTGTCTTCATGTGAAAGCTCATTTTTTACCTTTTCCATTAATATTTTGGTAATTACGGAAACATTAATCATTAAGCAGAGATGAAATAGCACTTTGTTGTTTTATTTGCTGTGGAAGCACTGTGGCCTGCCTAGGGTGATTTGCAGATGGCAGTCTTTGTACTAACCACTCATCAGATAGGATTGTAACAGCTGTAATGTATGCACAAAGTCCCTGCTGTGACAGAGACTCATATAGACAATAAACCATTGGAAACTTGGGTTTGTATTTATATCATCAAGTGACCAAACTCAATTTGGCTTGTATTAATAACATTAAGAAACATGGTGTGAAGATACTTGCCCTGTAATGGCTGAAAGAGTAGGTAGTAGAAAAGGAGGTAAAATAAGAAGATTAAACATAGGTAAATGCTAGACCTATTTGGAAATAGCCTTGATATGAATAGGTATGGCCTAACCTGCAGCTAAAGATTAAGACATTATTGTGGCTTTCAACTTTTTCATCAGTAAAGCCTGAAATCAGTTCTAAACCTATAACCCATTTCTGTTATTCTACCTTTATAATAGCTTATTAGGAACAGTGTATACTAATTCATCACTGAGAAAATGTCTAATGATTGGACAAATAAATAAGTCAAACATGCTTTTTGAAAGGGGGAGCGAATATACTTTTATTCCAAATTAAAATATTTAGTGCTTTATAAAGCAGTTGCTATTTAAACTGCCAATAATGTTTAACATGAATTTACTCACCACTGCCTATCCTCATACTGTATAATTTATAACACTAAGCCCTTTCAATACTCCAAAATGCCAGATAAACTTTTCTCATTTGCTCTTAATTTGGTCACGCAGGATAATACCAACATCTGAAGGCTCTTTAAACTGCTTTTTAAAATGCATTCCTGAAAGCACCACCAATGCCACCTCTGCTCCTTGTCATCTTCCATAATTATTTCCAATCCAAAGCGGTCCTTAATGCGCTTATTAATCTGGCATTCTCCTCAGTGTGAAGCACATTCAGCTCTATTAATTTTTAAAAACCCTTTTTTATGGGGGACTGCAGATGCTTGGCTATTACTGAAAAGCTATTAGAAGTTAACACCTTTCTCTCCCCAGGGACTGGCATCATCCTATGCTTCCAAATGCCACCCTATTTTACATTATCAGCTGCTAAGACTAAGTATTAGAGACTTTTTTTTTTTTTTTTTTTTTTTTTTTTTTTTTACTTCTGAACTGTTAATGCTATTATTAGCTAATGGCAAAGTTCTATACGGAGTATAGATACATATACTCCCTGAATGTCTACAGCGTATGGGTTTTATTTATCTGCCTTCGAACAAAGAAGCTTTTAATTCCTGACACCTACTATAAGAGAACTCACAGGTAAACAACTGCTAATGTTATTCTCAGAGGCTGAGATTATTTTTGCCTTTTCTTGACTCATATATTAAGATCAGGCCAATATGTAGAAGAAAGAAGTGAAAGGAACGAAGTCATCACCCATCAAATCTCAAACTGATTTGTTTTGTGGGAGATCTACAATGTCTTTGTTTTGTGAAGCGTAAACCTTCCCTTAAGGATTGAGAGATAAAAGCATAGAAAATTATTACAGAATGCTATTTCTGAGTTGGTAGCGAATCTTAGAATTGCCAAAGTTTTTCTTTTTCTTTTATTAAATGCTTTAAGTCCCAGTTATTCATCTCAGGATCTGACTGCAGTTATGAAAACAAGGCACAATTCAGTCTCAAGGATGGTCTCTTGTGTTCCTTGCTACCAGGAGTTTTTAAAAGCAAACTGCAAAGATATGATAGAGACGTACATAAGTTTTGTATCTGTATTCTGTGATTGCAGAATTTGCAATGAAATTCACCCTCTTGCTTTAGAGTTTTCTCTCAGAATCTCAGTTTCTAACTTAGAATGTGGTAATTTAGAATAGAAACCAGGTCAGTATTGGCTATTATGACCATTTTGAGCTGTGATGTCTAAGATAACAATCTGTAATATATTGGAGACTGAAAATACTTAGATGCTGTATACTAAACTGAACATAGTATCAAATGAAACAGTACAGAGAGTACTGCACTGTTTTAGGAGTAAATATTCTGTATTTAATTCAATAAAAATCTCCATTAAAATTCTCTGAAACTGTTGTACAAGTCAGCAGTGTGTTTTGCAAATGTTCTCTAGAACACTTCAGAATGTGAGATTTCAAACATAAAATTCAGGTGTAAATTGCTATGGAAGACATAGGAACCAGAACATGAACCTGGATAGGTTCCTTTACAAAATTCTGATAAGTATTGCAAAGGGGCTTACTTGTGACAATACTGATAGAAGACTAAAGTAGATTTAGCTATTATTTATTAAAATTTTTATTCATTAGTATCTGAAGGACTCAGTGAAGAGCCAGGCACCAGAATGACAGCTGCTTTAGACAAAGAAAATGAAAATGTTCCTTCCCAGGAAACTTTGTAGTCTCTTTATAAAAATGTATATAATAAATGGAGAACAGATCAGTTTAAGATGTTGATAAATACATGCTCCGAGTATGAGGCAGGTCAGCAATAAATCAGCATCCTGTGAAAGCTTGCTTCAACCTTGTGAAATGACAGTTGATAATAGAAGCATATCCATATTATAAAGAAAAACTTTCCAGTGGTCTTTTATTAGCATTAATGCCATCTTTACTAGCATCTTCAGAAATGCAAAGATTACATCAGCTTCATGGAGAGACAGGGAAAATCAGATCGTGACTCTAATTTCTAATAGTGGCTGTCTCAGAAAGATGCTCAAGACAGGACTCAGAAGATTTGCCAGGAGATTTGCCAGGAGTGGCAGAATGCAGGAGGATGCTCAGCATGGTTGGTGCTCAGTGGGTCCCAGCCATGGCAAACAAGGTACATAGCAAGTGCCATGCCATCTGACAGAACTCGTTCCTGCCATTTCCATCTTGGTAACTTTGTGGTTGCTCTCCCCTGGTCCTTGGGAATAAAAAAGCAGCTCGGAACCAGCATCCTCCTCAGCTACGTGAAAGACAATGTCACCAGAGCACAGAATGGGGCTCACAGTTTCCAGGTGAACACTCCTGGTGAGAAACAAAGTAAGTTTAATAGGTAGATTTGTCCTGTTACACATCTCAATAATGTGTATTTCTTTAAATGGTTTCCAAGAAGTCCTAATGTGTCTCACTTCATCATTTGCCATGGTGTAGGTGTGGACTTTTGACTACTTTCACTTTTCCCTTTGTTATTTGCAAGACATTGGTCCAAAATCCAAGTTACCAGTTTCTGTGCTTCCAGATTTATGGAAGCACGTCACTGTGTTCAAATAACAGTGCTGGAAAATAAGGTGGAAACCATGACACTAGAGAAAAATATGATTAAATTATACTTTAAAACATATAATGACAAAGCTGGGACACTCCGACCTGAACTAGTGTCAGCTTGAAGAAAAACCTATGAGTAGCTGATTTAACTGAGAATTTGCTGAAAGTTTTTAGCTTCCCTGACAGAAGTAAACCAGATGCTGAGCATCTGAAGCACACGAGACAGGTCTATGGATGTTCAAGAAATGTAGAATAGAGACATCAATATTATGTTTACCTTTTTAACTAAAAAAACTAATAGTTTTTTTTAAGGAAAAATCTTCTTTCAGAAAGAAAGAAAAGTTAGAAAATTTGAGTTCATTACAGACCTCAGCTCCACCTTATGTAGACTAAATATGTGTACTTTCTTTCACTGTATGACATTATTAATGTTCCAAACAGTGGAAAGCTCTCTGAAATGTTAGGAAAAGATGCAATGAGTTGCTCTTTTTAAATGCATGTTATATGCTCAATAGACCCGAACTGCTCCCAAAGTGTCAATTTAGCCCATTTCATAATTGCTTTACTAGTGCATGTTCTTTTCTTTTATTATTTTATGGAACAGTACCCATCTCTAGAAACCAAGTATTATGTATAAAATGATGGCACTATATATAGAATGGCACTCTCCACTGCCACTTCTAATAGACTGAGCAAGAGCAGAGCAAAGAAGAGACTGCATCTCTGGTCTGTCCGAGCCCTCTAGTAGCTGTTAGCCTCCCAGGGTAACCTGGCATGAGGAGAGGATTTGGAAGCAGGCCTACACCTGCTGAGGCTCAGAGGCTTCCCACCAGTTCCCTGACTGCTGCTCAGGTGTTTGGGCTGTGCCTGGGGTGACTGATGGATAGCATATCTATTGCTAAACATCTCATCTCCCCCCTTGCCCAACTCAATCAGAGTTGATGAGGGCCTGAACACTTTGGGGCTTTTCTTTTCTGAAAAGTTCCAGAGTTTGGGCCAAACTATGACTAAATACTTGATTTTTTTTTTCAAACATAACAGCACACAAGCTATTAGCCCAAATTGTAGTAGCCTCAAGCCTGCTTTTCCAGCTGCCAGTGTTTCCAAGGGGCTGTAAAAGTAACTAGGCGTTTGCAAGGCTCAGGAGTATATTCCCAGGGATTTCCTTCCCTCGTTCACCTCCAAAAGTAGCCTGAGAGTGCTGCAGGAAGGAGACATTCCTGCCCAGGGACTCTGCTTCCTAAGGAAATTGTAAAGATGTTCAAGTTATGACTTAAAAAAAAAACCTCATTAACTCCAACAAATTTGGGGTGGCTTTGGGCTGATTAAATTGTTTGCCTAGTCCTATTGAACACTGAATAAATGTAGTCATTTAAATGTTGGATAGTTCTGTTGTTAGTAAAGGCACATTTTCCTCTGTAAAGGTGTAATTCTTTTGCAGGAGATTTAGGCAGTAGATATTTACAGAAGAATAGATAATAGATAATTGATGTCAAAGGCTGAATAAGAAAGTTGTCGATCAGCCAGAGTATAAGTTATCTCTCTATGTAAAGTAATATAAAGTAATGATGACATATTACTTGAAAAAGTTGCTAGATTGAAAAAATTATTTGGAATTGCTGGTGAATGCAGATTGATTTTTCTAAAGAACTCTACCAAGACCTATTTCTCTTCCAGAAGAATACTGCTGGTTTTAATTATACGTATTTTATAAAATTACATTTCTAAAAAGTTATATCATTTTAGCACCAAACACCAATATTTAATACTCATTGAAAGAAGAATCTTTTCAGTTGTCTAATTAGATATAGCAAAGAGATAAGAGATGTGATTTGACTTTACAATATCTTACTGTTGCAATGTTTTTCACAACCTGTAGCAGATTCACCTATTAAATCTCAGTAAATATGATTAAATAACTTATAAAAATAGCAATAGTCTCTTAAGTTACCTTTCTCTGAATAAAAAGTTAGTATTGGAGGGATAAGAGATGAGTGTTGGAGGAAAGCTGAACAGTTTAAAAGATATTTCCTTAATATCAAAAGAACATTGAGTTTAGAAGTGCCTCTCCCATGTTTTACGGACACCTTTCAAACCTGAATTCTATTTGAATACATCAAATAATCTTGGGTTGTTTCCAAAGAGTCCCCTCAAAAATTCATTGCTTACAAAGAAGCAGGGGTATAGGTTACACTTCACAGAGATTCATCTACGTAGAAAATAAAGCTCAATATATTCCTCAACTTAGATTCTGGATGTTTTCCAGAGTCATAAAAACAGCAGCCCATCAGCTGTGCCTTTCCTATTTCTACTTTTCTCCTTGTTATCCTTATGAAAAAGGACCTTCTCAGTGCTGGTGACATCTTTCTATCCCGGACTCTATAAGATCGGTTCCTGACTAAAACACCTTTTTTGTGTTACTAGATTCTTCTACTGTATTCACAGACTGTACTTACAACTCCTAATATTGTTTAGTTTATGGTACCCTTGAATTTCATTTATGCGTTCAAAGGTGCTTGAAAGAGAGCACAGCACCTAAAAAAAACTTGTGCCATTGCCCTAAAATATTAATCACGAGTATAACTCTGTAAGAGTTACATCAGGCATGAGTTTAAGCCAACCTTTGGTTTTAAATCAAAAGAAATTGATTTCTTTAGCAAACACACCCTAAACCACAGGATCAAAGGCAACTGAAGCACTATAAAAACCTCTTATTTCTCCCCCTCCACCCCCTCACTCCCCTTTCCCCCAAAAGCTACAGGGTAGCATACAACTTGACTTTTTAAGCACACCAGTTTCTAAGTAGCTGATCTGGCTAACAGCAGTCCTCAGCTGTTACTAATGATGTCATCAGTTTACACTTCGCAGCCCACAACCTGCAGGACTAGATCATCTCATCTGTCTTTCTCCATATCAATTTATTTGCTAGAAATGGGTTTATGGCTCAGCATCTAACGGAGAAATTTATTGTTTTCAATAAGATTGAGTTAAATTTGTGTTAGTATTACTGATTTTGTGGAGAAGTATCAACTAGAAAAAAATATTTTTTGAAAATAGAACCTTCATAGACTGAATAGTTAATGAAATATATCTTGATATCCCAATGTGTTTTCAAGAAATGGGTCATAAACATTACATAGGGACATTGCATGAACAGACAAAATTTAGTGATTTTGAAGAAAAGTTGTATTCAGATTTAACTTGAGATGTTTAATATTTTATAATATTGAACAGGTTTGTCCAAAATAAAAGATTTCTTGGGAATATCTCATTAAAGTTTCCATATGTATTCCTATGAAATAGCATACAAATTTTTGCATTTGAGAACTGTGTTTCCATGGTTAGGAAGTGTACTTTCATGAGATTTTTGTTTTCAATTTATCATAAAACCTTTATTTATTCTACATCAACAAAGTAAATGCTAATTTGAAAAAACGCAGACATCAACAGTCTTTTACATACTGAAGATATGTAAACTTTTAAATCCACACTAGCCATTAAAAAAGCAGAAGCTTAAAATGAATAGTGCAATAGTGTAAAAACAAAATCAACGCGATTCAATTAAATATCATATTTTGCAAATGCTCACACTTGTTTACAGCTCTGAGCTGCTTTATAGACAGTCGATCTCCTCAGCCAGAGGAGCTGGCAAGTATCTGCTAGCTGCGATCTGAAAGCTGTGCAGCAATGCTAGCACAATACTGAGCCCAAAACAACAGTCTCCATCTTTTGTACAGCCTCTGACAAGCAAGATGGGGGAAACAACACCGAGCTAACCTGGCTGTGCAGCTGCTGAATCACAGCCCGAGGCTCTAGAGAGCTCCAGAGCAAATGATGTCTCTCTGCACTGTCTATATCTCAGGCCAACTCAGTGTGAGGACTGACTGGTCCCCTAGACGTTGCTGTTTGACATGCCTGCGGCCCTGGTGGGGGAAAGTCGCAGCAGTCAGCTGCTGCAGTGCAGCTGGAAGGCTGTGATGAGTGTGGTGTATCTACAGTTCTTGTAAAGCTAGAGTGAGAAAAAACGTGATGTTATTGCATGTTAGAAGCTTGCTGCTTTCTGCTTTCAAGTCTAAAAATTACTTTCCAGAAGCTGCAATCTTTTTATACTCATTCAGGCATTTCTGAGTGGTGGATCAGGTTCATGTCCGCTTTCTGCACAGTGTGACCTTTTTTCCCTGCCTCACATTTGCCAGGCAATGAGAGTCTGGTGCAGGTTCCATCTTTGAAGTCTCATCAGTAGAGGTGTGGAGGCTATGGGAAGTTAATAGTAAGTGTTAGTTAGTTCACTTTTCCTTGATTAAAAAACAAGATGTTTTCCTTCTTCAAGTGTGAGATGCCCTCACCATAGCCTACATTGCCACAAACAGTGAAGATGATAAGTTTAATGGATCTATTTGTGTATCCTCCCAGCGCCTTCTGATTAATGGTGAATGACTGAAGATTTACTGGGGATTGTCAGTTCCCTACATTTGCAGGTGCAAGACACAAGCTGCATGTCACTCTTCTTCAAACAGCACTTATTTCTAGTGATTTGTCATTGCTCTGTGAGTAGGTTCAGCAAAGAGAGTTAACTGCAGATTAATTTAAAAAAGCAAAGAGAAACCTAGCAAGACATTCAGTATTGTCATGCATTGAAATTCTGTTACGCCGTGTGATTCATGGGGCATAGATACCTCTGCCAGAATGAACAAAGTAGCTCTGCCTTGCTATCTTTGAGTCATAGTCAAACTCTTTCTGGGATTTCAATTCTGTTTTATATCCCTTGTGATTATATACAAATTCCATGGTAGAATAAATAGACTTTAGCAATGATTACTTGGAACCTTAGGGGTTAACAGTGTTCTTAGCCTTTTCCCTAATTGGTGTTTACTCTCCTGATGTCTTTTCAGATGTGTGCTATAAAATATTTCTCAGGAAGAGTTTTGCCTATTGCCAGGATGTTATGCTTTACACTAGATGAAATGCCTTGACAGAAAGCTATGAATTGTACCCATTGCAGTGCTGTGATAAAATGCTTTGTGAAATATTCCTGCTATGGAGCTAAGACACCAGGCTGTGAAATATTCTTCGCTACCTGTCCTGGAACCTAGACACTCATAAATGGCTCTGCTCAAACTACAAGGGAAAGTCATGTTGATGATGCCTGATTTCCACAGTTCTAAATAAAACATAACATTTTAGCATTTGAATTACAACATTTAGAGAGAGAGAGATACAAGGACCGTAACGTTCCTCATGGGGAAGGAAAAAAGGAGTCAGAGGTGGCCTAGATATAACTGTATGGGCAGTAGGGGCAGGTACAGAATTTAAATGTTGGCTTTTCTATGCTATTTCATGATTTTGAAGAGATGGATTATGGAGAACTTGGAACTACTACCAATTGACTTCTACCTCAGATGACTGAGTCGGTCAATTCCAAACAAAAGCTTCCTGTGTCCTGTAGTAGCTAAGTCCATTTAAAATACAGACACACAAAAAAAATACTTTGAAGTGGAGATCTTCACAGCTGTAAGTGGGCTATAAATCCATGCCATAGCTTGCGTCTCTTACCTGTGTTGAGAAGAGGCCTTGGCTTAAAAAGAGATGTTTTCTCTCCCTCAAAGTTAGATTGATACTGAGATCATTAATGTCCCCAACAAATCTGGATTCAAAACTGGTGTAAGAAGTCAAAACCCAACCCAAACTCTTGATATAGAAAGGGTATGGCTTTGTTGAGTGGCTTGGTTTTGACCACCATCAGCCATACACATAGAGATGATCCCAATGGTTCCTAAGGAGAACTTTTGGAATCTTCTACCTGCCCTCGTCTAGCAAGGAGGCTGAGAAACTATACAGAGATCTGAATGGGTGAATAAAGCCTTGCTTTAATACTGTAAAATATTAAAATGGATGATAAGGCTTGCACACTTGGATGATAGGGCTTCTAGAACTTGCAGTTGCAAATGGCCTAATCTTGACTGCATCCCAGCTTTTAGGAAAAGGGGTGATGATCCACTGAGTAATCCTCAGACAATTGATCCCAGACAATTGATCCTCAGACAATTGATCCCAGACAATACACATGAAAGAAGTCCAGTTAGTTCTGTGGGAAAGTGAAGCACTGTGGAGTGCCAATTGGAAGCTTATCAGGCTAGCTGTGAAATAGATTTTTCCTCCCCAAATTTAATCTGTGCTAAATTATCAATCCATGAACTTGCATCTAATACTGAAGAATATAAGAGGCATTGTTGGCTGCTTAATTCTCTTCAAAATGTACAGGTGCAAGGTATTTCTGTTCAAATAAACAAGGCCTAATAAATAAGATAAAGAATGAAATGAAATACTAGCCATTGAATTGCTAGCCATGATTACAGTATTAATGTATTTATTTATAATTTATTAAATGATAATTTTATTCTGTGATCATATTCAAATAAAGGCACTCAAACAGTCTGTCGATATACTTGACACTGTCCAATACAACTGACATAGCCAATTCGCAAACTCTCCTTTAATATTAAACCCCAACTCTAACTTCCATTTTATAAAAGCCCCTTCCTACCCTAAGAATATTTTTGTAATTTAGAAGAATTTAGGTTCAACTGAGCTTTAAGATTTTCTTTGTATAGGGAGGTAGTGCAAAGATTTTAAAAACGTGCATGGTTTCAAGTTTAGGAATATATCCTAAATAAAATTGATGGAATATTTTCCAACAAATTTTTCTTTTGACAGAAAGTTGGATTTGGTGGAATTATTTCCCTTCCTCTTCTCCATCCCCTCTACCCTCAGCAATATCAGTTTTCCATGGAATTTTGCCTTGCTGAAAAATTGAACATCCCTCCACTATTCAGGTCTGAAATCTGTTTAGAAATGATATACTGTCAGTTATAGTTCTTGCCAGGGTCTTTGTACTACCATTTTCTTCTAGGTTCTGGGCTCCTAGCTAACTTCATTACCCTCCACAGGGAAGGACTCCAGGGATGAACCCTGTCAGGTCAGCAAGAGGCAAAAGCCTAGAGTGCGACAGGAAATAGTCTCATGCTCCATTTAACAGTCTCTTGCCTTTGCCATTTAACAATTCCTTCCCTTCTTCATCTTCTGTCCCTATTATTTTTCATTCTCAGTTTTGCTCCTTGTTTTCTCATCTCTCGTCATATTGCTATGGCAGTTTCCTTATCATGCTGCCTTCTAGCAGAGGAGAAATCACCAAGAACAAAGCTTGCTGGCTTTTTCTTGTCTTGCTGGAAAATCCAAATGAAACAATCAAAAATCATTGTTTAAAAATGTTTAAATAAAAGGGTATTCCTGTTTTTTTGGCTGAAATTCTGGAAATTCTGAGAGGTTGAAAAACGAATTCTTTATGGATAACAGTGAATACTTCGCTTAGTCAGATGGAACACAATCATCCTGCATGTGTGTGACATTTTTCATATTTAATTTCTGCACTTATTTTTCAATAAACATGAAGGAGACTTGGAAGCAAAAAATAGAAAAAAACTCAGAGCTATCCTTTCAAAAGATGTTAGAATAAATTTGGGCATTTTTAAGTAAGTGTCTTCACAACAAGACTTTAGTAAGAGAGGGACATATTTGTAGCAGGTATCTGTGCATCTTCACCTTGAAGAACAAAGCAGTGCTTCACAACAGTAATTTCTTCCATCTGTAATTGCGTGTAGGGGGCAAGCGGTCTCCTTGAGCTTAGTTTTACTGCTCAGTATAATGGCAGACTTCACAGAGAAGGTGAAAGATGACATAGAGAGTAGGTTAAGAACAGGAGAGAGATGTTAGTGGAGCCACAGTAACTTAGAAGATAGCACACGAAGATTGTGTATATCAGTCTTTGTATTGGGCAGCTTAAGGCACCAGGGGTTCAAAGATGATTTAAAGCCCTTTCCCCTAAGTTTCATGTTTAGTGATGTACTTTTCGTTTGGGACCTAATCCAAATAACACTGAAGTTAATAGGGAGGACCTTGCTGACATGTATGTGCTTTGGGTGAGGGTCAGAAAGTGGTCAGATAATCATTGTGATTAATTAGATCACATAAAAATCTGAAGAATAAGTACAGGATAGTGTAGCTAGCAGCTCTCACCTGGAAGTCCAGCTCTGCTTTATGAGAGTGTTCATACTCTACATTCACTCTGCACAGAAAGGGATCGTAAAAGAGCATCTCTAAGAGATATGGGATAGAGACATTTGTTCTCTAAGAAGGTAATTCAGCCCTCTATTCTCCATCTTACCAGGATCCTAGAAAGCCTTTTTTCTCTGAAGACTGGGTAAAGAGATAAGTAAACAGTTATTAGAGGGCAGAAAGAGACAGCTACCCTATTCCATTAATATAGAGGTCAGTGTGATGTGTTGTTCAAGTACATTAAGTCCTTGGGCTTCAAACCTCGGATTATGTCAATTCCATGTACCCAAAACTTGAAGGAATAAAGGAATCAAATGGCAGGAGTTTAGGTTATAAATAGGCTCAAGCAACAATTGGTGGGTCAGGATTTTGAACAATTCAAAATTTTGCAAGATTAGATGTTGAGTATGCATTGCTTTTGGCATGTAGGTTTCCACATGTGCTCCTACTAACTTTAAATCTAGTGGTGCTAAATTCCTAGCTCCCTGAGGTCAATGGGAATTTCAGTCAGACTCATCCTTGGTTGAGCTAACTTGCAGGGTTCAACATTGAAAAGATTACCCCATTATTGCAGTGAAGCTCAGCTTAAAGTTACCATAAATAGCCATTTAAAGAATAGGTGAAAAAGAATTCATCTTTGTTAGGTTGTCAGACTTTTACCATAGTACAGAATTCCAAGCCAGACCATAACTATCTTCTTTTATTTCCAGGAAGATAAAAGTAGAGAGTTTTTCTAGTGGCTTTTGAGAAATGGAGATAGACCATTTATGAGTCTTTACATTTCCTTTAGAAATGTCATAATTTTGTTAAATATTAATTTGATTGCTATTGTTTTTAGGAACGGTTAATGATTCTTTTGAAGCTCAGTGCTTTTGGGACTACCCCTAAGGTATTGCCAACATTTACAGTTAACCTAAAATATTCAATCATAACCTTTTAAAAGAAGGGTTCCTATTTAAGAAGTATGGCTGAATTGTAATTTTACTGGGATAAAATGAAAGATGTTAAGCCATTCGAGGGTGAATTTCATAATTGCATCTCTTTTTATCAGGCTAGTGATTTTCATTAGCTTAATAAAAAGATATTTTAGCACTTGAAAACTTTCCAGAAACTGTTTAATGGATTATCAAAAGCAGCTCAATTATGGCAAAATCAATGGCAAGATTCAATATAAACATCAAATGAACCTGATCTTATATTGCTAGGAATCAAATTCCTGGAGGAGCAGTGCCACAGATATGCTAGTCACTATAGCGATGCCCAAATTCTGGATAACGATACACATATGTTCCACTGTGAAGTAAAAGCTAACTTTGGTCGTGAATATTTCTTCTGCATGTTCATGCTTAAAGCACATTGAATTACACATTGATACATAAACATATTAAAAAGAGGAATCTTTTTTGAAGAAAAACCTGTAACACAGATTCTTAAAATCTGACAGAGATAGGATTTACTCTCTGCAGTTTGGTTTTGTACAAGTGTGGAAACATACTCATTTTAGTTTGGAAATCTGGAAACCTTAAATGTCTTCAGGAACTATCTGTACCATACATGCTTTCCAGAGCTGCCTCCAGGGCTGACCTCTCTGTTGTCCTGAGAAGAACATCTGCTAGAGTTTCTGGAGCTCCTTATATCCCCGTCCATGAGTTTGTCTCCAAAGGAAATGGTACACCCCAAGACTTCTTTGCCATGCAGTGCAGTGAGTAGATGGCCATGGTGCACAACCGTGGGCCCACATTGCAGAACACACCACAAAGCAGAGGCACAACCAAATGGGCAGGCAACAAGTGCTATGCTGGCATCAATGTTAGTTTTCATGAACTTCAGTGGAGGCTAGGATTTTATCCAGTGATTCTTTGCCTTGATCTAGGCGCTCCCCTTTAGAAAATACTGTAACAGACCCAGCCTCCAAGACCATTTGATTATCCAGCTTAAGGTTGTCAGTTCATATAATTTAATATTCTTCCATCAACAAACTGGACGAGACAGACAAATGTTTCTATATACGCTGCCCAAAAGAGAACTACATTGGCATTTTGCCACCACTAATACAAGTAGTAGTTTTCATAGGGGGAACTACTATTTCAAGGGTGTCTCTCATTTTCTCTTGTTATTCCAGTCATCCAAAGAGAACCCACTCATTCAGTCCTGAGATGGACGCACATCATTGTGACATCCCTCATCTATAGACTGAGACCTTTCTGATATAACTGATATCATATATCTCTTCAGCAATGCAAATTTCCAGCCTGCTGTAAACCCCAAGAAGATTTATTCATTAATCACTCTTGTATTTCTTGAATTTGTCAGGAAAGGAAATTTTAAATATATTTCTTACATTTCAGACTTAGGGGCAGGCTGTCAGGAAGATATTTATAATTAACAATATTTTATGTTTTCTGGATGAGCTGTGTGGTATAGCAGCTATTTAGGGTTCGACCAAATAGTGAGAATAGAAATGCCCAAACTCTGACTCACTTGCAAAAACAAATATTTGATATTTGACATATGACCTCCAATTTGTCCAAACAATTTCCTGTCCAGGGGCCACATGTGTCATATTTGAAGCTGAAAATATTTTATTGTGATTTGTAGCAGTGGGAGAACAAACCTGGATTTATAATAGAAACAATCCTAACCACAGTTATGGTAGAGCTACCACTGTCCCATTACAGACTGCCATTTTTTCTTTGTGCATCCTATATTCATTGGAGAAAATCACATCTGCACCTGGTAGTGCAAATATTTGAATAAGGTATGTTTCTTTTCTATCAATCTAATTCTTCTTTCCTGCAGTGACCATCTCTGTAATATGTAAGCAACAGGTTACATATAATACTTTAAAATTAAGTAAAATACTTTAAAACTGCTCCTGTAAGTCAGCTATTATTTTCCCCCGAACACGTGCTACCTAATGTACAAGAGAGTATAATAATTATATCACATATGATTTCCCACTGTTTTCCCTATTTTTGGGGAAGCAAACATGGCATATATAGAAAGAAATGTATAATTTGTAAATTTGGAGTTCTGTTTGTTTCCTCATGTCTAGCAGGTGGAAGGTCCAGTTCTTTACTGACTGTATTTGTTTCTTCAGGGCACCTTTAAAATCTTCTCAGCCATTTAATTTCCAGGAGAGAACTAACTTAATTGGAATGGTGCATTTGTCCAAACTGAAATTTTAAGGTTGCCCAAAGAACTTGATTCCCTTGTTCGGGTAGAATCCTCTGGTTTGCCATCAAATCAACATTTAGTGCTCATGGGACAATAATGATGACACTGGAGCAATGCCTGTCCTGACATATGTATATGCTCCTGCAGCGGAGATCTGCATAACTTTTCTCTATCAGCCTTCATGGAGGTATCTTTCAGTTGAATACATTTCTAAATTAGACAGATAGGACTTCCAAACATGTCTATTACTTCAGTTTGTGGTTCTAATGCACATTACATCAAACCAAACCCCAAACGTGAGTTGTATGGTTTCAGAGAAATTTATCAACTTCTTTTTATAACAATCACTTGTTATACTTAATTATGACAGAGTTGTGTTCACTGTTTTATGTCATTTAGTCTGTATCTTATTGTGGCTTAGAGGATTTTTTGTTCCATTAGAAGCAGAGATATCATAAGTGTAGGATAGTATACAACATTCTCTCAATATATGTCTATATTAAGTAATGTTCATGAACAATTAGTATGTTTACATTTTTTACATATTATAACATCAACATGCTATTCTCTACAAAATACAACCTTCCTTGCAATAGACAGAAAATAAACGTTCTCTTTTTCTTGCCTTTCCTAAAGGCTTTTTCTTCCACATTTTAGTCAGGTGCTGTATCACTACAATAACGCTCATAGTCAAACCTACAAATCTATTTCATATATGTTTTTTTTTTTACTAGTAGTTCTTTTACCTCTAATGCCTTGTATTCGTTTATCATGAAATTTCTTTCTTCAAGTAGAAAACTTGTTAAAATTGTACTATTTCCAATCTGGGATGGCCAGTGATTCATGGAGATCACGGACATCACTCACCTGTCTTGTACTATCAGACGCTCCAAGCAAGTAAGAGTCTCACAGGTTATAGCAGAATTCCTCTGCAGTCTCCATAATCCTTTAATTTGGTCCAGGTCTGGTTTAGTCTCCATTCTCTTGACTTTTGTCTGGATGCCCTACATCATAATAGTGTAAACATTTCCCATAATCTTTCTCAAAATATTTCTCATCTCCACACCTCCAGAGTACTATTAATTATAATAAGTACTATTGCCCCTGTTTTACAGTGGGAAAAACAAAGGTTGTATTTAAGCCTCCTGTTAAGCTGCTAAAACAAGTGTCAAGGCTACTTTATATTGACTGCAGAGAACCAGAATTTGAATGTATCAAAGACTGGGTAGTCTAAATAATTCATTGCTCTCTTGAACCAAGTTAGGAATCTAAGTAAGACTGCTAGAAGAGGCTGTCTGAATAAGACTTACAGAGATTAACGGTTTGTCTTCATGCTAACCACTGAATCACAAAACACTTAAATGCAGTGGAACTTTTAACTTCAATTGTGCAGCATTTCAGGGGATTTGAGATAGCTCTGCTCAGTCCTTACTGCCATTCATCACAGGCTGAATGTCACTGAGCACCCTAGCTGTTTTCTCACAAATAAAGCTGTCTTATCAGTAAAGACGTAGCTGAAACGGGCTGCCCAGGGCCACACAAGATGTCCAAGGCAGAAAAAGGAGTTGATTCTTTTTGATTAATTGAGGACACCCAAGGCTCAAGGTGATATCACAGCTATTTTATCAACTCTTTACACAGTGAAACTATTTCCTAGTACTAAAATACAGTCGCTCATTTCTCTTCCCTCCAACTCAGTGACCTGTTGGGTGTTAAAACAACCCTCTCTTCTTGCTTGTTCTGGCCTTTTTGTTCTTATCTTCTTGTTCTTATCTTCTTGCCCTTTCTACTGTATTTCCACTGGACCAAGTTGTCAGAGTCTGTCGGAGCTTGTGGCTTAAGAGAAACAGTAGTACAGCTTCAGGGAATATATGTGTGTATCTACGTGCTGAGTGCTTGCAGCCATGTTTGAGCCTCCGCGTAGCTATCCTAGGATGTCCTGTCTTCTCAAGTAAGTCTATGTGACTTACAGACCAGAAGTAGTTCTTCCTCTGCTGACTGTCTGGTCAGCTTGAACAGCATGAAAGTGTGCCACAGCACAAAAAGGCCCAAACGTGTCTTTCTGTCCTGTCAGTTCATTCTGCTGGTGGCCTGGCTCCAGGCTTAGAGAGCAACCCTGCATGAGGCAAAAGGAAAATGTTGTTAAGGTCATGCCTGTCTTCAGTACTAAGTACCTGGGGTACTTAGGTATCCTGTTTGCCCTGGACAGAGCTTGTGCTCTACACCACATAGTGATTGCAAAGCTCTAAAATCCTTCCTCTTGCTTCCTTCCCATGTCCGACCTGGCTGGGCCATCCACTTGACAGAGAGAACAGCCACAGGATGGAGTGTTTTGTTTCTGTGCAGTCAGTCTCTCATGCCTACAACCGGGGTTGCAGTTCTGCTCAAGCTGCAGCTCATCCTGGTTTTGCAACCACTTTTCTGGTATCTTCCTTGGTATTTAGACTATTCCAGACTGTTCTAGCTGATTCACTCCAGGATTACTATTATGAAAAAAGAAAGTGCTCAGGGAAAACGGGAGATCGTTAGATCAATGAGTGTAAATATGTGATGTGGGTACATATCAAAATACTGCGGGTATCCTTGGGTGAGAACAGATCAATGACAATATCATTCAGGGGAAGATGGGTTAAAGGAATGAAATTCCAACCTTTACACATAGCTTTCTTGGTTTTGAAGACGTACAGTCTCACCCCACTTCTGAATGTGCTCTGAGTGTAAAACCTTTGTCTTTAAGTAAGTGTGTTGTGTCTCAATCCCAAGTTACCATAAAAGCTCAGTTTAGCAGCTTCAGAAATAGATGGAACTGTTGAAATCTGTAGAGGTACTGCACTGTTTTATACACATATGCCTGCACTTTGCCAGCATTTTCTATATAAATGATTCCCAGATTTCCAATTGTATTTTGTTTATAGACACATTTTGCTTTTTGTAAATTGCATATGGTTTTACCTCTAACTTTGGGTCTGATCCTTTCACAGTGCATTTGGCCAGGGAAGAGCGCAGATGATCCACTATTTGTTAGCAGTTCATTATATATGTGCTTGTGTATGAGAACAGACATAGATATATATATCTGTGGGCCTGATACAGGGAGGTGCTGAGCTCTCTTAATCTCTTGTGAAGTCAGCAGGAATTGAGGGCACTCACCACTTCCCAAAGGTGGTCAGAAAATTTTAGCTTCGGGCACCTTCTTGCTTGAACGTTAGCTATATAACTTAAAAAAAAAAAAAAAAAAAAAAAAAAAAAAAAAAAAAGAATTGGTAAGCTCCTCAGAGCCTTCCTTAAATGTGGCACCTTGAGATCGTAACTATTTATGTTTTATCACTTTTTCACATGCAGAATGTGTTGCAAGCTTATTGTTGGAGTTCTAAGGAGCAGATTGATGAAGGAGAGTTCAGAGCCAGACGTACAGTATTGGAGACAAAGGTTTAGTAATGAGTTCAAAATTTACAAAACACAGAAGCAAATATGGCTTTAATACATGATGTGACCCTTTATAAGGCTTGAAATTACTCTTCAAAAATCATTCTGGCTTGACTTCAGAGCCGAGTGGATTGTGGGATACCACAGATTGACTTTGAGTAGTGGGTTGGTATTGCAGGAATTTTTTAATTTCCTGTAACTCACAACAATTTTCTTCCAGTTAGACCTTATCCTGCTGCAGTGTATTTACTGAACAATTTAGTACAGTGTATAAGCCAGACCAGAGGCACATGCGTGCACTCATACACACACACCGAGGAAAATTAAAGTATTAATGGCAAAATTCAAAATGACTAAAAGGGAAAGGTTTTGTATGTTGATGTTTACATTTTAATGTGTGTAATATATTTAATATCTAACTAGTGATGTAAGGGGGGAGCAAGAAACTTCAGGCTAAAAATTTTTCTAAGTAAATAAAATATGATTTAAGTTGCATTATGAGTTGAAAATAATTTGGCAAATGCTGGTTTTTATTGTATCTAACAGCCTTTTAATTAGTTCTTCAAACACATTTTCAAAAATTCCCCAAAGATGCCTAATTTGCATGATTTTTTAAAAAATGGTTCCTTAAACTGACAAAACTACTTATGTATTTATTAACAGCAAAGCAGCACTAAAAGGAGCCCTACAGTTCAAGGCGAGAAATGTTTCATGCCACAGAACTCCATGTGCTCATTTCATTTCAATTGTCTCTCAGGTGTTGTGGGGGAAATTATTATAACATATTTGAGTGTAAAAAATACAAGCCAGCAAGTCAATCATAATATTATTCAACAAAAAGCAGAACAACATGAATGATAGCAATGTATCAGGGTCACTGGAATTACAGATGCAGGTTTATTTTTACTGTTGATCTTAAAAGGCCTATTGGTGTTAGTGGGCTATTGCAGTATATACATATAGTAATAGGAACATATAATTATAATAGTGTGCATTTATCTGGAAACCTAAAGTTGATTACAAGTGATCTATACACACACACACACACACACTCACACTCACACTCACACTCACACACAGACTTCATGTGTACGTGAATTTGCAACATACTTTGTTCCTCCACTAAAATCTACTAACGTTTAAGGAAAACCTTTGCACTAACTGTAGTTGGGTTTGAACTGGGCCTTGGAGAAATGGAAGATGAATAATTAATTAATCATCTATATGAATTTTGTGATTAAATATGATCATAATAGAGGAAGAACAATGTTTGACTGAAAAAGAAGTAAAATTACAGTATCTTTTAAAAACTATCTTAGAATTTACGATAGGAAGAATGTCACCTCACTGTACAAATGAAAAATCAAAAGGTAGAATAGGAAAAGTCTAAGATTCCACTAAGTGAAATAACAAAATATTTCTTCAGCTTCTGGATAGCAGATAGGAAGAGATTATAACCTGTAGCATTTTGGAAAGCAGGATGTATTAGCGGCTATAGAGTAAATAATGTTTATTAAATTTCAGGATAACTTTATTTTTTCTTACCTACCAAAAGAAAATTCTCTTTTGAAATAACACTCATTAGAAATTGAAGGTTATGCTGGCAAAACAGACTTGAATCCTTCAAAAATAGCCCCTAGTAAGAGTCATAGAAAGATCTGAAGCTAAGCCTATGACAAAAAAAAATGTAACTTAATATGCAGGCAAACTTTTTAATATGTGAGCCAGACACAGAAATATTGGTACTCTTTGAAATGAGCAAGAATTTGATGAAACACTGAAGGGTTTCCTATATTTTATTTTTTTGGACAGCAACAAGTAACTCAATGAAAGAATATCCTGTAGTAGCTGAATGCTTCTCAATGTCAGCTCAGTACTTTAACAAGCATATTTCCCTATAATACAGAATTTTTCCTTCGTAATTTGAGTTGTGTGTAATTTGCACCCTCAGTTCTTCACCTAAATCCCAGCTGGAGTTCTTCTATTGACTTAACAGGGCTTTGCATCAGGCTCCAAAATAATGAAGGGACAAATCCATTCAAGTCTAGATTGTTTTCTCTCATCAAAGATTCCCCTGAGGTCTTTCCTCTGCATTCTCCTGTGAAGAGTTCGTGCCTCCTCGTAAATCAGGCTACATCCCTTCTCCCTGGAACCTTCACAGATGAAATAGATTTGGCTCCTTCCTGGTCCCATGGATTCCCTAAAATGTGCTCAGATTCCTCTTAATTCTTGGAGTTACTCAAATTCTTGACTGTGTCAGTCAGCTGGTGCCAGCCAGTTTGGGAAAACATTTCCCAACTATCCAAAGGGCTGCTTCTGCCTCATTTTGGAGAGGTGTAGCATCTAAGTGGAATAAAGCCTTTGGACCTCTCTTGACTCTTCTCTAAAGCTGGATGAACATGTATCTTCAATTCCTACACAAGTCTTCTTTCATCATTAGAATGCATGAAAACATCCCATTTACCTGGCCACAGAAATCTGGACATTTGTTGCATTCAGGCTGGATTGTTGTTCTTCGTTGTGTATGAAATGGGTATTTCTCCCAGTTCAGTCTGTGATACTCAGGACCATTCACTGGTCACAAGTTTTTGTCCAGTGCTTCCAGTAACAACTTAAGGCTTTTGTCTTAATTTTTTAATGTCTTAACAAATCGGCCTACAATCATGTAGAGCATAAAGTGAACATATACCTAGGAAGCATTTTGACAAATGTATCTTTTTTGACACAAGACAAGTCAAGAAACATCTGAGATATGGGGACTGAGCTTTCTCAGTTGAAGAAATCAAATTTATGGGGCAAATTGTGAGAAAAAATCAGATAAATCCACATTTTAAATATCTTTAGAAAATACTTCAAAGCTTTCTTCTTTGAGAACACATTTTCAGCATAAAGGATTGGCACAACACTGGCACTCCCTTTAATTCTTCCAAAAAAGGCTGCATTTACCTCTCTTTCTCCCCATTGCTGTGATAGTTGATGAATGAAGGAGAAAAGTACAAAAGATGCTTTTATTAGTTCTGCATAGAAGACACTCAGATACCACAGTGGTGGATATCTTGGGAATTTCTCACAGCTAGCATTCTTTTAGTCTTGCTTGCATTCATTCCGAGTCAGCTGCTCTTCTTCCACAAGTGAGCTTCCCATGAGCATTCTCATATTTGTCTACTCCTAAAGCAGAGTACATATTTAATTTCTACCTGTGTGATATTATATGAACAATCATAGAATGGTAAGCTTGGAAGGGACCTCTGGAGATCATCTAGTCCTACCCTCAAGCATATGCAACAATTTTAAAAAATTGTATCTGGTAAAATCTTATTTGTTCTGATTTCAGCTAATAATCACACGAGCAACTCAGTGCATCCAAAAGACAAATGAGAACAAGGGAAAGGACCGTCAAACAGAGAAAGACCAGAATGTCAAAATTCAAAAGGGAGGCTAGTCATGTGCATAAGGCCCCACACAGGCAATCTGGCCATCTGTCTTCACCTTTCTAGAAACCTTCTGTGAAAGTACAAGTAATGTATTTTTTCTGATACTCTTCATAACATATTCAGAAGCATATGTGATGCTCCCTGCTATTCTCTAGCACTAAAAATGCTGGAGTATTATCAACCACACTAATAAGTCAATTTGACAGGTCACTATTGGACGAATATGCTGCTCCTGAAAACAAGTGCACCAGTTCACTTACTATGATTTTGGAGCTCTTTGAGGGTGCACTCAGCAGAGCATTTGGTTACAATCATTTCCCTTGAGTTGCTTAATCAGTATCTCCTGTCTCCTTAGACTCCTTAGAGAGTTTAAGGAGACAGGAGAATGAAAAGACGTAGCAATAGATGACCTAAAGAGATGACAATTCATACTTACCAAGCTGTGTATATTGTGTTCTAAGGCGCCCCCAAAACAGGGAAGGGTCAGCTGGAGCTGTACTGCAAGTTTGGTATTTTAAGCAAACTCTTTCAGCCAGTGGCAGGTTCACAGTCAGGGAACAATGGGAGCAGAAGCTGCTTCACATTTCTTACATACCAGTGATGCCAATTTATGAATTCTTCTATAAATCTCTGGAGATACAAACCATCTGTAAAGAATAAAAAGACAACAACACTTATGAATTTGGTTACACATAAGAGGAGTGAATACATTTTGTTTAGACAATTCCCATGAATTCCAATCTCAAGAATCACTGACAATATGTCTCATTTATGAGCTTTAAGCAATGATTGCAATGCAGAGTTTCTAGATAGCTATACAAAAACACAGATTAATGACTGACTGCCTTTTAATTTGTTTTTGTTACTGTGCTTTTAAAGGGACAAGTTACACCCTATTCAAATGTACTAGTGGCTGAGTGGAAATAAAAGAGCTTATCTGCTAATTTAATTTTGTCTTCTAAATCAAAAGCAGCTATTATAAAAGTGTCAGTTAAGGCATAATGATATGTTTTTGCTTCTTGAAACTCCTTTGTTAAAAAGGGAATAAACAATGATGCATGTGATTGACTTATGGTATCTTCCAGGTCCTTATCTTCCTTCAACCTTGGAAGTCATTTGTCCAAAATATATCTCAGAATTAGGCCTGAGAAAGTTAAGATTTGTCATTTTTAGTGATACTTAGCAGAATTTTCCAATGTATGGATACATTTTTTTAATACTTTCTTAGGTCTCAGGGATATAACCTATTTTTTATCCCTCAGAATAACCTTCTACTGTATCTAAATGGAAAAGAAAGTTGTTCATCTGATTGACAAAGTATTGGTGTTGCTATGAATGTTACCACATGATAATTTGTATACACAGGAAGGCAACTACAGAAAAAGGAGGAAAAAACAAACATTTAAGTTGAAGTTAAAATGGCTTACAATGAACACCCTTCTAAAGCAGTGTTTGCATACCTTGAGGTTTAGTAAAAGTTTTAACTTGCTTCAGTGATATCAGTTTACTTAAAAAAAAAATCCTACCAGAGGAGAGCTTCACTTGATTCATAGCAAATTTTCTTTCTTGTCAGGGGAAGTTCCTCTTAGCCTGGCATGTGGGAATGCAGCAATGACAAGCCTGTGGCTTTCAATATTGTGTGCCTGTCACCTCCCCCCCCAACCCTCTACTTTGTTGCACATGGAGAAGAAGGCATCACTACTTCTTTGAAGAGAAAGAAGATCTGACTCAGAATCATACTTGTACTATTCCTAATAACGAATGAAGTGCTTGAGCTATTTGGTCCAACAGTTATTTTCACTTATTTTTTTATCTACATTCAAAAACTTGTTGTCCTTATACCAACAACTTGCAATTATGCATTCGTGGTAGCAACATGATTTCCACTAAGTTTTCCTGTCATGTAGGTTAAGACATTTGAATCAAAATGATTGAAAAGGTGTAGGATACATTTGTTGCACTGCTGACTCTTGCTGGAATGCACAAGCTAATTTTTATTTACAGAGCAGGCAGGTATTCTTTAGAAGCTTTGTCGTCAATATATATGACCACTTCGATATATATGACCACTATATATGAACTACTCTTTGTTAATTAAACAGTTTTACTTACTACAAAAGAACAGGAAAAGATCTACTATTTATCTTGCTCCCAGCTCAGGAAGAAAGGGATCAGGTGGTGTATATGACCACACTTAAACCTTGAAGACTATGTACAGACTTCAGCTTTTTATGGTGCTTGTGGTAAATTCCCGTTAATCAGCAGTGCTGTGTGGCTTGCAGTTTGGTGGCTTTCAGATCCTTCTAGTCAAGAAGCACTTGTGTCTAAGTTACTCTGCAGACTGATCTCATGACATAGCCAAGTACAATTAAAGATATTGATGTGAAGATAGAGTGTGAAGGTGAGGATATCCACTAGGGTATATGAGTCGCTCCAAGAAAAAAGCAACAGAACTGAGCCTTTGCTGTAAGAAATGACCTGAAAATCCAATGCCATTAATATGAATGTGAGATCAGCTTTCCATGGTTTTACTGAGAAAGGCTATAAAGAGGACAAAATGCTCCAGGCCATGTAAGAGTGCAGATGTTAATGAAAACAAAAATCAGAAGTTGAAGCATAACCAATTTAATGCCTGTCCCAACTTGTACATGAGATATCCACTTGCAAGGCGTTTGGAAAGAGTCTATGACCTCATTTCCCCTGGCACACTGGTAGAGTGCGTTATTCTCTTGTGCCATTGCATAGTAACCGGAAGCTTTTCCTTCCCAGTGATAACTTGCACAGATGCAAGCTATTTTCCACTAATGCACGCAGTAACATGTGTTGCCACTGGAGTTTGAAATGTCCATTAACTTAGCAGTAAATCCCTTATCCCTGTAAAATGAAAACACCATATTCTACATGGACAGAGAGGAGTGTATAACTCTGCTTTTCAGATGTTAGAGCCTCCAGTGGACAATTGTTCACCGATTTCAATTTACACAGCTGGCTGTCTCATCCTAAAAAGATGCCTTAGGACTGAGAAAGCATGGAAAGTAAATTACCATCTCATTCCAAACAACATAATTTCCTTCTCCCCCAGGCTAAAATTGAGGTATGTTAATACAACAACGTTAGGAAGTCAGCCCTGCTTCTGTTGGCACAACATTTGACCTGTGTAAAGATGCCAAAATTTTCTGAGTCTGTAGAAATGAAATTTTCTAGATACCAGATACTCATTTGTCTTAACCAAAGACGATTATGAGGAAGAGACTGAGGTACACAAAGCAATAAAAGGTTTCACTGTCATTAGAGCAAAAATTAAAAAAAAACTCTTCTACAGAGTTAAAATAAACCAAAAATGAAGTGGTTACCGGTAAATGCTAAAAAAAAATAATCACATTGAGCGTTCTGTTCTCAGGTATTGGCTATTTTTTCTTGTCTATGAAACATGGCAATAGAAAATACAAAATGCACACAGTCCAAATCTATTTCTGACACTCTCAATGACTGCAAAGGAGTAGCCTGACTCAGCAAGTTCTTTATCGCTAAGGGTATTTGAGCATGCTGAGTTTATAAATTTGATAATGCTTAGTTTATGAGTTTGATTACTGAGTTAAATTACAGCTCACAATAATTATCCCAATTAATGTGTGCTCTACTACTGTGCTGAAAATAATAACAAAACCCACAGCCAAATGCTAATCACCAATCAGACATGACAGAGAAGGAGGTGGGAGCTGTGGTAGACAAAAATCCTCAAGTTTAGCCCTATTTTTTTCATACTTATTTCACTTATTTCTGTTAGATTATTTTAACATTTGTGAATTGTTTTCCAGAGCTATGCGACAATGGCAAGGAGTCTGGAATTGATATAGTCTCAATAAATACTGTAAAGTAATACGATTTTCTCTTAAGGTTTGATGCTTAGCAAAACTTTAGAATCCATTTAGAGTTATGTTTATCTAAATGATCAGAACTGTTTTCTTTCTTCTTGAAAGGGGCAGGAGTCAAATAAACAATACCAAAGAGGATGCTATTCCAAGGCATGTTAGAAGCTAGCCCTCATATCCTATGAAAAGTTAAATGCTACTGGGAGGCTAACTCCCTCTGCCTTTGAAAATCTTCTCCTAAATTCCTATCTTGAGACATAACATTAACTATAATACCTTAGCCTAATAGGTCTCAATTTTCAAGTAGACTTTACCAGAAGTGTAAGAACTTTTTACTTTTTTTTTAGAGCAGTGTAAAGAGAAGTTAAGTGATGTCTACACAGATAAGTGCATGTATGCTCTCCTCAGGTGTGGGAATTAAACATCCAGCCAGCTCCAAAAGTGCTCTTGCTGCTTGGCTATAGATTGTTCTGCAGCTGCCAGGACAGAATCGTGCAGAAAGATGTGCAAAATTCATTTCATTAAGATGAAGAAGAGTGTTTTTTTCTTTTTTTTTTTCTTTTTTTTTTTTTTTTTTTTTTTGTTCTGCCCAAAGTCCCTGTGCTTTATGGTAAGCTTCTTTTACTGAATACAATATATAAAGCATCTGAGAACAGGACTTGAAAGAGTCTACCCCAACTCCACCTTCTTTTACCCCTAAGACATTGTAAAAAGTTGGTATGAGGAGGCAGCAGACAAAGCCATTGTAAAAGCAAATGGGCCACAATGCGAATTTGCACTGATGTTTGCGTTTAGACTGGGCCTTATAGACGGGGCCTTAGGGGCTGAGGCAGTAGGGCAGTTCTGGGCATGCACAGAGGTACAGCCCGATGGAGGTGCCAGGGCTGAGTTCAAATCACAAGGCAGGGGTTTAAAGCAAGCTCCAGGATTAGGTAGGAACTAGATAAGGTTTTTTTCTAATCATAGTTTTGGGCTTCACTGTCTTGGTTGTACTTATGTTCTGCTGTGAACACCTACATCATGTAACTGGTGCTCAAAATTCCTTTATAATGTATGGGCAAATTCCACTCTTATTCTGCTGTGAGCACCCTCTTCCTTCCCCAGACTCCCATGAAAGCGTGAAAAGTGCAGTTATTCATGCACAATAAGGCGTGATTGTTATCATGATTTGTTTCTGCAAGTGTTGTTAAAACAAGGCAATATCTGAAGCTCCACAAAAGGTGCGCCTTTCTCATGCAAAGCATAACATTCCTACCGAGTCGAATGCTATGTCAGAACTGGGTAAGCCAGAACGCTTCTAACATTTTGATGCACGTGTATACTCCTCAAGTACAAGAAGTATGTTTATTAGCCAAAGAAAATGCTATCAGCAAAATCCTATACCTAATGTAGTTTTTCTGTCACCCTTTTTGCAAATGAGGTATTCATTTAAAAAACATTATTACCTATGGGAAGACAGAGTTCATATTACTTTTTGCATATATTTAAAATATCTCCTCCCCATGGAATTTATATTTAGTCATCTGTAAAACCTTGCCCATGTTTATGTTACTTATATTAAATAATAGATGATAACAAATGTAACCCTGTTACTGAAGTCTGAGGCTTAAACCAAAGAGTTAGTTATCAGGAGCTATAGAACAGCTTAGATTTTATGACTACCTCTTGAAATATCTAACTATGTTTAGAAGCTTTTGCTCTCTCTCTTGGCCCTCAAACATGTTTTATGAGAAGAATTTACAGAACATAAGAAAACAGCATGGAGGACAAAGGAGGTCCTAAGGCCCAGTATTCGTGAAAAGTTCAAAAGGAGATTAGATGAACCCAGACATGTGACTGCTCTAGAGATCATATTGCAAATCTTTGCATTTTGATAATTTTTGTCTTCCTGAAACAGATTTTAACAACCTTTCCCATAAATTACTAAACCATTTATATGATTCAGAAAGTCTTACGTCCAAGAAGGAGAGAAAGTCAGAGGTCAGAAACATATCAGAAAATCTTCAAACTGAGGCTGTGAAACAAATATATGAAATTAAGTCAACTCTGCACTGAACATAGGACACTAATGTGCTAAACAGCCAGTTATGACTGAGGTTACTTCTTGATTGTGTAATACTGAACTTAAACTCAATAATAATCATCACAATGAGCAGAGATCAAGTTGCACAAAGCCACTCATTTCTTCTCTCTAGTAATAAAAAGAAAAATGAAAACAAATATAGAAAACATGAAAAACTTGGAGAAGAATTTCAAAACTCCTTTGTGTTTTCAGCTACTTGTGGAAATGTGCAAGCTTTACATGGGACTTAGGGCATGGGACAATTTGGCAGGTATTTTTTTGTACTGTTAAGGGTTTTCACATAGGATATAAGTGTTATTTCCATTAATAAGTGAATGCAAGGGAAAAGACTGTCATCTTTCAACCACATATGATTACAACAGCACACATGTAATTTATATAAGTTATGTTGGGATTTGGTAACTTTTCTTGACAGGTTATGTCTGTCCTATCATTAACTACTAACCTTCTAGCTCAAAAATGCCACATGCACGATGCTCTCATGCTTCCAGTTCCATGGTATCCTGACCCAGGATATTGTTATCTGGCCTGGTGCTTGGTGGAAGTGATAGACACAAGGATGGCTTCAAATAGTGCCTCAGAGCTGGTGCAGTCCGTGACCTCAGAGCTGTGCTACATGCCTTTCCAGTGGCCTTCCAGGGAGGCGCTTCTCAGTGCCTCAGCTTCTTAGGTCCTCTGCTGTAAATCACAGATCGTTACAGGGATATAGTGAGGAAGGGTGCTCTGGTACGGTGAGGAAAAGCCCGAGGAGTAAACATGAAGCAGTGGCAGATACATGCAGAGGAAGGGACTACTCATTGGAATGGATGAAAGAGGCAAAGGAAGCATTTTGAAAGGCAAATGGTGGAAACCAGCACAAACAGAGCTCTGATTCATCCAGGAGAAGGTTTGTCACTGTTGGTGCAGGAATAGGTTGTTTTTAGGGGTCATGCTGTATGTTTAGATCTTGTTTAAAATGTGGCAGCTTGACTTGCCTTGGCTTAACCATCCCATCACTTGTGATAATTAAATATAAAACATTAGCTTCCCCAGTTATCCAAAATGGCTATGAGTACCTACAGATATGTACAAGTTGCTATTATATTGGGTATTATATGTCAAAAAGCAACAACAGCCCTTTTATTTATGTACAGACATAGTAGTGTACTGAAGCAGAGCACTTTGTCTGAAGTTGTCGTAGTGTTACTCTTTCCAGCCATATGGTTTGGCCCTGTAGTACTTCCACTGAGAGGTTGCATGGATGCACGCATTTAGGAACATAAATCTGAAGCTTATCTTCAGACATCTGAACACTGTCCTCCTCTGTGCAGGGAGCTAAGCTCAAAGTTTAGAACTAGACTAATGGCTAAGTGCTCAAAAATCTGCACAGTTTATGTGTTTACATGCTAAGCCTGCCGATGTTTAGAAAGGCAGCCACCAACAATACAATTTTAGTAATTGCTGGAAATGTGGATATCAGATGATCTAAAATTCATCTGCAGTAAATTAAAGCATGGATTTCTTTAAATCAATTGAGTTTTCAATTCATGCAGAAAATGAGATATGATATCAAAAACATAAAAAGCTTAAAAAGGTATTAAGCAGCCTTTATCACTCAGATGTGATCACCAAATCAGTTATTTCCTTCACTTGATCGAGGTTGTAACTTAAAAAAAAATACATAGTTACTGGGACCTTTCCTCCAGTTCCTTTCCCTGAATGCAATAACAATTAATTTATATAGATGTCTATTGGACTCTGACGTGTCACACAATGATCATGAAATGAGATCCTGTCAAGCTTCCTGGGTATATGGGGAATCACACATAATCATTACTGTTGTTTACAAATCTTTTTTCCCTAGTCCCCCAGAATGCAGTCCTGCTAGCATTTTCCTCCCCTCTTTTCTTCCTAGACCTCGCTCCACCAGCACCTGAAAACCAATATGAAATACACTAGTAAATGCACTGTGTAGGCTAAGGTAATTCATGGCAGATTTTATTATTTTTTTCCTCATTTGTTTGAATCTGTTTAGCTATGTTTATGTAGGGTGAACTTTGGTTCCTTTGCACTTCTGGTACCATATATTTTCTGTAAATTTCACTGACCTCTGACTTTCAAGTCCAGAATCATTCTTGTTTAGCCTTAGCCCAGAAGTAATTCTGCTACGTTCTTAGAGCTCTGCTGAACCTTCAAAGAAATCTTCTGGTCCTATTCACCAGGCTAGTCTCCTGGACTGTACAGTGAAGCGCGCACACAGGCGATGGCTGGAATTGTGACAAGTGCGTAGGCCAGCAATTACCATGATAGTCAGCCAGTGCTTCTAGGGTGTCCTGCCAAAGGCACTGTGATGGAAACTACAGAGGAGAGACAGCTGGAGTAAGACAATTGTGCTGAGGTATGGAAAGGTAATTTTTCTTAACTGCATGCATAAAGTGACAATCCTATCAATTCTACTATATGCACCAGTTCAGATTAGAATACCTGCCAGAGAAATGCCTCTTTGATTTCTTTTTTTCAAAGGTCAGGATGACAGTCCATTTCAGACATGCATGAACAGATCTGTGCAAGATTACCCCCAGATGGGCAAACATCAATATTCCTGCTTCACAGACTGTGGCCAGAGGCACAGATAGATTTGGATGACCTGCCAACAGCTACAAGGGGAAATCTCAGGCACCTTGTTAGAAGAGACCCTTGAACTTCAGAGTCCAGGCAAGAACTGGCTTAGCCACCAGGCCTCCCTCAGTCCACTCCTGAGACAGCTCACAGATGAAATGCCTGCTCTTCTAACTCCAAGCACAACTTCTACCTCTGGAAGTACCTTCTCTTTCTCAAATAGACATACCGCACAGTTCAGAGAGAATGCCAGAAAGCCTTGAAAGGAAATAGCATTAAGATTGATTATTTTCCATCCAAAAGAACTGCTGTTTTCCTGTAATTTAGGTTTCAAGCCTCTTATTTCTACCTGGACTAAATTTCAAGAAAAGCTTACATGACACTCATAATCAAGCTCAGTCTGACTGGATAATTTATTTTATTAAAATAAAGCAGGCTTTTAGATGGAAGGCTTTTCCTTAATTCTCATTATTACTTTGATTATACATTAGATTTCTATAATCAATAGTGCATATGTACAGCTATTGTGAGATAATTCTTGTCATTCTGTAGTGTCTGGCCAGGTAAAGGGCAAAGGTTTAATGCAGTTTCATTACACTTAATCATTTAATAAGGTCAGTCACAACTCCGTACAAATTCAGATTAGTATAACCGTATTAAGCCCTTAGAAAATGATCAGCCTGGCCTTCTACTAAGTGTTTCAGGCCAATTTGTGCTTTCCTTTCAGCGAATAGGGTAATAAAACCACTCATATTACCTTTCTAGATGAAGCTGTGTGGCACACAGTTTTACTATTGATGCCATAAGGGGAAAAGACAGCAACTGAAAACACTAACCCCAGTTTCACCAGTGCATTATAGTGACCCTTCAAGCTCTGCTTTACAACAACAGGAAGCGCGTTACTTGGCTTTATGTGAGATTACACACAAACTCCTTCTACATGTGAAAAAGTGATAGCAGGGTTGTAATCAAGTGCTGAAAAGCATATTACAGCCCCCTTATGTGTCTCTGTTGTGGTATAGCCTTTAATTACATAGTCACACGCTATTCTTTTTCATAAACTTTTAGCCTCATTCACAGCACAAAATGCATGGTGCTCATCTAATAAGTAGCCAGTAGGTACTATTTTTTCTTTATTGAATGTGGGTCCCATTCCTAACTTACTGTGCCCTGTTCAAATTACCCTCTGAAAAGAGAATGATGAATCTCCTTGGAGGCAAGTCTGTGGCATTAATGCTGTGGTGAGTACTTGTTTCACAAACATCAATTAACTTTTTTACAGAGTACAATTTCAAGAGGAGATGGTGCCTCACCAATAGGAACTGAAACACTAGGAAGGTGCCAGCAAAATGTCCACTAATTTGGCTTGCTAGTCCCAAAAGTTTTGAGTTTTCATAAGACGTTAGAATTACGTGACTTGTTATGTAACATCACAAGTCCTCTTTTCGTCAGCTCCAACTAGGAGTACTCCCTCTGCAGTCCTGCAAATTGAGCTCCGTCCCAAGCTGGGCCCCTGGAAAGTGAGGAAGCACCCACAGTGATGACCTTCAAAAACTAAAGCTCATTTTCCTATTATCCAGCAGGGATGCTGTGAAGGTAACCATAGCATGCCATTTTCTAGGGTACCTCACCTGCTTTAAGTATATGACCACTGTTTCTCTTCCTGCCTCATTCCTTGCCCTGCAACCAGGTAGACTACTTCTTCCTTTAGTAACCAGTTCCAGTTTGTCCCCAGAGAAAGTCTCTGGACACTGAATGATGCAGGGGTCTCAAGGAAAAAAATAACATATTGTCACTTAATTATAGATTTTACTGTTTTGTCCATGTACTTGAGAGACAAATTATACCTCCTAGGCAGCTTTAATCCTGATGCTTCTCAACTTTAGAAAGCTTGCATTTGCTTAATACTCTACCATAGCTTATTAATATGCATTTCACTATCTTTTTTGAGGTTAAAAGAAAAAAATCCAGCAATTTTCTCACTCACATCTCCCCAACCATCTTATTTTTAGTGACTATACTGCTATCTTTGCACAGCTTGTCCAATTATCTGTCCCTGCCTCTGTTTCCCTCCATGTCTCCCCCCTTTCCTCTTTGGCCCTGAATGTTACGTTGTTTGAATGTTGATGTGCCCGGGCCAAAGATGCAGTGAGCAAGAACTGGCTCTGTACTTGTCTTCTGTGCTGAGACCCAACAGTTTCCAGCACCTCAGAGCCATAGGTGAGGGGAGGTTCTGCCCCATGGTGGGCTGGAAGACACCCTGTGCAGATAAAACCTTTGGAGGTAGGCAGCTGCTAAAATCTAAATCTGTGTTAAGTATTTGAGGCTTTTTAAAGGCTTGAAATTTGTCCCAGACAGCTGTGTCTTTTCTGAAGGACAGTTGAAGATGCTTTATTTTCTTCCTCTTCCCTCCACTTCAGCTAAATTTCACTCTGTTCCAAAACATACAGGAGTTTTTAGTAGGAATAAACTAGCATTCTCACCATCTCTCTGATCTGAATGGCAGAGGCTGAAATAGATTATTATCTAGAGGCAGGCACATAACGAACCCAATTTCAGTCCAAATAATTCAAATTCAGCAAAATTAGAAAAAGAAAACCAAATGAAAAAAAGAGATTGTTATATTAGGAGCTGCCAGGCTGTCTAAAGAAGAGGTGGCTAGCCCAAGCTACAATATTGGTATGTGCACATATATAGTGTTATGGGCTAAATACTGACAAGCTGTTATCAGTGTACAATGAACAACATTTAATAAAGTGAAATGAACTACACATCTTTGTAGATTTCAAAATTTTATACACTGATTTCCATGTTGCTCTTTGACATTGAATTTTTAGAGGGAGAAGAATTAATTCAGAGAAATGGCTCTTAATATAAATTTTAATCATAGCATTTTCAATAAGTGTGTAATTTTTAAGGAAATAAAATGTGATGTGATCTACATTTTTGATTAAATAAGGAAAACTGCTTACAGGCTTCATCCTGATAGAGCCTTGATTCCTTAAGCAACACATTATGAGATGTTAATTAAATGACAGTAACGTGTAACACAGCTCCCATTTTTAATTTATGCAGGCTTCATATTTTTCCACACTGAAGGGATATTTTCACCTTAAAAGCAAAGCAGCTCTGCAAGCGGTGGAGCTGATGAAACCTGGTTTCTTATATGATTTGTGACTTGAGGCTGAGCTCAGCCTTGCAGATTGCTCTGTCCCTGAAGAATGTACACCTGCTGCAGCCTGTCCCTGACGTGGGGCAGTCGCAGGAGAGCGGGGATTTACTCAGAAATTGCTAAGGATGTTTTGGTTCTGCTTTTACAGTTTCTAGACATCTAGAATAATACCAGACCTCACCGAACAGGTCTCCACTGATGTAGAGAAGGTCTGACCTGCCCTGGACACAGGGACTCACTGGATTGTCAGTGAATTTACTACCCTGCTGTGTGTCACATCAGAACATGTCTATTTTATTGGATGCTAATGCAGTACAGGCCATTTAATTTAGATCAGTAAGATGCCATTCTTGTAGACATTACGCATGATGCTACTCCTGTTCAATTTTATGGGAAGTCATCACGAATAGCAGCGGTGATGTCCAGTGTCACTCGTCAGTGTGAGGCTAGCAGTGAGGACCCAAGCAGCTAGAAGTCCTTTCCTGACTACATCTCAGATGAAAGATGGAGCTTCATCAGGTTGGAGGGGTTCTTTCTCACACCTATGTGGGAAAAGAAAATCTTTTGTTTGATTACAAAACCAAACAATTCTGTTTTCCTCCAAAGTGCAAACAACAAGGAAGGCAAAGAAATGATTTTAAAGTGACATTTCCTAGATTTTAGGTTAATATTGAAGGGAACATTACATCAACCAGCTTCACAAGCTGCAGCCTTACTTACATTTCATGTTGAAGTTGTCCTATTAAAAATGTGGGCCACTGCAGGGAACAGTGTTGAGGGAAGTGCTTACTTTTAAATGTTGCTGAACACAACATAAAAATAAGAGTACACTACTGAACAGATCAAGTGATATGTTCAATACAGAGAAATATGGTTTCAGTGATACATTGAACAGAAATCTATGAGAAACTGAAATAAAATCTTTGGAGTTTCTGTGGCTATCTAAAAGAAACATTCTTTTCTTGGAAGCCATGCCATGTATTTAGGTTCGTTGTTAATCTAGATTTGATTGCCCTTAATTATGCTAATTTTTTTCCTGGCAGATAATTAAAAAGAAGATTTTTAATGAGTTAGATGTCTTAAGATCCTAGAGAGAAGGAAATAAAGAGAGAGAAAGGCTTGTAGAAAGGGAAAATAAAACAAAATTCAAACCTAAGATACATTCAGTTCCACATTCTCCCTGCCATTTAGCACGCAGCTTAATTTCCTTGTATTGTCATTTGACAACATTACCTGCACATGCATATCCATTGTCATTGACTTGTTCTTTAGACTATAAACTATTTGGATCAGAGACCATCTTTTCGCTCTGTGCTTAGAACAAAGGAGTCCTGGAGCAGAGTTTGCACGTTAGTACTCTAGAGGAAAATTAATGCCAGGAGACTTGCTCTTGTAGATGAAATCCGGACCCAGTTTGGAACTGATCAGTCTGCAGTACTTTTTATCCTTCCTCCCCGCTATTGTTATTAAAAGAGTTAGTCTCTAACATATTTTCACACTGATTTCAGTTCTAGTGAATATTTTATCCTGTAAATTGTTGGATATCAGTTTATGTAATGACAGCACAAATTTTGCTAATCAAACAAGATTTGCATTTTTGTTGTCAAGAGAAAGTTCTGTGTAACAAACTAAAGGTGTATGTAATAGAAAGAGTAACTTCAGTTCTGAGTCTAATATACCCTTTTGTATTTTTCTTACAGCCAGGACTAAACTGCAAATACTGAAACAAAAGAAAAATCTATTTGCAGCCGGGGAAAGAGCAAACTGACATGAGAAAACAACTTCCCTTAGCATCTTTAAGTCAAAAACTATTTGAGCAAAACATCAAATCATAGATAGAAGTGGAGGAGAAATTTTAGGGCAAGATTTTAGATCATAGTTCAGCTTCTCTCAGGTTTGGAGAGAAGTGTGAGAAATTTGCAGCAAAACTATCCAAAACACTTGGATAAGAAGACCCAGAATCCTGAGCTGGGCCGTACAGAGCACCTGAGGGACTGGACATGTGCTGTCTCAGTCCAGTTTTCAGCAGACAGATAATCCTCCTTACAAAAGCTACTATCTCAATACGTGCTGATAGCCCCTGCTGTCTGCTTCATTAAGGGGCCAAAGACTATACGAGCATGAAAACTAACCACTCACTTATCCCTAGGTGAAGTTCAACTCAGAAAGGCAAAGGGCAGCAGTCTGAAGCAGCATCACTATTGCACTCGTTCTCTGGACTTCATCCTGCAGTATTGTTAACCCAGCACTTTTTGCAGCACTAATCCCTAATTCAGCAAAACACTGAAGTGCTTGCTTAACTTCAGAGCTTGGCTACATAAGGACAGACTGAACCGGAGCCTGAATTCACTTTTAGAGGAGGGAGAGTGATAGAAAAGGCAAATCCACAAATGCCTTTGAAAAATTTCAGTGGTAATTGTTAGACATTGTTTTGCTCTGTGTAACTAAATTGTACTAAGCTACTACATATATACATATATTACTACATAACTACATATATGTGTGTGTGTGTATGTGTATCCTCCCCTCCACAATCTAAAGCCTTCTCCCCAAAATAAATCATAAATAAGCTGTTCAGAGATATCCTTAAACGCAAGTTTTCTGCAGGTTAGGTTAGCTATAAATTAAAAGGACTACTAAATAAATAAATAAACTGCTTTGTTCAGTTGTATCTCCAGCAGGGATATGACTGTTCATTATGAATAGAGGCTGAAGGCTTCACTGCTCAGTAGTTTATAAATACTAATGAGTGACATATTGAGAAAATTTGTACCTACAAAAGCAAAGTCTTCTGCCATGCAAATCAGGCCCCAATTCCCCACAGATAAGGATCTTTTTGATGGAACACATGCAAAATCTACAGCTTTTAATTCTTTCATTAGTATTCTAGGCAGATGATTGCCAAATAACAGGGAAAACTGTCTGAATTGCTGTGTCTGAAACCTAATATTGATTTGTTTAATAGTGTCAGGAAGTCAAAATTCACAAATCTCCTGTCGATTGTTTATGAGGCAGTTAGCACAGAATTGGATGCCCCTGCTTAATTAATAACTCATTACTGAAATTTGATTATATGCTTGAATGGTTTAAATGGGCTCTAATTCAGTATCTGCAAAGCAGTGTTGCAACAAAGTAAAACGGATCTAAAAGCTTGTTTTTTAACACTATTGCCATCTGTATTTTATTATCTCCATTGGTGAAGAATATATCGACTTCGTTGCTAGGGCAGACCTCTTAGTACATTAATAACTGACATAAAAATGTGTCACTCTAATGATGTTATGAACAGAAATCAGAAGGATACTTTAAAAGAAATGTCAGTGATTTGAAAAAAGGAATTGTAAATGTAATTTTTAATGTGTGATTAATTTTTCGATAATTAACTGAAACAAGGATAACAAAGGTATTCCTAGTATGGAACTTTTTTTTCAGAAGTACTTTAGGGACTTAGAACTGTATGTCCAGGGAGGCTGGACTTGCACGCTTTTGAAATTCCTGTCCACTGTATCTTATGCAGTTCCTGGCACTTCCTCATCTCTGGTACTAGAGGAGGAAAGAAACACCAGGTACAACTTTGAAGTTCTGAATGACTGAATGAGGAAAAGTCAGGATAACAACCCGCTTCACTTAATGAACTTTTCCTCATTTTCAGGACCTGACTAAAATAAAATTTCTTCATCAGGGATTTATTTTCTCTTCTTCCTGTCTCTAAGAAATCAGAAAGAAATAGATAGAAAATATGGATTTGTGATTATGTTTGACATGAAAAGAATGAAAAAGAGCTCTTTTTAAGGGTTATGTAGTCAGCCTATTCATTTTTGGCAACACTGGGAATCTCCAAGTTTCATTAATTGCAAAACAAATGAGGATTTTGTTGTAAGATTCAAAGTGGGTTTGTCTTCATTTACTTTTAGTTACTTTCCCGCTAAAAAAAAATCAGCATAGAGATATGCTCTTTCTGCAAGACAGACTCAAGCATGTTTTTAAATACTTTGCTGAATGGGGATCTTGGGGATTTGGTCAAGAAGCAAGAGATGTACCATGTCAGTTAGGCAATGCTCTGTGTCTGACATCCTTCTTCCCGCTCCTGCTGTTATCTTCAGTATGTGTAATGGTTATGAGAGACCTTTGGTACTTATGGTCGCATGTACATTCTTCACGGATGACACACAGTGGGGTTATTGGGTCTGCAGGGGATTTCCTTACTTGCACGACGAATTCCACTGAGTTTCTGCTGAAGACAGCGCTCCCTCACTGCAGGATGGGTACACATTGTAGAGCTTCAGGGTGACTAATTTATGTCATGAATAATGATTAGCAAATAGTTGCAAGTGAAGAGTTCACAGGCAACCCATTGTTTGAATATGATTTGCCCAAACTCTTTTACCCAGTGCAAGGAGCTCATTTAGCCAAAAGTAGAATAAAATTAATAATTAATAAGATTCAGGCAGATATGTTCAACCAGCTCTATTAGGAGAAATCAGTGAAATATTTTAGGAAAAGCTGTTCTCATGAGAATTCCAGGTGTGGTTTGTCTTGATGAAAAGGTTTGCATAATTGGGGCAGTTTTAGAACAACCTATAACTGGAACCTTCAGCTGGTCAAAACTGGCCCTGGAGTCCACAATAGTTATAAATGGCATAATTTCTCTAAAGTCTGTGAAACTGAGGATTTCAGCTGAGATCCTCAAAGCACCTTAATCCTTCAGTCAATAAAATATATACATCTAAATATCCCCAAGGAACTGGACTGTGGGTGAGTGGATCCATGTGATGGATTAACACCAGCTCAGGATGTGCATTCTTGGATATTTCTATAAAGAAAAACCTTCCACAGACTTGCAAACTGTTGCAGCTGCACTGAGTTTCTCTCAGACCAGTAAACAAACCTGCCTGAAGAATAGTGGTGAATGCTCTGAAAAACACACATAGATACAAATTAAGTGGCAGGTCTAATTAAAATAGAACTGACTGAAGAATGTACATGCAAACTATTACTTAGTGAGTTAACTGGTCTTACTGTCTGGGCACTTTGAAGGCAAAAAGGGCAGAAAATGACTGCAACTCTGTCTAGAATTACCCATAATCTCGTACAGATAAATACCAGTATCAGTCCAGGTGAGCAGTGACTGTGTCTGGCATAGTGGCTGGACTTCAGGGTGCAAACTGCTAAACCTCATGTGCCCCTCTCTGAAAATGTGAATTGTAATATGCCCTACTTTACAGAATTTTAAAATATTTATTAATCTATTCTTATCTCACAATCTTTTCTGCATATCTTGTGTGGTCAGGAGAAGGGACTTCAGAGTCCTTTGTTTGAAAAGGTACCAACTCCTACAGATCTAGCAAAAATGCATCCCAAAGGCAGACACAAATTCTGGGTTTTATCCCTTTCCTGTGGCCCTTTCAGTCTTGGGAATGGGAAAAGCTGCAGGGTAAACTTATACTCCTCCACAGAACTCGTACTCTGCTCCTGATCAGCTTTCTTTAAGCATGATGCTAATGCTATTTTAGGTTATCTGAATTCTTTGAAAATTTTTGTGTATTTTATCATAAGTAGAGTTTTTCAATATTGAATCAACAGATGTGTTATTTAAAAATCATTTTACATTATCCATATTTTAGATCTTTTAAAAAAGTACCTACTTTTCTCAGACAGGTTTTAGTAACATCCCATATAGACTTTTTCCATTTGAATTTCTGATAAGTAGAACATCATTATAATTGTTCGGTATGTAGATTGCTTAAGCAGTTTAAGATGAAGATTATTTTAAATTTCCTCTCTGACATAACTGAGCACATTATCAGTGCTGAACTGTGAAACAGTTATTAATGATAACTAACAATGAGTAATGCTGTCAGGAGTTCATTTCTCAAGCAAAAGGGAATTGCTTTACATTTTCATGCATGCAGCCATTAACAGTGCTGTACTTTGCAGGTTTGCTAACTTTTCCCCATGATAGGTAACTTTTACAATTAATTTAAGTTAAATAATTTAAGTCTGGGCAGCTAAGAATGTTTTTGAACCATCATTAAAGACAAAAAATATCTTTTAAGCAATGTTTTAACTTGTGCTAAACAGCAGTCTTAGGAAGAATGCTGATTCCTTTCTGCTGTGCGCCGATTTGTCAGTGCTATTAAGAATTTTCAGTTATAAAAAAATGGAGTGAACCTTTATTTTTTTCTTCTAATTTATTACGCTTGATTACGCAGCTGGAATGGGAAGGTAGCTGCTGTTTGTAGTTAAATAACTCCTCACAATTTCTTAAAGAAATGATCTTCAAAGCTTTAATGGGTCAGTGGCTCAAGTACAAAGGAAAGATTGATTTTCATACTCCCACTCTTTGTTCCCAAAGTTTAAAACAGACACGTTCTGGTAAATTAGTTTGTCTATGTTATTAATGGAAGAACTTATTAAACTCCCATAAATACATGGTGGTATCTTACTTAAAACACAGAATGCATTTGCTTTGAAAAAAAATACTTGTCTAAAAGTAAACAGGGGTGTAATATTTTTATTTGATTTCAGAAATGCCTTAAAAGGCAGAATCTGGAGAACTGGGGGTTTGTAAAATATATTAGGTATGCATAATGATGAATGGCACAAGGAGCATAGGCTCGAGTTGATAGAAAATGTGTTATTTGCATTTAATGAAAAGCATTCACATACTATGTAAGTGACAATGCTATGGGAAGCACGACTACTTTAAGCAAGAAATATAGTCTCAGTGAAATAACTCTTTCATGTAAGGCTCGTGCACATTTCTTGGCTGAGCTGAGGGAAGTTACTCTGCTAGTGCAGAAATGATCTTGGGGTCAGGGCACACTGCAATATTGGTGTAAAGGAGAATTGCTGTGAGAAAGATTATTCAACTTTATGTAGGGAACAGCACTATAACTACAATGAGGGGATAAAGGGAGTGTTTCTCAGTTGATGTAAATTGCCAGAGCTGCTTTTACATCAGCTGAAGGTCTGTCCCAGGTCCATATCTTCTCCCACACAAGCGGAGACACTTCTGATATATTCTCATGGCCTTCAAGGTCACTGAGTTTCCCCTGATGATCTCCTTTGGATCTGCCTGACTGTAGAGGGATATCTTACCACACTTAATCACTTTTTCTCACCCCAAAGTAGGTATTTAGTTCTCCCTGTAAATAAATCCCCCACACCTCAGCAGTTCACTGGGAAGGACAGACCTTCAGAAATGTTTTTACTCAACCTCATCAACAAGCTGTAGGGGTTAGTGCATCGGGTGAGCTCTAGCTAACTAGAAATTCACTATCACAGCAGCTGTCTGTAGTAAGCTGCCCTTTGAATAGCTCCTGCTATTGCTGTCTGCTAATGGAGGGGCAAGCTGCTTGTGCCAGCCCGTGGGGATATTACTCCCCAGTTCGTTGAAAGGGTTTGCACGTTCCCTGTTCCTGCTGGAGGCAGTGGAGCTTAGCAACTGCTGCTCTTTCTTCTGCTCTTAGTCCTGCTGATGACTCCCATTAAGTCTGAGTCTGAACGCCAGGGCTGTGCGACTAATGCACATGGGGAAGATGTGAAGTTTCCACCTGACAAAAACACAGAGTGGAAATAAGAAATGCAATACAGAATGAGAGGAAGTGGTCTTTCCCTGTCCACACTTTTGACTTACTGAGGGAAATACTACCTGGTCCCAAATACAATATGAGAGGGATCAAATAAATGTACTTACTGGTAAACGTACCCTTGACACAGAGCAGTCTGTGAGGTACAGTGTGTCATCAGGATCCAGCAAGTATCCTCCATACAGCCCCCCAGGGGCAATGACCACTCATGTTAGGGTGCACTGTTGGGGTGGAGGGTCTGTATATACATCCTTCCATAACAATAGGCTATTTCCCTCAAAGCTAAAAGATTCACAGAAGTGATTTACACAGGTGCGGAGAAATACCAGATTGGAGCACTCCTAGAAAATCCTTCAGGCTCAGAAGTATTTTGATTTTCTAAAAGATATTTTATTTCAAGTATATTATGCATTCAAATGTTTAAAAAGTCAATATCATAACAAATGTGATGAACTAATTAAAACGTCTGAATCTTCTACTCCCTGTGTACACATTCCTCCCTCTCTCTTTAAATATGTGGAAAATTTCCATTGTTTTAAATTTGTTCTGGAAAAGAAAAGAAAACAAGACTTCCTCTACTTCTTTAGTAGCATAATCTTGTGGTTCTCCAGCATTGATTATCATGTCCTGTCCCAGTGAGACAGTTCTTTTAGAAACACAGTGATTCTCCTGTCATCCTATCAGTTGTGTCTACCAGAAAGGGCTGAATCTTTTCCAGAGATAGTTCCTCTACCTTGCAGTAAAATAATGAAATAAATCACAATATGTGTTTTCCAGTAGCTCAGGTAAGAGCACACAAACCAAGATGTATGCCTCTAGTTTTAGTCACATGCGACTTAGGGTACTCATCAAACCATTTTTTCTGCAGTACATTTATATATGTTTTTTTATAATTCACTTGCTACAGGAAAACATATCCTGTATATGGAAGATCAAGTGTTTCATTCCTTCTTATGCGTTAATAGTCAATAACAAAAAGCTCAGTGGTGAATTTGCTTCCACTTCTTTGCAACCAGTAATTGGAAGACCACTGCAGAGCCTGTTTTTTTAGGAGTTAGATACCTTCAAATTCTGTCTGCATTTATTTGTTCACGACAAGTTTTATACTAATTTCTTCCTCTTTAAGCTGAGTTCTCTAGCTTGTCCTGCAGTATTCTAGACGGTATTCATATACCCTCAACCTCTTTATTTCCAGAGCTGGACAAGGAAGACTGTTTTCATCTTTTATCATAAGGCATGCTCCATACCAAGGAACCATCTTAGTAACCCTTCTCCGACCTATTCCAGTTTGAATTACTGTTTCTTGGACAAGGTGCCCAACTGGTCCCATCTTTCATATTTGGCCATTCATCACATACACAGTTTGTTACCTAGATGGGAATGGATCTTGGCTGGGTAAAGGAACTGTGACAGCAGAGGGGAGTAGGCCACTGAAAATACTACTAATTTGAACTAATTTTAGCAATGGGTCTGAACTAAAATCCAAAAACTTTGACAAGAAAGGATACAGACTCCAAATTTATCTCTACAGTGGGCTAGTTGAAAAATCATGGATCACCACATCAATGAGCTTTGAGGGATTCAAAATCTGATCTCTGTCTGGGCTCATTTCTAGTTAACATGAATTACACCAGGAGCCATACCCATACTTTCATTATAAAGAGGAAGAAAAAATACCATGGAAAAAATAGTTGGCTGCAAATACCACAAAAAAGTTTCAAAAATGATAGCAGCCACCTGCAGTAATGATACTGAACTATAATGTACAAGCCCAGTGTTGTACTGTAAAGTATGAGCAATTAAAAACATCTCATAGCTGCTTGTTAGGACAATCAGAAACAGAAGTTCTCAGGCACAGTTATCAAGCAATCTTTCACCATACTGTTGATTATAAAAGCTTATAAAGGGAAACTGGAGCTCATTTTATTTCATACAATCATGTGGTAGCAGGCAGACTCCTATACTTGTTTGGGACCACAGATTGGAGAGGACCATGCTGCTTTCTGAAGGAATGATGACAAGATACTTCATGAAATTCCCTTTTAGCAGAACTCCTCATTGAAGTGGTTCTATTGCAATCACTAATAAGCAAGCAACAAATCAATGTTTCTTTCATGTTCTAGCAGATACACAGAGTGGTTCATGCATACCCTCTGTTCTATTTAGCCCTCCAGACAACACCACTATACCAGCATTTGCAAGTGTAGGGCTGGTATGTGGCATGTTTGTATGCAATTATGTGAGCAACCCTCTGCCAGGTGGTTAGAAACAGCAGAGGGAAGGTTTGAAGTGTGGCACGAGTTTTACTTGACAAGTAACTAAACTGGCTCCAGTCTCTCCCCTGAAATCTGGGAAAACTGAATCCCCCATCCTAAAAAGCTGCCTTTTCAGGCTGAACTTCCTTATTTTCAAGCTCAGCGGGCACTGCAATAGAAAATAGGTGCAGGAAGTAAGTCAGATAGTCTGCCCCTCCAGTGATGTTTACAGTTGTCTGATTTCTTGCCTACTGACTCTGAGAAGACACCACAGGACTCCCTCTGACCATATCATCTCCCCTGACCACCGAGCTCCACTTGCCACTCCAGTGAGTGAGGGGCAATGTTTCTGCAGCTACCAGGGAGCTGTCTGTTTTATTTCACTGACCATTTTCAGCATCTGCTTTGGTTCTGCTAATTTGCAGAGTATGCAGGATCAAAGCACATGCTCTCCATGAGTGCTCTAGCCCAGCTTTGAGGGGTGTGAAGGTTCCCCACATATGGGATCTCCTCCAGGAAACCCAGACAGAATGAGAACCAAGAGAGCTGCCGTCCCTACAGCTCAAGTTTTGTTGTAGAATGAGAGTGTATTCCCTGTTCCGACTTTTGCAGGAACACATTTCTCTATTGTATATACAGTAGGCACTGTCTAAAGGAGCTGTGGGTAGATAGGGGAAAGAAGAGGAAAATCTTTCAAGAGCATTTTCACCTTTTTACCAACAGAGGGATTTGAGAGCCTTTCTCCATCTGCAGTCTCAGGCAATGGTGTAGTCACAGCAAACTAAAGATATATATAGTAAAAATGGCCTTGTGGATGCTTTGTCATGTTCAGCCATCGGTTTTACATACAGCACGTTTTCCAGAAGCAGCTCTCTGAAACACAAACTCGAGGCACCAGAGAGATGGATCTACTGCTGAAATGCAATGATCATCTGCTTAACAGCTCAGAGCTACATGCACACTGACTTGGGTCAGGAAGTCAAAAATAACATAACATTAGATTGAATTTAAGTTATGTGGAGACTATAAGTAAGCAGAATATTATTATGGTGGCTGGGTTAATATTTTCCTCTTTTGGAAAGCACTGTGGAATCATTAATGTACATAAGTGGTTAGGCAGGCATTGGTTTTATATCTCATCTGAAAGGAAAAGCTTCCAAAAGGCATTGACCTTTAACCCCAGGCTCTACAGAGAGATAAGAGTGCCAGTTATGGACTAACCAACCCGCTTTTATAGCACACGTTTCCACTTATGACTATATGTCCACGGCTCATCCGTCCCATTTTTTTCTGATCTGACACACTGTTGCTCAGTCCATTTGTTCTCATATCCATTTATGGCCTCCCAAATATTTTAAAATGACATTAATCACACAGCTCTCTTTCTTCCTTTCTTTCAGCAATACTGGAGAAATAGTGTTATTAATACTGTGACTGTAATGCTGTGCGTGTGTTTGTGAGCACGCCTATGCATGTGTGCTGAGCTCTGACAAGATTACAGTTGGAGATGGTCTGACTACAGGCTACATCCTACTTAGGCTTCTGCAAAGATTAGAAAGAGAAATCTCTCTTTTGTCTTTGAAGCATGAATGGACGCTGAGCTTTCAGCAGACTGTAAACTGCAGTAATTTCTCTGAAAAACAACAACTTTTAAATTAATGATTTATTGTAAAAATGAGAGATAAAAAAATGTCACTATCTCCACTCCCTTTTCCCCCTTTACCTCGCTGAACTGTGCGTGGATATTGGATCTCTTTTGTTGACAAAAATCCTAGTAATCTCTAAAGGAGGTGCTTTTTCTGCCTTCTCAAGCTACCTCACTGAAGAGAATTCCAAAGATTTCTGGAAAAGCTTTTTAATGTAGGTAGTAGAGTTCTCCCCTCCCCATGCCGCTTACCTCTCAGTATCATTATAATTTACAAGATTCGTACATCCATGTAACAACTTTGTGATTTCATGGAAAATACCTTATAAATACATAACAATTACAAGTTCATGCAGATTACTTAGTAAATGCATCTGCAGTAAGAAAACAGTTCAAAGATTAATTATCCCATAACTTGCAGTATTTCAATATTTTCCCCCAAATGTACAAACATATTTTTAGCGACTCCAAGGCTAGCAGAGAAGGGGTTACGATGGTTCTGATCTGAGAGGGAAAAATGAAATTTGACAGGCATGGATTATTTAAAGCATGCAGATGTGAGCCATATAACCATTACACTTTGATGCAAATCATAGAGGAAAGCACACGAGGGATGGCCTGTACAGAGAAGTAGTGGACAAAGTTAGGATTTCCTGACATACACTTGAAATTTAAACAAATAATCATTTAATGGCAGTGCAGCATTACATTCCTTGTTGCATGCATTAATGTCAGCATCTGGGATCAACATTTTGACAGTTCTATTAAAATGCTTCACCATTCCCTATCTAACACCTGTTAGGTCTAATTTTCTTTCCTGAGACGTACATTAGTAGACAGTGTAGAATCCAAATCATTTATCACTTTTAAAGTGCTTCCATATGAGCTTTTTGGGGGGCTTATCTTGGCCTTACGAAAACCTTTTCTGAATGTATTAAAATTCAGTACTTAGAGGGGGGAAAAGTGTAGACATCAATGTTTCATAGCATTCATGTCTGGTAATTATTAGCCTAAATTATGACTCGCACATGACTTGACAAAGTGGACCATGCATTTAAAAAAGCTGCTCAATAGACATGCACTCCTCAATATGTTCCAAGTTATTGAGATGTCAGTCAGCAATCATAAAGCAAACACCCCTCACTGAAAGGACCCTGCTAAGAGGGCTATGAGGCCTGGGGGACTACCTAAAAATGTCAGATATGTTACAGTCTAAATGAATGACATCAGCAAGAGAACATGTGTTTAAAAACACGTGCAATTAGCTAATATAATAAAATTCAAATCCTGGAACAAAACAGAACCCTAGGAACAGTAACTGCAAGGGTGGCATTTGAAAACAAAACAAAATATTTTGTCTGGAGAATGAAAAACCATTCTTATATGTTTTTAAAAATACGGGAAACATGAAAAACTATTTTGTTGGTGCTTTTATAGATGTGGCTTTGTGGATGGAGTAAGAAATGAGCTATATCATTTACCTACATGTATATAATAGGCTTATCATTATGTATGTTAAATCATTCTCTGCGTTGCTCCTATCATGCAAAGCAAGGTGTACTGTGAATTAATGCATTATTTGTAATCTCTCACCTTTTACAATGCTGACCATAAGTTAATCAGCTTGCAGAGAGATGAGTGTTATGTACAGTATTTTAGAAGTATTTGCCTTTGCAATGCAATATCGTTATAACAGAGATAAGGCCTTAGCCTATTTCCACTAAAGCATATGGGAATTTTGCTGATCATATGGGTGGGTAAAATATTGGGCCCACATGCAATATTTATATCAAGGACCTCAGCAGTGATTGCATAGAGTGTGGTGTGGTAGAAGATGATATCCAGAAAAGTAAATATGGTTACCTGAGACTGGACCATCTGTATTTTTTTAATCTAAATTTTACTTTTGTTGCCTGAATCTGAAATCTGTGAATCAACCACTAAAAACTTTTGAATATCTTTTGAGCCACTTGAAAAACTGGACTTAATCTCTGTGCATTTTTTAAAGGCACATCCAAAATGCATACAAATAAACAGCATAAAACAAATCACATAAACCAGCTGGCAGGAACTCTAAATGTATAAATCTGTGGACAGTTTAAAAACGTCCATCAGCACACAGATATACACCTTTTCTTTCACACATCTGCTGTTTACTAAATAACATTTCAGCATAGTTTTCATCTTATAAGGAAAGTGTTTGAAACTTGGAATAAGTGCACTTAATTAAAGGAAGGCTGTGAAAATGTGCACTAATCTGATATGACTAATAGCAAAGTGCATGAAATTGCTAATTAGAATTTCATTAAAGGTGCTGCTTTATCAGACTGCGAATATCACAACCTTTAAAATTCTTTCAGGAAAGCTTAATTCCTTTTCAAACAGAAATATTCTTTAAAGACATTTGATTTGTTCTGAAGGAATTTGTAGCTTAGGCTGAAACATAAAATGTTGCCAATATTCCACGGGAGCAATATTTGAATAAAAATATGTATCAGGTACTTTCTTTCATCAATCATATGAATAATTTTTTTGAAAATATTATTGTTCAAAAAATACAATCAGCTAAGAAAAATAAAGTTTAATCTTTAGATTATTTCAAATATGGTTTGTTTTTATGCCTATACTGTAATATTTGATATGCTTTTGCTTTAAAGAAGAAAGGAAGTAAAAAGCTTGCTTCAAAAGTAATGTATGAACAATAAAAAATACAGCTGAATGTCATTTTATAAAAATACATGAGGTTTTCAATGTCCAGAAAGAGGAAATTAATTCTCTATCTTGATTTAAAAAAAAAGTGTTATTAATTAGTATTATTTGTGAAGCATCTTCTAACACCTTAAACAGAAATTTTAAAACAATCTGTATTTTTAAGATTATTGTTGGAGAAAAAAACAAGCTTTGTGCAAATGCTTGTATTTCTATATTTAACTAAAATACTAATTAATTTTAGCTCTTTTTGCTTCCTGATAAATCCTAGAGCTTACTCCTTTTTATTTATTTTTTGTTGAAAGATGTTTGAAAGATTGTTTATTTTGGGGATATACTCTGGTTTTCATGATTTTATATGCAGGTTAATGACTACTCTTTTTGCAGTCATCACCTATATTTGCATTCCTTTCATTGCAATTGATGAAGAAGTGCTAGTATTTGACAATACACACAGTTACAGTAAAGACACTGTCATACTGCAAATGCTTAGCAGCAAAGCTCACCTTGCTTTCAGATTAAGTTTTGCTGGAGTAACAGCTACTCCTAGTTGAGGTCTGGCCCCTGAGTCTTGGGAAATGCCATTCTCCATTTAGGGTCTGATCCAAAGCTTTCCTAGCGCAGAGCAGGATCCCTGCGCCAGCAAATGACTTTCAAACAGGTCCGTAGTGAATTCATACTCACAGATCCTAGCTCTGACAAAATTCTCATTTGCTCAAGTGTCAAATCCTGCTACACCTCATTCTGCAATTTTTGGCCTAGTGACAGACAATTTTGCTTGCATAAAAAAAGAACCAAAAGAGTAGAATTGGGACTTAAAGAGCTTTGTTCCTTTTGAATAGTAATACTTGACTGAGCACTTTAAGTTTACCAGCATAGGTAACTAATATTGGGCTTTCAGTGAAATTAAAGCTCATTGAAGCAACTGACGCTTATGGGTATTAAAAAAATATCCATCAAGGTTCCACATTTGTGGACTGCAATTATTGTTATTAGTACCAGGAAAAAAATCTACTTTTGCTGGAATTAAGTATTCAGAGCACATTTTTAGAAACTCAAATTAAAAACTAATCAATGCAAATTTACATGACAAAAAGATTCTTGGAAATGGATAAAGTGTGAACAGAGGAATCTTTACTTGGGAGATAGCATATTACTACTTTGAGCATTTTTTAAAATCACATGTCAATTAGAGTTTGATGTGATTTCAGCTCTTGTTATAGGTATTTTCATGCCAGTAGGTATTTTATCAGTTGGACAATGCAACACATAAAAGTCAGTTCAGCTTTCTTCATAAATATGCCAACTTGCTTTATGTACATTTGCTTTCTACAATAAATACATTGATAAAAAAATCAGTCTAGACTTAAATAAATGAAAATTATGCTTATTAAATCTAATGTCTGGTGTCAAAAGTGAGGTGTCAATCTTACCTACCTTACTTCTAAGCAAGGCAAACAAAGCTGCTAATTACAATGTTTAAGTTTAAATATAGAATTATTGTTCAAATACAGGAAACAATGGTGTGGTTGTTCTTTCTGTAGCTGTATGATTAAGACTACTTATGTCCCATTTTATGCAAAATAAATGACACATGATTGTGATTTAATTCATGCTGACTAAATGTCTACAGGGATTTATGACAAGAAAAGCAGTAACAATCCATACCTTGTTACTTGTCAATAACTGTATTCAGAACACTAGGGAGTAGTTAAAAACAAGTAGTTTTTCAGCACATCCATGCATATGTGAAAGGAGCAGCATACAATAATTTACGTCAGATTAATCTAAGGCTGCGGGTTGTACTGTTGTGACTACTGTAAGCGAACGTAGTTCTGTACTATTCCGCCTTATTTTTCCCTCCCTCATACAGTACCACCTCTCCTAGATTCAACGTGCTTCGACCTCCCTTGCTGGGAACAAGATTAGCGCGCGCCGTAAGTATTACGAGCCGTGTTTAGTAAACTGTTTGCTGAGTAAAGATAAGCCGCCGACACCCGCGATTTCGTTACTGAGGCACTGTAAGGCCGACGCACCTCAGCGCTAAGCGAGCCCAGGGCGCGACGCGGCCCCGCGGCCCAGCGCGCGCGGTGCCCGCCGGCGGCGGCCGCGGCAGCGGCGAGCGGCGCCCGGGAGGGGCAGGGGCGTCGCCGCCACCCCCTTGGTTCCGGCTACGGGGAAGTCTCAGCGTGCCGCCGAGCTTTAGCGGGGCCCGGAGGTCCCGCGGAGAGGGAGGCGGTCGCCAGCGGCGCGCCGAGCCCTGGCGCGGCCGGGCGCCCGCAGGCGCTGCGCCGCCGCCGCGGGCAGCGCTGCCGCCGCGGCCTCGGCCCCCGCGCTGCGGGACGGGGCCGGCCCGGCCTGACAGCAGCCACTGGCGGCGGGGCAGACTTTCTCCAGACGGGATGAAGAGTGATACAGCTGCTGGCCAGGCGGTTCGGCCTGTGTCCGCAGCAGAGGACCACGTGAGAGGCAGGCCTGGCTGCTCCCAAGTGTTACAGGAGCATTTCTTTTGAGAGGCGGCTTGAATGGGCTGTAGGTGAAGGTGGGGTGCTGTCTCTGACTTGGGGTAGTGAAGGGGACTGGCCTGCCATTCGCCTTGTAGAAAGCTCTCTGGCTAACTCCAGGGAGTATGTGCACAAACACGGCGCAGTTTTCATAGCTGTGTACAGCTCCACTCAGTAACGCCGAGGAGTTCTGTTCCTTTCCATATTTATTTAGTGTTTGGCCCGACAGAAATAAATGTATTGATAGTGCCAAATGATACACTTTTTTACAGACTTGTAGTGACTAGCCTTGGATGGAAACAACCGACTTACTGCGTGAAAGCTGTGCTCCTAAAGAGACATAAAGGAGTGGACGATCTGAGATACTGAGTCTGAAAAAGTGGCTGAGTGAACTGCCAGAGGCTCTGTCAATTATTAATTCTTAAACAGTCCAGTTCCCCTGAAACAAATTCTGCTTCTCTTCAAATAGCTATCCTCTGCCTTACTGAAAATGCATATTTCAAGGCAGTCGAGCTGCTGGTTACTGAAATGGCCTGCCCGTGGTGCCTCTTTAGCCAGGGAGTGCTCCTGCACCCCTAGATAAGGGTACGAGGCTAGTACCAGTACCAGTTTGGAAAAAATAGTGGCTAAGTCACCTTTTAAAGGCACTTTCAACATCCAGTCAACATGATGAGGGTACTTTTTGACTCCCAAGACCTTTAAAAAAAAAAGACATTTACTGAAGTGCTCTAGAACAATTTTCTAGGGCCTTTGGGCAGCTTATTGCACTCTGAAAGATGTCTGTTCTGATATTGCCAAGTGTGTCAAAGGATCTTACTGAAGTACCATGTAATTTTTAGGTATATATTGCATGATGATCTCAAAATGCTTCCTGACCATCACAAGCTTCAACAAAATGCTACTCGTTTAGGCCTCATATTTTAAAATAAATGCAAGTGTGGCTCTTAATGGGAGTGACACAACTTTTGAACGCCTGATAGATTTAATTCCTTTGCTGACTAAAAGGCCAGTCAGAAAAGATCAGAGATTTCTTGTTCTTCCCTGCAGGGGCAGAAGCATTAAATCTGCTAATTATGTTTATAGTAACCCAATATTCCTACATCTATTGTTAGGAGCAATAGCCAGTGGCACAGAACTAGCAAAGTAACAAGAAAGAAGTAAGCAGGACCAAACATAAGCTTTGTGAGACCTCATGGGTTATCTTTAATAACCTTTTCCTTTGAAAATCTTGCTTTATTTCTTCCCTTATTGCCTATTTTCATCCTCTCTCTGCACCTTGTCTTAGATTTGTTCCTTTGTCTCTTCCTCTGCATTTTTTCACTCTTGCTTTTATGCTTTCTTACACATCCTCTTATTTATCATCCACTACCTTTGTTTGACTCTGTCTCAGGCCTGACTCTTTCCTCCTGTGCAAATCCAATCTGTTTGGGGTTTTTCTCCTTCTTCATCCTTGCTGCTTGTGGGTTTTTTGTCTTCTCCTGTACATAAACATCTTGTTGAATGAATACCTGCTAGAACTCATAAAAATATTGATGCAGCTAAAGTTATCTGAATGAGTCAGTTGCTTATCTGTACCTATTGCCATAGGGCATCTGTTCTCAGAACAGACCTTTTTTGCAAGTGTCTGTGTCAAAGCAAAGCAGCTTATTGTTTTTGGAAGAACAGGTAAAAGAAGATGACTTGTTTCCCGCACCTTCTGCTGCATGTAGCTTGAAACTTCAGCTCTGCAGATGAATTGCCAGAATCTGGAGTGTTTTATCCTAACCTTTATAGGTAATCCCGAAAGCCTACCTAATCAATTGAAGATCGTAAAATATTAGACTTAATACTTCAAAGTGCTGCTTTATAATTCACATAACAAGCTCCTAAATAATTCAAATAGCAAACATATCCTGCTACTCAGTGATGGGAGGTTGTTTAGATCAGCCAGAGAATGTCAACACATGCCACATTTCATGGATCTACTGCATTTCAAGAACCCTATTAAGTTAATTGCTGGTTTCTGACAACAGAGAGCATGCTGGGAGCAGGGTGATCTTTATTAGCCTTTCGGGCATTTGCAAACATCAGCCATTTTGCCCCTACTTGTATATACCAGGCACAGCACAGAGAATGTAAATCAAATTGTGAGACAATAACCGGTGCTGGCATCACCTTTGTGTTAGATCTGTGAATTCGAAAAAAGGTTCTAATGTCAATTGTTCGCCTATTAGATTTTACAAAAATACCATATATACATATATATATTGCAAAAATCTAATAAGAAGAATCAAGCAATTACCTCATTTTACACTGCATAGTAACACACATGAAAAGGTAATCAAACTGTCGTGCCTCACATCTTCTTAATGAAGGTACTTTGAAGGCTATAAATAGACAAGAAGCTTCAGAGTAAATTAGCAACACAATATACTTTTCATTAGCTACCTGCTTTGTAGTATTAATGTGCACAGGTGCTCTTTGTTCTTATATATATTTTAGACCAATGTTTTGATCTGTGAATACCCCAAACACGCTTTTGTTCAGCATATTCATTTTCTGTCTCTATTTTTTTAGCTACCTACTGATTTCAAAGGGTCCTAGGAGAGGAAGAGGAGGGGGAATAAGAAAAAATCTCTAAAAATTATTCAAGATGAGGTTCTAGGCATTCATTCATGGCCCGATCCAAGCCCCTTTCAAGTAATTTAAGAGATTTGTAGATACTTTCACCGTCTTTGGATCACACATGGAGCTATATTAATTCTACATATCGTGGATCCCCCAGTTTTTAGCTAGTGTGTCATTAGTTTCAGTATTATCATTTTAGTGAAAGATCTTATTCAGATATAAATATATAATACAAATGAAGAGAAGTGAAATTATTTAGCTATATAAATTAAATATTTCTATTGTCATTAAATTATGCTTTCGTCATTACATTAACTTGTCAATCAGAGCTTAAATAAAAATAACAGTTGCATCAAATGTGTTGTAAATATGATGCAACACTCAGTTACTTCCCAGAAGTCAGCTAGTATGAGAAGAAAATAATAATAATTAAAAAGATAGTCCATTACAGCATGGACAAGCATCTCTTTTGCCTGCTCTGGACTCATCATGGATTTATAGTTTAATTTTTGCATCTGTCCATGTAGTGTTGTATTTCACAGCTTATCTCCTCATTAGCCAGCACGACAGTGGACAGTGTTGTTGTATAAATATTACAAACATACTTTCCAAGCATGGTTGTTCTTCTTTGGAGTCAGTACTACACATATGAGATGTATGAAAAATTCAGAATTACATCTGATAGTTCCCAAATTGACTTTTTTCTTTTATTTAAAAAGTCATTTTAAGAATGAGTCAATTCACCAGAAAACCATTGACTCCTCTTTCACATGTGTGGTGTGTGAGCGTGTGAGTGTTTGTGTGTGTGCACATATATATAGCATAAATATGTGTCTGTGTGAGCATGTATTCGATATTGCTATGAAAGAAGCCAAATGTGAAAACTGTAAAGACTGACTGAATTTTGCTGTTCTCGGAAGGTAGGACCACTATGGACTAAAATTTAGAGGTAAACAATCATCTCACATAATGGTGTAAGACAGAATACATATGTTTTATCTCTCTCAGTATGCCAAAATACATTTTTACTATGCATGAAGCGTGCATTAAACCTTTCCAGTCAAGAAACAGGAATATACTAATATTACCTATTGCTATATTATTGGGCATTGCAAAGGTGCAGGCATCCCAACAGCTATCTCCTAAGTCCCATGGCATATCAGTCTAATATATTTTATTAACTGATACCCTCTCACATAGAGATCGTAGTTGAAAGCTACTATAACAATGTTATATTTGGAAATATCTCTTTAAAGGACAAAATTTGTCAAGTGCTTTCATGTCCCTGAGTAGGTACTTGAGCAGGAGAGGCAAAATTTACACTGAAGTGCCTCTCAGGCACTGGACATGTATGAAATGGGTAAAATGTATTATAAGGACTCTTTAATTATGAGTCTATAAGGAGTTTAAGGCTGTGGCTTCTAGCCTCCTGCCATTCAAATTATAGATGGCAAGGTAAAATCTTGCATGTTCCCTTCTATAGTTCATTTATCTTCTGCAGATGACATAAAACAGTAAGTCTAGCAATATGCATGAACTGCAACCATATTTGATGTCTGATGAAGGATTCAACTGTGCATATTTTGCTGGAGGAAATGTGTGTGCTATTTATCAAATACACTTGTCTCTTTTTCAGGGCTGCCAACAATAATGTTATGCAACGTTAAAGAGTAAAATGACAGATCTCTGGGTCTCCTGCCAGGAAGTGATCTCTGATAACACTGGGAACTGAATATAAATGCAGGAAATGGAGAGCTGCACCAGTTATGAACCTTTTGGACCATTTCATAATTTACTAGCAAGTAGAGAGTCCTGAAACATTGGCTTTAAGAAACCATAGACTGTCATAGACTGTGGAATCTTAACTATTAGGCATCCAGCAGAGATTTTATACAGTGGTTTCCCTTAATCTCAAAAACATCTGTTCATTTTAAAAGTAAATCTGTACACAGTTTACATTTCAAGGAGAGTCCATTCTTCAATTTCCTCTTTGTGTGTGCGTGTGCATGTGCGTGCATGTGCGTGCATGCATGTGTGTGTTATCATTTATTGTAACTGCAATCAGTGGTTTTTATCCTTGCTTGCTTTCTTCCCATAGTGCTGCCTATCCCCTTGAAATACAACTGGCTCATTTTTCAGTCAAGTCATGTTTACATGAAAATGATTCTACAACAAGTGTCAGCATGGGATATTCTCTTTGTGCTAAAGTAGGAGCACCCCGAGCAATGCAAAAAAGAAAATTCCTTCTGGAGACAGGAAAAGGATTTTCCTTGTACTCGGAAGCGGCAGGGCTTCCAGGGCATATCAGGCAATTGATTATCCATTCACTGTACTTTGTTTCCTTTCATAGCACAAATAAGATTTACAACAATTTAGAGCTGAGATGAAGTTTTGAAGCTTCATTGATTTTTCAGCTTCAAAGAAGGAAGGCCTCCAGAACAGAGGCACTGGGTTCTTACCACACAGAATTGATTTTTCTGGAGGCAGCTCTTCCATTCACTGACTTGACTGGAGGCCGTTTTTCTAGGAATGCCTTTCCAATAATTCAAGGGCTGGCAGTGAGCATAAGGAGACATTTCCTCCTAAGTTTCTTTCTTTTCTCCTAGCCATTGGTGTTGGTGTCCAGATTGCCTGAGGCACAGAGGATTTGTTTTTAAGCAAATTTTCAAAGTTGTCAGTCTGCTCGTGTGATAGCCAAAGAACGCTTCTGTGTCCCAGATTCAGTTTAAGCTGTAACAAACAAAACAAAAAGCACTGGACAATCGCATACTCCATTGATAATCAGAACGCACTTTCCTCATGGTAACACAGCAACTGAACATGAACTGAACATGGAACCTGCTTACACAGGCTTTCTGCTTTTAGAGCACTTAATGAGTGGTAGTGTAAAATTATTTCCTTCAGCCCAGGTACCCACATTCTGTGGGTAGTACCGGGGAGCATCCCAACTGTCTAAGGAGAGGAATAGAAACAAAATTTTTGCCTGTGCAAGAAATCGCTTCATTTGTTTAGTTTATTGGATTTTTATTTGATCACTATTTTCTGGTGATTCCGTTGTCATGGAAGCTAATGATTTCATGAAGAATTAAAGGCAGGTAATTTTGAATAGGAAGACAGAACCTTAAACTTAATTCTGTTTTCTGTGGATCTGGTGTTGAGAGCTGACCAGTATCACTAAGCAAACAAGTTGTTGAATTATGGTTCTTGCTAGCACTTTTGGCTTTGTTCCTCTTTTACAAATTATAATTATGTAGACTGGAGCTCATCTGCTTCTGAATCACAATGGCTAGAACCATGTCTATAGGGTGGATCATGGTCTTTGGGCCTAGTGCAGACAGATGCAGTTAATTTTGGCCATTGTTGCCAATTGTGTAACTATACCAGTACATTAAAGGTAGCGCAAGATGACTCTGCAATTCAAGGGCAAAGTCCCTTGACCATAAAGGAAATAAGGCTCATGGAACACACCCTTTTCCAACCATCAATCCATGAGTTCCAGCAGATGCACATCCATGTGTCTGTTGCAGCTGGGCACTGGCAAATCTGTAAGATGATGTACTTGATAGCAAGAAGACGTACAAATAAGTATAGTCTCACTACTGACATTTCAAACCACACTGTCTTTCTTGTTCTCCTAGCAGCCTCATTGTTGAGCATTATCAGGGGAGGGACACGTCTTGCAAATCTTTGCCTGCAGGAACCTTAGAGATGTAGAAACAAATACTAAGAATGTCCAGTCTTTAAGGAAAGGCCTGAGGTCCTTCAGGACTTCTACATTTAGCCTCAGAAGCTTTTTGGAGATGAGACTAAAATATTTCACAGTATTAAAAGAATCAATTGCTACAGGGCAATCCAGAAAAGCAAGTGTTGATTTACCTGCTTTTTTCTCTGAATGTAAGGAGGTGACACGCAAGGGAAACATGATGATGTTTTTTTGATCTAAATTCTGGTCCCAGGTCAAAGGCCGTGGTGGGTGATTGCAATAAAATGTACAAAATTTTCTGTTTTGCGAGGCTATGGTGATGGTCAGTGAGAAATTTAGAAGTTTGGTGGTTCTTTGTTAGCTCCAAGAGGAATCTTGGAATTGTTTTCATTATTCTAGCTTTGAGTAGGCTGACTGAGAGGAAGCACAACACTGGATACAATACTGGTAACCAGGAATTTCCAAATAGAAAATTACCAATTTAGAAATATTTAATCTCAAGTGATGTATTTTTTCTCTGTTGATTGAACCGTTGCGTATTTCAGAGCAGATAATGGATTCCCCTCATTCAAGAAGATGCTTCTAGTAGATGTCTTCAGCACTAAATCTTTCATTTGTTAGGAGAAGAAGTAGAGTCAAAATAATATATCCTGGTTGTATTTTATATGTTCTTTCTGTGTATGTGGACCAAATTATTAAAAAACAAAGATACTTTGTTTCTGATCCTCGCTGCTCCGTGTTGTTCTTAGTAACCACATTCTCACTCCAGATTACTCTCTTCTACAGAGAAGCTTCTTTGTGTATTAGCATCAGGGGCTTGAAAAGCAAAACGCAGGGCCATGCCTGAATCTTGGAAATGACCTTTCTAGTTTAAAATCAAAATATTCAGGTTGGTTGAAATATTAAATTTTCCTGTAAATAAAAAGGGGTGCTTCTCTGATACTAAAATTTTGTTTGCAAAATTAATTTGGAGAGAATTTTCCATAGGAAAAAATCTAAATGAAATATATTTACTTATGATTATCAAACACTTGTCATGCACACACTGTACTGTCTAATTGGCAGTTTTCTAGAGATGAAATATAAAAAAAAATGAGTTTAAAAAAGATCTTTTAATTTAAACTTTTCTAACACTTAGATTAAGAAGATTGATGAGAGCAATGTAAAACCACCCAGTTTGCTCAAAACTTTTACCTATTCCCCCCTTCAACTCTAAACTTTGGTGGATGAGATAAAATAGAAACTGAATCCAAGCAACTCGGTTTTGCAAAAGCTCCTCAGCTCCTCTCTAAAAATAAGATTAAAGAAATCCTCTAGGCTGCTGGAGATGACTTTATCTTGTTACATTGCAAACCTCATTCCCTTACTTTAAATCTTCTTCTCTCTTACTAAAGATAACTAATATGGATGCTGAGAACCATTGTATTCTGTTGACATCTTTAAATATAAAGCAAGCTATCAATATCTGGCTTTCAAGGGGGTGTCTCTACTGCTGTTCTCAAGTACAAAAGTTTTTAGCCATATTATTACAAAAAAGATGTATTTCTACACATGCTAATGGAATTTACTTTTGTGAATCTTATTGAGGAACTCAGGACTCCAAGGACTTTATTGTACTATGTCTTATGCTGGTGTAACACCCCTGACATTAGCAGAATTGTGATTTACTCCATACTATCCTAGAGTAGGTAGGGATACAGTAACACTGGGATAGGAAAGGGATGAGCAAAATTCTGTGTGTCTGTTTAAGAGCATTTATATTAATGAAATATCTTAAAATTACATTCCATTACAAAAGGATATTACAATGTGGTGACTTTTCTGAAGCCATATAAACTTCTACATGAGAGAAATTTAGTGTGGTAAGTCTAGATATTTGTCTGGTTATCTTTCCTGTTTATAAGAATTCTTGTTTTAAAAATAGTAATGATGGTAACAGTTTGTACAGAACTATCAATATGCAGGAATCTCTGCAAAGAGGTTTACAGGGAGAAGGTAGGAAGTATACTCTTTTTTCATTCACCCCAATGAGACGTTAATGGAATTACTACAGATTTGTAGAAATCAGATTCTGGCTCAGTATCCCTTCAACAATAAGAACTTACTGAAAATGCTGACTGACACAATAACATAATAAGGATCAACTAAATAACCTAAGTGTCTGAGTACTTTCCCTGTTGACATTTTTCTTTAGAATGATGTTTTTATTTAGAATGTGTGATGAGTCCATTCCACTGTCTGACACCCTGTGGGCCAGGTGCCTCCCTGTTGTAGTAAGATCTCTCATATTCAGAGAATTACTTGGGGATGAATGTGGTCTCTTGTGTTTGCACTAAGTGTAATACAGATACTAAACTGTGGATTATCATTTCCTAGTGGGGGATCTATGTCTTGTGATAAGATTAAGAAGGATGCAGCTGTGAATAGGACTCATTTGGTTAAGTTGCCCTAAAAATTTAACTGGAATAACTTTGGGTTGTAAAAAACTGGCTATATGCTATGTTTAAGAATCAGCTCCCACATAAAATCCTTGCAAAGCATGTGCAAAGCTCCTTTGTGGTAAAACAGAGCTGTTTTGACTAGCCATATATGTTTCCTGTGTAAATCCGCCACATCCTGGTCTGTAGCTCACTTGCATATCAAGTTTTCATGTGAGTCAGATTCCCAAGGCATCTTTCAGAATAATAAAGTCACACATGACCATGTAAATGATACTTCTGAAAAAGACCCTTTTCAAAGTTATTTTCCAAAACCAGATTTACACATTCCATTTTCAAAAGCTGCTCAGATAATTGCCAAAACAAGAGTGCTCCACTACACTCGTCTCTAATTAGCAAAATCTGACTTTTGTCTTCCCGTGACAATACCTTTGTGTGTCTCAGAGAAAAGAAGGGACTTGCAGGGTACTGGTGGTATTTATTTTGAGATTACATTTTTTCCATCATTTTAATATAAGTAAATTGGAGGCAGTATTTCTGCTCATTTAAATCATAATTTGTGCATTCCTTTTATCATTGCAATCCCAGAGAATGTGGGAGATACAAAATCAGTATAATACATTAGCAATAGATAATGCGGTCTAAATAAACATAATAAGCTTTCCTATATGTCTCTAGACCAAACCTTATCTAAAAATACCCTAATGAAGCTGAACCATCCAATTACTTGTTTCTTGGAGGAACCCCTTATTAATGATATTGCAGTGAGGGAAAAACATTAATTATTGGACACAGTGGGATCTTTTACATTCTCTCTAGTCTGGACAGCACCAATTAATACAACAGTAATTATCAGCTACCATGGCAGGTTCACTGAGCAGAGCTCCCATCTGCTGATTGGATGGGGAATGCGGGACAGCTCTCAGACAGTGCAGATTTCTCATGCTTAGGCCTTTCCTATTTTTTGCGTTGCTGTGTGAAAACTGAATCCTACCAATATTAAAGCAGGTGGATTACTATATTCAAGCTGGGGCTGCTCCTGTGAAAAGGAAAGCACAAGTACCTTCATGAGAGAAATGCCATTTACTACTTAATCTCACGCCCACCTGTTGTCTGACTTTCTGTCATTTGAGATTCAACATGATAGCTCTCTTGACAAGGTAAGTATGATGGTGCAGGCTTTTAAAGTTGTCCATTTGCTCACTCTCTTGTCTTCTCTTCAGCTATCTTAAAATGACAGTTCACAAATGCAGAAGCAAATGTTGACATGATTTTTTGCCAACACTATTGCTACAGTCTTGAAAGAGGAATACCTATTCTTGATCAAATTCAACCTGTGGCAAACACTAAGTATGGGAAACTTCAGCTCAAAAGTTTAAAGTCTGCAAAAGTTATAAGCAAGTGACTAGAGGGGGAACAATGGAAAGTGCTAGACAACCTGAATAACAGGCGTTACTACTCCACTGCCTATAATAATAATAATTCACCTTTTATCCATGGAAGATAAAAGGACACAATGTGGGAAAATTAAGCTGTATAGACATCTTGGGGATATCTCATCTGAGATCACACACCACTTCTTTCTTGTGGTTATCATGATTTTATCAGAGCCACTTTGAAGTCTATATAGCCTTATATCTCAGTTATCTACATTTCATCCTGTATGTATTTATTGCAGATGGGCCTAAGCTGCTAAATTCAGATCCAAATCCAAATCCTGATTTTGAACTCCCTAAGGTCCCCAGCTAGCTTGAAGCTAGGGCTTTTATTTGGAATCACCTCTATTTATGGGTAAGAAAAAGAGGTTTAATATATGCTCTCTCAGACTGCATAGCAATACATGTGTGCACTATGTTGTTCTCTCTCTCATGCATAAACCTAGGAAAAGCAGAACACAGTGATGTAATTAAAAACTGCCTACATTGTTATTTATATTTTAAAGAGGAATAAATGTATATATCTGCTTTAACTTTCACATTTCTTGATTTCTGAGTGCTTTACTTTGCAATCCTAACAAGTTTTAACCGTTCTCTTATGTCTAGAACACTAGCAAAGAAACAGACACTTTCAGCTCTTCCTTGTATACAGGTTAAAACTATGTTCAAGCTGGATATTTTAAAAAGCTTTGTGACTGCACACCTAAGTCTGTGTTCCTGTGTTAGCCATAAGCTTTGACTCCAGCAGCAGGCAAAAGATGATACAGACGCAAGGAGGTTTACAAAAAGCCAGGCTGCAAGCCTATTTAACCTTCAAGAGGAATTCCCAAGAGGAATTACTGTCCCATTCACAGGGAGAGGACACCAATCAGGTACTCCAGAAACAAACTTCCCTTGTTCTGAGACATGGCTGTGTAGGATAAGCAAGCCCTCTGTGTCCAAAGGGAACCAGAAGTGCTTCTACCTTTTGCATAATGCTGGTGTGCTAATTAGGACACCGATACCCTCAGAGGGCAAGCTAACATCTGATGATACATACAAAACACACACACACTCACACACACATGCACACAGGCAAAGCATAATCAGATGGACAGTGGGAGCAGAAATCAAGAAAGAACAGCTGCAGAAATAGTGTAAAAAATGCGTGTCTCATAGATCAGGTGGCGTTCCTCTGTCAGCAGGCTGGCTGATTATTCAGACTCACTCTTCCATCAAAACATTATCACATTTGCTTAGCAATTCGCTTGTTATGCTGTATAGGGACAATTCAAACTTGCTCTGTCTTTTTAACATCCGTCTTTATGCAATCACTTGACTGGATGATAACATGTTGATTGTATGATAACTTAGCAATAGACTTCACGATGATACTCATATAATACCAGTGACAGTCTTTTCCTGTTGTTTTGTGATTTGAAGTAATTTCTACTAACGTCTCATTTCCCCACTCTTCTGTATCACCTGAACTTCCTAAACCTAACGAGGTGATAAAATGTTCTCCACTAGGGATAATCCGTTTTCCCAATATAATTTAATTCCTTAAAGCTTCACATCTGGAAGATACTTCCAGAAACTACATCTTAGCACCAGGGAGCTGGTATTTCCACCCCTGAAATACCGTTCCTTGAAAATAAAACCCCTTTGACTGACTAAAAGACACATTGTGTCTGGAAATGTTGGGGAAAGGCTTTTCCAGAACAAATGCTTATTTCTGCTTATAAATATCCTTCTAAAATTAATGAGCACTAATAAGATGACAGTGAAGCTGGTAGGTGTCATTATATGATCATTCAGAATAGGTATTTCTTCCTTACAAAAACTCTGAATTTTCTAATTTAACATTGTTGTAAATATGATGTAACACTCTTCTCTGCAATAAACTGTAAGAAGTGACAGTTTAAAAATGATTCTTCAGTCTCATTGCAACACATTTCATCATCTGCAAAACACAGAGCTGCTACAAATGCACAACTAGTTTATCTGGAAATCTTTTAACAAAAATGGTTCACAGGTAGCATCTCCTCTTAATTTCATTAAGATTCTGGGGAACTTTCTTTGCCATGTACTTTCATCTGTCAAATTACAGAGAAATAAGTGACTAAGGGTCAGGTCCTGAAACCACCTATTTTACCAGCACTCAGGGCACCCCAAAATTTGCCAAAGTGTGGCACCGCTCTCAGGACTGAGACATCAGATCACAGCCAGACATATCAAGGGCCAAATGGTTCTGATGGGATATGTAGGTGTAGGTCCGCTGATGTAAGCCAGCTTGGGATCTCAGGATTTGAAGAAAATCAATGAATCTATCAATCTATTTGCACACTTCTCCTCCCATTCTCATCAAAATGCTGTAAGCCAATGCTTTTCAAGCTTTTTTGTGCCTATATTGCTTTAATCCATCAAGTGTATCATACTCCAGAGGGGACAGGGAGGAATGGAGAGGGCAGGGAAGGGAAGGGGAAAGCAGAATAAGGGCGGATGAAGGGAGGGGACTGTATCGTAGCTCATTTGCTGGTCACTGTGTGCCAGAGGTTGGAAAGGATAAATAAAAATTACCCCTCAACATATGTAGACTGTAAACATGATAAAAAGAGTGCAGCAGTGACACTGCTTAATAGTATCATCACTACGGGATGATACAACACTGTTGGATTTCTTAGTACATATTCTGCCAGCACCATTAACCTGCCATACCCAGATAATGAAGATAACCCACGTTCACATATTTTCCTTTGGTCCACAGTTAGAAATGAGATTCCTTGACGCTCCGGAAGTGCTGTTCTGATAAGCATCCACATTTTTTTAATTCTCTCCTTTTGATCTCCCAGGCAATCCAACCCTTTCCCAAATATCCTCCTTCAGACCTGCAGCTCCCACACAACTGCTATTTCCAGAAATCCCTAAAAAAAGAAGAAGAAGAAGAAAGAAAAAATTCTATGAGGATTAAGCCAAGACTGTAATATAGAAAATAAATAGCATCCCAGAGAACAAATTTAATTTAGAGAGAGGAGAAATTTTCCATCAAACATTTTTTAAGAAACAAGAATTGGACTGGTGCAAATATTATAATGAAAAAAATCAAAATTTTAAAGTTGAACCATTGAAAAATATATAGCTTTTAGTTTTCAGACTACTTACCTCAAATATCTAGTAACTTGCCTCATGGCTGATACACTAGCTTAATTAGAAGTAGTGAAGCAGAAGTACCTCAGAAGGAAATCAACTTACAGCAAAAATAAATTCTGAGGCAGGAATCAGAGTTAAGAAACTGACTTCATCCAATTTACCACAATCAATTTTTAAGAAACAAGATACAAATGAGCTTTTATTCCTCCTAAAGAGAAATATTTTCATTAAAACTGAAATGTACTGAAAAGGCCATCAAATATACTGTTAATTTAATGGGTGATAAAAACTGACCCAAAATTTCTTGAAATTTGGTTGTCTAATTTTAGTAATGAGACACAGTATAAACAACAGGACCAATTAATTCGTTTTCTTTTAAGAAGTCTCATGCCGTACCTAAAGGACTGTTGTTCTGTCTAGTTAAACACTCATGCATTAAAATGCTAATAATTAAACTGTTACGACTGACTAATGAACTCTGCCAACTATAAATGATGGTCTTGTTAGATTCACTGCACAGCAAGGCTTCCTTTGTACTGAAAAAGTTAAAGGTTAAAGAGCTCTTGAAAACAGCGAGCAGCATCTAGAAGCAATTACATTTTTTTCCTGGAAACTAATAGTTGTACAATAATGTTTCAATTCGCACTCAGGAAAAAAAAATTACTATGAGCTCCATTCATCAGAGGAAATCTGCAGCTTTCTACACCATGGCAGGTTGTTAATTTGGCTTCTGCATCTAGCCTGCTCAGCCTATAATCTAGCATTTTGCAGAACCTTTTATTGGTCTTGCTCATGGAAATTAAAAGGGCAGACTCAAGCTTGACTCACGATACTTGTTGAGTAGCACTCACTCACATCAGAAAAAACTACAAAATTGAATTTCAAAAGGATTATATGGCAGATTTACTTGGGTATAGTGTTCATTTACTAGCTGTCCCTTAGAGTTCCAGACAAGATAGCCTGTGCTAAACAAAGGAGACAGAGCTGGAACTTGAACAGTATCCTTAAGAAGCCTATTTGATTAAATCTGTAATTACAGCTGTGCGTCTTGACAAATACCACCTGTTTAAGAAGACTGGATTCCAACGTGATCACTCAATGAAATCCTGAGTTTCAGAATCAGAACTTCCCTCTGAACCTCAACAGAAATGCTCCAAATATTTATACATAATCCCTATTTCCCTCTTTTAAAAATTACTGCCCCCTGATCTTAGGTTAATAATTAGAAAAGAGTTTCTCTGAATCCTTGTTTAAGTATGGCTAGTGGTCAGTGAAGCAGATGAAAGCATGTATAGAAGTGCCGACGTTCAGAAAAAGAAAAGATATTTCCTTGGCTAAGTGTGGGCGTGTGATTCATCCACCAATTAGTATCCAAATTTTATTATTTTTGACTATGTACTGAAGACAAGGTATTTCAAACCAGTGATAGCTATCTGACTAACCACATTAAACAAGATCTCTAGAAGTGATATAAGCAATTCTGTCTGAAATGGACTGCATGTAATCAACAGATCAGTTAAAACATCTCAGCTGGGCTATAGGAACCTTCGGCTGATAACAGTTAAGGGTGATAACCTGTGTTATTGCAAGCATTTTTGCTTACATCTTTGCTTTTTGGTGGGACTGCTGCTCTGTTTGGTCCTCCTGGGGGAGGCAACCAGGGTTCACCAGTGAAGTTGCACACGGATACAGCTGAATTTAGGGCTCTAGTATTGGATTTTCAACACAAAAACACGGTAAGACACATTAAGCAGGTGTTAAAGAGAAACGGTCAAGTGTGCCAGACTCTTACACCTGTACATAGGCTGACAACACTGAATTCCATGAATAAGCTCTTCAAACCAAGGCCTCCCAAAGGAAAACATCTTCGTGTGTGAGTAACTGCAAACAGTTCTGGTCAGGAGTTGCAGAGCTTGCTTCTGATTATAGCCAGTCACCAGGCTGCAATGAGTTCAGACATAAACAAGCACTAGGAGCCATTAACAAAGCTATCAGATACTACTTACGTACATCTTGAGTACATACATAGTGGCAAATGCTCAACTCTCTCTCTTGTCATACAGCTGCATTCTTCAGTCACACTTTGCAAGGTGACTATCATCAAATCTTTCTCTTGGATGACTCTCTCTCCTGAAAGATATTTGTCTTACTACAATATTCACAGTCCTGAAGAATGCCCCCAGTACAACTGTACCTTATTTGTTGCTGTATGTGATAAAACTATTTCCAGCAGTAGACCAACACAGTAGCTGCTCCTGGGTACTCTTGCTCTTTCACTGTTCTTTCTATTCACTCAGTTATGTGCTATAAGAAATCAGCTAAAGGTTTCCCTTGATTCTTTTTGTATAGCCATATATGTTATTAAGAAATCTGTGGATTAGAGAAATACTGAGCTAATTTGATCACTAGGATCACCTGTTACTTCAGCAAAAGATGGGCTATGGTTTAGATGTCATTTCAGTAGCTCTTTCAGTGAACCATCTGGTTATTGGAAAGAATTTCCAGGAGAGATTTTGAAAAATCAGCAAATATGACAAAATACCTTTAGTGCACCAGAAATTCTTTTTAGGAGAAGACATATCATACCTCTTGATATGTCTACTTCTCTATGCACATTTGCTTTGAAATATTGCTGTGGAGTCATGGATATACATATATGTTTATATATGTGTGTACAGATGTGTGTATACACACACACATGCATATATATATATATAGCTTGGAATTCAGGAAACGGCCAACATGGTAGGCCATGAAAAGTGCATTTAATTACATGGTGTTACCTAGCCTATAGTACAGCACACCTCAGTGTGCACAGACTTTTGCCTGAGGTACTTATGCTGATTATGAAATTAAGTTGCTTATTTGGCTTAGGAATAAAGTTCACCAAAATTAGAGGAGAATATTTTAATTTTCTCACCGTTAAGAATTAACCTACATAAATCTCCAATATCAGAACAAAATGTCTTTATAGTATCAGTGCTTCCTTGTGATGTAGTGGAAATAATAACAGTAACTATAATCACAGGAAATAACTGCACTCTTTGGCTGATGCCTGATATTAAAAAAAACACCTGAGTCACAGATATTACATTCAAGAAAAGATTCACTATATCCAGCAGTGGAGGAAACCCACCTACTGTCTTCCTTTGAGATAACCCTACACAGAAGAGCTTCTGATGAGGCAAAGAATGTATTATACTTACAATCCTAATAAAGAAGTGATGTGTAGTTTTGAGACAATAACTAACTCTAGGAGACAGTCAACCCTACACAGTCAAGACATGGACAAAAGCCCAAAAGACAAAGAAATATATTTATTCTCAACTTCAGAAAAAAATATATTATTGATACAAAACTGACACTCAGGATAAGATTGTGAATAGCAAAAACAGTGTGAATTGTCTTAGGAACTGGCTGGTGTTCTGATTTGGAAGTGAACCTTGTGAATTTTGTCTATTGCAATACTGAAAGCCATTAAGGCCTCAGGCAGTGATTTGCAAGGTGGAAGATGTTCATGAAACTGACTGACATCTGACACTTAGAGACAATCTCGTTCATATGAGCCTCTTAATATGTCTGTGTCAGGGAGCTGGGAAACCTGCTCAGAAAGCTGGGAATACATGTGATGTTTGAAAGGTCTGCCTAAATCTCTCTTTTCTGTTGTTTCCATTTCTGCAGGTTTTTCAGCATGTGGTCTGAGACCCATTTGAAAAGCTACTGTAAATAAAAGGACTTTCCTCAACATTTTTGGAGCTGATAGGGGATAGGAAACACACAGACTCTACTCTGTCAGCAAATTATCATGAGTTTTCCAGCACAATGTTGTAAATCCAGTGAACAAAGTAATTTGAATGTCCTTATTATTCAGTAGTAGGGTTAAGACAAGCCTCTGAAAGGCAGCTCAGTAAACAGTATCATTTGAACTCTCCCTTGATTTATATTGCTGGCAACCTGAAATTAACAACAGTTTATTGAGGACAATCAGTGTGAATGTTAAATTGGAAAAGATCTGTAAATGTTGGAGGCACTGAATAGAAAAGAAATATATGCTACCTGACTACAAACTCATAGGAAGCCATTAGTTTTGAAATCTGACTTGATCAATATTGGGCTTGGTTATGTTTAGGAGAGAATGTGACAAAAAAGGAGCAGAAAGGGAAAGGAGGTTCAACGATAGAAATATATTATATGAGAGATAAGGTAGTAAAGATGCAGAGGACTCTTATAGAGAAATTTATTAGCATAAACACATCTGTCCAAGACCTACTGTATTAACACTATGCAGAAGAGAAATACTTATAATGGGAGAGAGCCTATAGTATGAAATATGTATCACTTTCTTCCATTTCCCAGCTTCCATGGACTTCTCTCCTGGTTTTGATATCCAACATCCTAGCATCAGCTAGGGTGTATTTCGTAAAAACAAGAATAAAAAGAACCAACTTTAGAGAGAGAGAGAAAGAGTATTATAAGTAATAGGAAAAAGTTTTGTGAATTCAAGCTAGCTTTTCAAACATTCAGACCACCCCTAAAATAGCAGCTACAGTTCACAGGGGCCAGATCTACACAAATTCCAGCTCTCCCTATGTGGTAAGTCTAATACTTTCTTTTCTTATGCTTTAAGGACTTCAAATAGGGTTTGTGCATTTGACTCCTTTTATCTCTTTCATAGAGTTCTCTCTGCTTTTAAATCCCTAAGTATCTCTGTCCTCCCTCTGCCATTCCTTAACGGATCCAGGACAGCACAAATAATGCCTCTTGGCTTTGAACACATCATGGTAAATTTCACTGACAGAGGAAAGATGTAGGAGCAGTTATCTAGGGTAGTTTTACACCAATCCATCTATTGTGTGCTGTGTTCACAATCTTGGGCTGGAATGAATTGCAGGCAAAGTGTGTCCCGTGCAGACCATTTGAAAACAGAATAGGTTCTATCTAAGGACCCGGTTCTATCTGATGATAAGCACCTTACAGCATCAGGACCTTGCTGAGAAATATTTCCCTTAAATTTCTCCTGTGCTGCACAGGGTTTTGTCTCTTGACAATGAAAAGATGACAGGAAGATGGCAACGGTTTAGGTGCCTAAAATCCTACACCATCCCATCTGCATAACAGGATACCAAGTCAATGTGCAGAAATAAAGAATGAAGCATTTAAAAGGAAGCGAAAAATTACCCCATTTTGCAGTTACAGTTTCTTGAATGAGGACCCCACAGGCTTCCCTCTTGCTACCAGAAGACACTTGCAGTTTTTTTAGGAAGGCAATATATGGAGGCTGCACAATTTACGGTACCATAAAGCTGCACAATATCTACCTGCATCTGTAGGATGGAGGCCTTTGCAAGATTTTCATGACAAAGGCTTGTATTTCTTCTGTTCAGTGCCTGTCATTCTTCTGACAGACTGTAAAACAAGAAAGAATGAATCATTACAACTCTAGCATGGTAATCTAGGCATTTGCATTTTCTAGATATTCTGTTTAATCAGTGCTTTAACATGTAGACTAGTTGATGCCTACATAGCACTGTGCCTGTATACTTTGCCATAAATTTTAGCCTTTGGTGAGGAAAACAATGTTTATAGACCAGATAGAGCTGTTTTTTAATGGCAAGTCCAAAAGTAGGAATTCTGTGTTTCAGCTAAGACAAATTTGCATCATGTTAAAGATTAAATTATAAAAAACTTTTACAGCATCTACTGAGATCACTTGAGAAGTAAAGTAGATTTTTACAAACAGGATTCTAACTATCTGTTTTTAAACATCCACTTGATTAGCTAAGGAAATATTACTTGGGTAGTAAGGTGTTGATATAAGTAGATTTCATATATTCTAGCATTTGAATATTGGTATTGATCATAAAAGATTAAATGCTCTTTGGTTTCAATTCTCTTATTAAAAGCAGAAATTATATTTTTCTTAATGGTGGCAAGTAAGTTTGAACCAAAATGTAAATGCTTAACAGACTCTGTGCATGTGTGCATACATGCATGTGATGAAGGGATGGGGCATTTTTGCCACAGTTTCAATTTCAACTTACTCATTCCATATCATTGTTCATTAACTATGTGGTTGACCTAAGATGAGCCTGAAGGATTACAGAATATTTGTCTAACTATTTAACAGAGCTTATAAAATAATAGTATTTGTTAAACACCTCAGGATTCCCTCCCACTGCCACTGTAATCTGAAAACATGAAAAGGCTGGATGGGATGAATGCTGATGCAGTGATGCTCTGTTGAATCAGATGTGACAGATCAGCTTCTTTTGAATAGGTAACTTGGTCCCCAATGTAACTATGTTAAAGGGAGTTTCTGAAGAACCACTGTCAATTTTCTGATTTCATGCTGATTTGTTTCTGGATGGGAGCTGCTGTTCTTCACTGGGTGGTGGGGTGGTTAGGATAATCGAATTCTTGTCACCTGCAAGCAAAGGTGGATTGAAAGGCATGACTAAATGGGGAGGAAAGCCAGGATAGTGATTCACAGTTACCTGTGTCCTTAAAATACTTGCTTTCTGTGCAGTTTCTCATGAGAATGCTGGCAGTTTAAGGATCACAAAAGCAGAGCCAGCAATACTTGTCCCAAGTACAGAGCCCTGAGGTACCCTTACTGTGGCTGATGAATGCTAGCGTAGAGTACACTTCAACGAGGGGGTGTAGTGTGACATCCTTTCCTATGACCAGCAGCACAAACCCAGCGATTTTATAGTGTATGTTCAGGGCACGTATGACCAAGAGCAAGAACGGGCAAAGACTATGCCTCAGAAGTTATGAGTGATGCTGACCTGAAATTCAAGAATATTCACCTCAAGATGTAGTTTTTAATCTCTGAAAAGTCTAAGGTGATTTAAATCATGAACATTTTTTATTCTGTAACACAAAAAAAAAAAAATAGAAGAGAAGCAAATTCTGGATCTGAATTTCATCAGCATTTGGGATCTGTTGGGACAGGAGCATTGGTGCAGCCCAAGCTCCTATCTGTAAAGTGTTCTTCACTAGTGCATCATAATGACTCTGCACTATCTGCTGATGTTTTGTGTTAAAGAACAAGGTAAAGAACAAGGTAACTTACTACTATTTCACTTAAGAAAGAATCTCGTATGTTAAAATTAAAGAGAGCTCCAAAAATGTGACCTTTAAAGTCTGTTAGAAAAAGAACATACCCTATGGGAATTATCTGCATTATTTCCTTTAGGATCTAGCCGAGGTACTAGGTTAACAGTCTCTTCTGTTCAGGTGTTGTCTCCTCTGTTTGCACTTTCTGTTAGCTAGGCCTGAACATAAGGTACAACTGCAAGAAGCTGTTGTAGCACTCTGTGACACTGAGGTTGGATTTCAGAGTCAGTTCTCTTCCTTCTCTCCAACTCCAAAGTTTCCTGTTATAGCAGATCTGATACCTTGTTCCAAACTCTAGCCAGACTAGAAGTCAACATCTCTGAAGGTTGCTCCTTCAGAACTGCAACCTGGCATAATACCAAACTGCTCTGAGAACATGGCAAAAATTAGGATCAAATTCCCAACTTACAGTTTCAAACTATGCTTTAAAAAGTGCTTTTGTGTATTTTATCTGTGTTGGCAGTCACAACCACCTTGGTTGTTGGTTGTTACCCAACCTTTCTGACATAAGAGGAGAGCACAGGACATGAATTTGACCAGAAATAGACCTTTAAAATTCCTTGAATATAATTCTGGTAATTCCTGGAATATAACGCTGGTAGTTGGGTGTTCCTTGATAGTTAAAATGGTACTTCCTTTCTAAGCCCCTAATAAATTTCCAGAAAAATATACTTCTTTAGGCTGATACTTTTGTTGCTTTGGGGAAGTTTGGTAAAAATCCATATGGTTGGTTTTGAGCATGTTTGAAGAATTGTTTCAGATGTTTTACTTGTGTGTGGGTAACCGAAAACAGTTCAAACTTCGCATATAGTCTCCAATGAGAAATGTGGGCTTGGGAAGTTGGAAAAAAATGGGTTCAGAAAGAAAAGAGTTATAAACAAGTGGAAAGAGTATGTTTCAGTTATCCAGATGTATGCCAGGCAAGCATAGACGTCTGGATAGCCACATGCTGAAATAAATTCATCTGTATTTATTTAAATGTGTGATGTAATGTTCATGTGCAAACATCTCAGTAAATGGTAGGCATGCTAATCTTTCCCATCTCACAAAATAAATATAGACAATACATGAGATATACATATATGTACAACTAAGAAGTGTCTGGCTGACCAAAGGAATGACCCAGAGATTTTGGAAGCCAGTGAAAAGACTCTTCCTGAATGTAATGGAGTATGGATCAGACTCCAATGCCCTACAATCCTGTACAGGTATTAGAAAATAAAAAGGGCAAATACACATGTAAAATGTTAAAAACCTCATCAATCCTTAGAAGTTTCCATTACCCTATCTCCAATAATACTCAGTGCCAGCTGTGATGAATTAAATGTTTCCACAGCCAGCAAAAGCTGTTCAAAACCTGATGTGTAATATATGATTTTCTTGATTCAGAATTTCAAAACACAACCTTTCAAACAGTGGTTCAATCATCAAATCCACAGGAGAAGTAGCTCTGTTTTTTCTTGCTGAAAATCCAAATTACTTGGGTGCCAAATCTTCATATGCCTAGAGCTGGTGTTGCTCCATTGACTTCAGTGGAGCTATGCTGATTTACACCAGCTGCATGGCTGGCCATAAATATTTTCAGTTGATCTGGATTATTTTATATATTATATGAATTTTCTTTATGGATTACATGGAAAAACATTTGTTCTCAGCTTCTATAATGTCAGGCTCTGTGAATTTATTTTAATGTGGTACTATTCGTGTGGTTCTATTATTGCACAACTGACTACATTTGTGCTTGTAACATGATTTCACTCTATATCCTCCCATCTACACACTTCAGACATCCTAACAGAAGAATTACTATCACTACATTTATCTATGGGAAGTAATATATTGGTGTGAAAGGGTGAAGCTGCAGCTGCTGTGGGAAGCATAGCACTGAATGTCAGGCTGTCGGTCATGTAAAAAGTTCTACCATAACACTGCACTAAGCATAGTTGTTTGCATGTAGTTGTTAGTGGAGTTTTAAAGTTAATCATGCATGTTATTATTCATCAGGGAGTTTATACTGGACACTTCGCTTAGCACTTTGACACAAAAGTAAATAGATTCCACAGATGCCAAGTAGCGGGATAATGAGACTTTTTAAATCTGTGCTCTTCCACTCCCATAATGGCACTTACTGCAGGTCTCCATTTCTGTGCAGCATTTTGTTTTGAAATAACTCTGTCTTCTCAATGCAATGCACAGAGTTTAGGTTTGTTATGTGGCTAGTAAATGTGCTCAGGCTTTCATTTGCTAGCCCCCTGGGATAGGTGTAGGCACAGCCACTCCACAGAACCCATGCAGGCCAGGACAGCCACAGTATAGCATGATTAGCATGAAGTGGCTGGAGACTGAAGTAGGGGAATACGGTCTCACTAGCCAAGGAAAAAATGACTGATCTTTCTAGCTACACAGTCTCTTTTGGGACACAAATAAACGCAGATAAAAATATTTACATTCCCTTTATCAAGGATATATAAAGAATTAATTCCTGATAAATATATATTCTAATAAATACAGAATCATTACAGAATCTCAGAGCAGTTTGCTTAAAACTACCCTACTACTTTCTTCTGCTGTTCTTCTGATTGAATATAGCCCATAATATTCTGCTCTGTAGCATTTTTAGCTTGCATTAGTCATTTATTAATCCTCTATTTTGTCAGTTAAATGTTAAAACAAAAGATCAAAGGAAATGTGACAATCTTGCACAAGAAAGAGTCTGTTGGTCAGGCTCTTGAAATCCATGTAACCATCTGATAAAATCCTCCTGAATCCAAATTCAAGCATTTGCAGAATGAGATTGAGGTATATGGTCTGGTAAATTGGCAGAACCTGAGAGCAGTTACCAGCACCTTCCCAGATGGTACCTATCTTTGCTTTTATAAGCCCTGCTTGCATTTACTATTTTCTAGAAGAGAAGGTTCAAAGCAGCTACGGCTATTTAATATATGTAGACCTTTCTTTATATGCCAGAGAAATTAATAGTAAAGAAATTTCCCTAGTCGTCTTAGTCTGCAAGTGCCATTTAAAAAAGCAGCCAGACTATCAGCCTTGTTTCCTCAATACCTGAACACTTCACGGTATTAAGTACCTGTATCAGCCCAGGAGGTAAGAAGTACAGTGGTACTGTGTGCCTGTAGAGCACACAGGGGAAACGGAGGCACAGGGAGGCTAAATAACGGCACTGGAACTACTCATGAAGTTTGTTGCAGAGTATGGACAAGAACCAGGACACTCTGGTTCCTAGCAGCTGTCTTGCCCAGTGGTTGAATTTTTCTCTCCCAGACTGTCGGAGCACAAACAACGCAGAAGATAAACTGTCTGCTGGCTCCTCTGTTAATGCATTAAAATAAAGGCAAAGCCTGCAAGGGTTAAAGACTATGAAACTCAACATAAAACAGCCCAGCAATTCCAGAAAGGGCTAAGACAAACCTGTGACACAGGGAGACACAACGGGACTCTCCTTCTGTGCTACATATGTAGATGGGTATTAAGGACATGCATCTCTCCTCATCTAAAATCATGAATTTTTATGAAGTAAGCCCTGCTTTCCCATAATTCAGTAGGGTGCACTTTGCAGACCCTAAAGTGCTGTCACTACAGAAGGTTTCATTGCTTGCACCTGCTAAAACATTTGAGGTATTTGAGAGGCAGTGAAACACATTTGCTTTTCATTTTATCTGACTTTGAAAATCTTTGAAGTGTTTAATAGTAGTCCAGAAAAGATTTCTGCCTCTTAATCATTTACTTGTAGGGCACATTCTCCACTGGTAGCCTGTCAGGCAGAAAACGAGTTTAGCCCAGTTTTATTAAGTGCCACATGCCGAGTCAGTGTTCATTAAAGGTGTTTTAAGGTTTGAATTATGTAATTTATGAGAAAAAGAAATACAAAATTCCATTGTTTTATTAATATGCAGCACAGGATATACTGCTAATAACATACTTTTTAAACAGAAGTTTTATTAAAAAAATGCTTTTATAGGGCACTACAGATAGGCTTTTAAAAATCTCTTTTTCCCTGTTCAATAAAATTCAAACATTTTAATTCAATCAACATAGATTTGAAAAAAGGAACTATTCTTAACCTCTCCTTTCGGTCACTTTTCTTTACACACATTGTAGACAATGGAGGAAAATGGAAAAAAAAACATTTTTCTTCTTTTTAATAGAAGTGACAATATGTGGTATTAAAAGCAAGCCAATGCTGAAACCCACAGTCAGATGTTAACTCAGCCTTTAAACAAAACAAAACGAAAAGTAAAAGAGAAGTAAACCTCCACATTATAACCCCAGGAAACTATTTTTAAGCATTATTTTAAATTGCCCCCCACAGATTAACAGCTAATGGGATATTTTTAATTAGACTTCAGCTTAACTAAATCATTTTGGTAGCCTAATAACCATTTTTATAGTCTATATTGTTTTAATATTGTAAATAGATTTTCTTCAGCATATGGGAAAAATACAGCTTATGAAATACCAGAAACATGTACATTTTTCTTCCTAACATATCTGGCTCAAGTTACCTGAACCCAATCCTGGAGACATGAGCTAGGCCTGATCCTGCAGCTGGCTCTGACAGAGAAAATCTCTCTGTCCTCTGAAATTGCATCCATCAAAGTCTCTCCTTGTGCCCTCTCCTCAGCCAAACTCCCACGAACATCCAGTAGTCTTGCTTTAAAAAGAGATTGTGTGAGACCTGAGGAACCAAGACCAGTTGAATTTAGCATGAACTTTTTCTGCCATGGGAAAGGCCTAGTTATCCAGACTTTTACCAAACTGGAATTCATTAACCCCTTCAAGGCAGGCTGTGGCTGCAGTTCCTGTGCAGCAATCTTGGGTCTGTTTTGTTTCATTTATTTGTTTAATCTGTTATTCTTTTGAAGCCCTGAACAGTCCTGGGAACAGAGGCAGGCTGACTTAGGAGTGGGCATGCCATGTCCTTGAGGCTTAGCTGCTAGATAGCTCAGGGTGTGCAAGATGGGAAGAGCCAGTGCCCCCATCAGCGCTCCCCAAAACTTTAAGAACAAACATTGCAGCTGTGATGGAAGTAATGAATTTTGGAAGTCTCACCTGACTAATCCTGCTCCTATTTTGGTAAGGTGATGATCATGTGGTCTTACCACAGTTTATGCTATCAGAGAGGGACATTAGTGTCACAGCTGTGAGATTTGGCCATTTTCAGCAAGTGGACTCTATAGAATGCTAGTGTATCATACAGAAAATCACATTGCCAGACTAATTAGTTGACAGGATGGCCTCATACACAGCTAATGTAAATTAACGATGAAGGGACATTAAGTAAGAGTCATTTATTGCCAAAAGGCTGCAAGATATGAAGTTGCTGCTACTGCATTAATAATTGGTCAAAACAAATCTGACACAAAATATAGATGTTTCAGGGTAACAGTAGCAAAACATCTTGAATAGGAATAACAATTACACCTGAGCACAACCATTATTTTTTATATTTGGATTAAGAAGGGGAAAAATATAATTATACTAAAAATTTACTCATTTGATTCAAAATAATATTTTTATGAATTCTGTCTGGAAGCAGGAGCCAAGAACTGTTAAAAAACCTTGCCCTGCAGAAAAATGCACATTTAAAAACCTATTTGCTCTGCATGAAATGCCATTTTTGTAGTGAATCCTCTATTTATGGCAGACATATGCTTGTAAAAACTTCAATTGTTTGCATGGAAAGCAGGAGGAAAAAACAAGGGGAAAAGTTGGTGGATTCTTTACGCTACAACATCCTATCTGTTTTTAAGATGGCTTCCCCAGCCTTGGCTCAGTCAAGAAGTCACTGGTACAACCAGATTCTCTACCTGCAATAACCACGTACCTAACTACGGACCTCAGGCTGCAGTACTCATGAAACCTGGGGGCAAAAGCAGGGTGTCAGCTTTTGCTACAGCTCTTAATTATGGCTTTCAGAGATAACCTCTCTAAATGCAAAGGCTGGCTCCTCTGGTATGAGAGAAACAAGGCAAGATGGCAATTGCACAGCCCTCACTGCATGCGACCTGCTGTGGGAGGGGAGGTGGGAGTCTCAGGTGAAGCAAGCTTTGAAATGATTATGGCTTCTTCACTTAGGAGTAGTTTGTACAACCATAACTTAGATTTAGCTTTCTCCAGTATATGTGTTGCAGGGGAGAGGGAAATACGGTGCTTGGGTCCTGGCCAGATCTGCCTTGGGTGTTCTGGATATTGCTAAGCAAAACAGCAAGCTCTTCCAAAAACCAGGGCCACATGCCCCGGGGTGTCTGCCAGCTCAGGGGCATAGCTGGGTGGGTCCCTCTCATCTCTCCTCCCCAGACAGCTTCTTTGTATCCAGGAATGAGCAAAGCACACCTTAACTAGGAAGGAGGATGGAGGATGCTTCTTCTTCTTCTGAGACTGAAAAATGTGCTGTGCTCTGTGGCTCTGTCCACACCCAGTTGGAAATGAGCCCTTTCTTGGGCGTAAAAGTAAAGAGCAGGAGACTTATTTGCCTGGTACCTCACATCATCCTCAGAAGATGGAAGCGGGGTTGCCTCTCTGAAGTGGCAGAGAAGGGTGTTTTTAATTCAAGTGGAGGAACTAGCTGCTTCAGTTTTATTGCAGAATCATGCTAGTAATACATCAAGATTACTGAAGCTCACAGTGAGGAAGTCAATTTATGATGACTTTGCCATTGTCCTGTTGCTAATGTGCCACATTTGATTCTCCTCAGCTGGCTTTGAAAGGTCTCTTTGAGGAAGGAGGAGATAGCACCCTTGCTTATGAAAAAGGCAAATTATACCCGGGGGCAACATCACCGCACAACAGGAAAAGGCTAGCCTCCTCCCAGGAGACATGGCCTCAAATTAAATGCAAGTAATTTCCTGACTAACCTGTGATTTCTATCTGCTTGTGGCTTCTGGCATAGAGCTAAGTCTCCGGTTCTGCTGCTCTGTTCAGCAGGTCTCACATGTGCTTTCACTTTCATTTCCAAATTTTAATACAGAACAGCCTGTCCACAACCTGCTGCTGACGCGGTGGAGGCCATGGATGCTGGCTCTGGATTGCAGGGCCACAGACGGGAGGAAGCACCGTCTGCCTTGGGAGGCAACCTGCCCGAGAGGGCCCTCAGTGACAACAGCAGCGTGCTGGCAGAGGACCTGGGGAATGGGGAGAAGAGCAATGTGTTCTTGCAAGTGGTTTCTCTACATCCTGTATGCTGCCCGACATGGACTTGGGTCTGGGTGCTCCTTTCCCTCTCGCCAATCTAAAAACCACAGAGCTGCTGTAGCTCTTGGGTTGCAATAACCCATATCTGCCTCTCGACTACAGGGGCAAGTTTTGACCTAGAAAATGTTGTGTCAAACTGACTTTTTACAGCCTCCACAAAGGATCCAATGGCAGGTAGGAAGGGTGATCTGTATGAGGTGGCTCTTAGCAACTGTCCTGTGGCTGGCCAGACCAGCTGGGGAGGAGACACCTCAGGAAGGGAATGAGTGGTAATAGGGCTCAGTGGAGTGAATGAGATGAGGAGAGAGTCGTGAAGAGTAACATAAATTATATTCACCCCTTACATGGTTATTCCTGGGAGAAAGTACTGCCTGCAAATCAGGAACAGGAGATGGCCTACAGAGCTTCACCAGACAAGCCGTCACAGAATCGCTTTACCAAAAATACCCTGCAGTGCTTTACTCCAAATACCAGTCTGTCTCTTGAACTCCTGCAGTGTTTTGGGATAATTGCTATGGACACTGCTGCACTTTTGTATTGGCAGCAATCTACTGAGTCTATCTATCACTTGCTAGAGACACTATTGAAATAATGTATGTGAAATCAGGGTGAATCAAATGGCTGACCCCATTTTACATAATCAGTGAGTGGTTGAAATGCCTGTGCTAATATGTGTAGGAACATGCTAAGTCATCTCTAGAAATAATGTAAACTTGAAAAAAAAACGTGTGCATGTGGCAAAAACAAACAGCAACTCCCTTTCTGTTCCTTGGTATCAGCAAAGGTGGCAAGTTATCACAGGTTGAATTATTTTTTTGTATCAGAGTAGTTCTAATGCTTTACTCAGCTTAAGTCACAGAAATAAAGAGCATCAATCTTCTGCCATTTAAGGTCCAGGACAAGGTCCTTTTCTTGTGCTTGTGCAACTACTTCATTTGGGAGTATTATTTTGCCACTGTTCCTATTTTAACCTGAATAGTTAATCTCTAATGTGTATTCAACCATATCAGCAAAAATCTTTCATCCACTGGTATTGGTATTTACTGGCATGAGTAAATTCATGCTGGTCATCACATAAAGAAGAGGTGGCAATGTATAGGTTGTACCATTTTTATCATGCTGACATAATCAAAATCATAAAAACTGTGTAAATGATATGGGATATTTGTGCCATGTTGTTGAGAAACTGGCACAGGAACAGCAGTAAATGAAATACATCTGGGAATAAGAAGATAATTTATATACTAAATAATGGGTTGTGCAAATTTAATCAGTTGGAAAGCTAGTACATGCATGAGTGCATACTCTGCAGGGGGTAAAATTTACATTTGATGCACAAGACTCAAATGATCAGTCTAATCTGAGTTTTGCTGTGCAAACTCCTATTTGTTTCAAGTCAAGGATTTTTTCAAGTTAAGGGATTTGTTTTAGTTTCAGAAATAACTGCCCTATATAATAAGCTGGGATTCAGATTTGGATTCTTACAGCCATTCATAGTACAGGAGCATTGCTTCAGAACATCTCTAGTTTAGGCCCTGATGAACTTCAGAGTAAAAGTAAAAACATAGGTGACAATTTCATACCTCTTTCTGATTAAAACCATGTGAGAACAGATCATTTTTGGCAAGGTTTCTTCATGAAATTAAAAATAGATACCAGCCTATTAAAGAAGTTCAGAAACATTTTAATGCCTACAAGACTGTGAGGAGCATTTTTCCATTAATTTCTTTGGGGAATATTCCTTAGGTTTTTCTGCAATTGCTAATGTTTTTGTTATCAAAAATTTTAGTATGTTACAAGACAACATACATAGCTTGATATCGAAGCAAAAAACTCCCCAACTTGATAAGAGAAAATATATTTTCTTAGCTTTTTTCTGATTCTTTGATTTAAAACTTGGTTTGGGTAAACTTTTTTTTGTGAAATGTCCATGTTTGCAATAGGACTACTAGATGTTTCATTTTTCCTGAATATTGCTTCTGAGGAAATGCCATAGCATTGTATTTACAAGATACCCTGAACTGTCAGTTTCCTTGAAACACAATGTATTTAATACAAAGCCATTAAGCCTTGTAAAACTGTCAAAAATGTAAATGACACTTGTAATAAAACCTTGTCGTGTGACCGGCTCTAGCTAATCAGGGTTGATGATATCACTGCAGCTGATCATGGCTGGTGCTATGTACATTTCGACAGCTTTATGACCTGCATGGATTTGTGTTATTAAAATTGTACAGTTTTGTAAGGAATTTGGGATTTAATAAAGCAGCAGAGAAACTACAAAAGGGGCAATATATCCCACTAAAAGTGAGCCAGGCCTTAAAAAAAATAATATGAACATATATAGTGTATGAGTGTGTGTGTGTGTGTGTGTGTGTGTGCATGAATAGCAAAACCAGGACAGGTTCTGCTTTCCTAGCTCAAGCAGGGCACTCATTGCTCATATAAACCACTTTTATGTATTTATAGCTCGGCAAATACCTTGCATCTGTGAGACCATAAAACAAATTACAATGTATCCAATTGCTTCAAGGTGGCGAATTGTGCTTAAACTTAATGACTTGTACAGATTATAGGAGAAAGAGCATTACCTGTTTAATGTCTTTTTTAATAAGTAATTCCCAAACAAGTTTAGTAAATGGGAGGTGGGGCTTTTGTTTTGGTTTGTTTCTTTTTTTTTTTTTTTTTTTTGTCTAGGATTTAAATAGAACTGGCCCTTGTTCTTGTGAACACAAGGTAACGCACTGTTTTATTTGTTTTGCAGTACTTGGAACTGCTCCCCAGAGTACAAATATGTCAAAAAATGAGAGACAAGGATACATATTCTCCCAATAATCTATAAATTCAACCTAATGGGGCAGATATCAGAAAAATGTGTTGGATTGAAGGAACATAAATCACATCTGGTTTCCTGGCATAAGCTGGCACTGTGTGCCTTATATTTCAGTCAAATTATTCCATTTGTTTCTGAAGATATTTTAATCCCTCGTGACCTCAAACTTCCCGTGAACCAGGGCCTGAACAAAAGGCCGCCCACTGTCTTTGCAGTAAATCTGTTGTCTCCCTTCTAGGCCCGCAACCTGGGATCATAGATCACCCCTGCACCGCATCTTGCTTCAATTTACTCAATTAACTCGAGTAAAGCACTTGTAAGTTTGCAGATGTTGCTTTATTATCAAGGCCTAAAATGTACAAGAGAGTTCAGGAGCCTGAGGTTATGGGAAGGTTGTGCTGATGGGGGAAGGGCAATAAAAAACACAGGCCTCCCAATTGTTTCCTCAAGACTGGTGAGTAGGCAAAGGCTATTTTTCCCCAGCAAATTTATTTAAACCATAAGATGCATCTTGCCTTGTGCATCAGGGAATATCTGATGTTATCTCACAGAAAGATAGGATATGAGAAATCGGTATTTCACCTCGAGATGAGATAATGTTGTGATTAACAGATGTTTAATTGGGTCATTCATCAAATGAAGAACCTGCCTAAAAGTCAGTAAGGCTAAGTAAATTATTTCCAACCCTGCAGGTGTTGGACTGGCAGCTCTATTACTCTTCTAGAAATGGGCTTTGGAAGATTTTTATATGAAAAGATAATTTATTTCAATGAGGAATTGTATTGTGCTTTTATTTCTGCAATATGCTCTAAGGTTTTGGTCCAGTCCCTTCATTTTAGGCACTGAAATGACCAGGTAGGGACAGAAGGAAAGCAAGTTACTCTAACGTGGCATGATGTTCAGTTCCCATCCTGCTAAAAGCCTGTGTAATGATATTTAATAACTTCCCATGGCTTGTAGCTATGAGGTAGGAGACATATGTTTGAGGAGATAAACGAGTTAGTACACTTTAAAACAACTGGTGTCTCAGAATGCTATTCCTACAAAGACATCAGTGTCTCGCGTCTGCTGCGACAGCAGCACGTGTGTTATAACAGCAGAATGTCTCACATGCACCAGGTCCTGCTGAGCTCATGGATTCAAGAACCTCCTAAAATGTGAAGGTTGCTAGTCTGAGGTTATAATTCACATTCATGCTTGATTATACATGGATTTGTGTTTCCAGTTCGTGTGGTTTCCCTCCTTTCATGCCTCCACTTTGATTTTCAAGTTCAAATGAGTCTTAAGATTCAAAGAAAAACTTCTGGAAAGCAGAAAAGCTTTTGGGTTAAAACCACATAACAAAGGGGTAGGTTTTCAGTGAGTTTGCTGCAAAACTATAGATCTGTCAGACTTTGTAAGGAATAAAGTGCTTGCTCATTTAAAAGATGTGCAAACTTTGGAAATCTCTTAACAAATGTTAGGCCCAATCTTTAGCTGAGATGAATTACCAGAGGTCCATTTACTCCATGGAAATTGCATCCATTTATGTTAGCTTACCATTTGTCCCAGGAATTGAATCTTAACACATAGTGAAATCAGGTATCAAGCATGTTCTATGTTTTTGCAGATTTCATAGCATGTTTAGGTCAGATGTAATTATGAACTGCTATTATCAGGAAAGCTGAACTTAATTTAGTCCGCCTGCACTCTCCTCTTCACAGCTTACCTGATTTAAGATGCTTTTGTGATGGTTACAAAAGTATCAAGCCTCCCTCATTTTTGTGGACTGTTTCCTTCTAGCTGCACCTTCTCCCTGTTTGCCTACAGTTGTCCCAAAAGAGGCCAAAGTCTTTGCAGCTGCTGTAATGCACATTTCTGCAGTGCACAGGAGGAGTGAGGAAACTCCTGAGCAGCCCCTCCATCTTCTTCATTAACCTCTATGAAACAGTGACAAGCTAAAACAGGCATTTCCCCCCCAGGCAGATTTCTTCCAGAAGACATGGTTAAAATTACTGGGGCTCTCTTGCTTATTCTCCAGGATATCTTAGCTATTAAACCTAAACTGAGGAACAGACCAGACTTTTTATGCACAGCCAAATGCTTCCTGCAAAAGAAAAACAAGAGTGGCACCATCAACTCCCACAGCTACCAGCTTTTACCTTGCCCATAGTCTAGCTCCACGACCAAATGGCGTTTGCTAGTGTATTTCATGTTAAAGCTTTGTGTGGCCTTAGTGCTACTTACAAAAATCTGAGATAAGACCGGATCTCTGGAAAAGGAAGAATAGAATGGAAAAACAGACTTGCATTCCTGTGTATCTTTCATTCTCTATGGCATTCAGCCTATGCACAGTATACTGATAAGTTTTACAGTTTTTACCTTTGCAGGCATCTTTATCAGAGTCTGTTGAGCTTAAAGGATTTTGGCAGATGAAGTCCTTTCTAATAGTGACAGTAACCGAGCACACTGGAATGAGTTAAGAGAGGTCTAGATTCTATAGCCTTCTGTATCATCTTAACTGAAGCTAGAGTTTGATATAAATGCAAGCCAAATTTTTAGTCCTCAGTTTTCAGTATCTGTAATGCTTTAAACTGAGAAGCCAAACTAAATCTCAGGGGGAGTCACATGGCTCACAAATGTGAACACAAAAGGGTTCGTATAATTTCTGTGTAGAACTTCGTGCGTGAAAGTCTCTCAAACTCTTCTTGGCTTTTAACTTTCATAAGAGAGTCTTTAATTACTCTTTGAATATTGCATTACATTTCTTTTTTTACTCACAGCATTTTTTTTAAATAGTGGTCTGTTTTGTTTCTATATATAATGGAAGTTAATAAAATATGTGCCAGAAGCCAAAAATATGATGAGCTATAAGGCAAACTCCAGACTGTAAGGAAAGAGAAGAAAGAGCTGGCCTCTAATTCCGTAGCCTATCAGCATTTCTCCTTGGAATAGATATTACTCCTGGTCTGTTTCTCCCAAAATGTCCAGCCTGAAGCTAAATAATCCTCCCTCTTTCTAACTCTGTAGCTTACCAATTTGTGCTCATTTAAAGTCTGTCCCCTGTGCCAAAAAACAGCTATAGGTTAAGAAAATTTCAACGTCTAATTCTGAACTAGAGAGAGGTTCCCAGTATGGGTTTCTTTTCTTTTCCAGACTGAATTATTAGCATATCTAGGTTGAATCAAGTCTGTTGCATTAGGAAGGCTGAGGAAGGAATCTCAGCAACAATCTACAGCTTTGTAAGTTTATTCAGTATTACTATTGCAATACTGAGGAGGAGGAGGTCTATGAAAGTGTCATCTTGCTCTTCCTGCATCTCTGAGTGACCCAGACTCATCCCGCCTAGCTTTAGACCCTTAACTGAAGCACCAGCGTTAGGGAACTGGCTACCTAGTTTCTATAGGCAATAGACAAAGACAGAAAACTTCCCTGTCTCCACTCCATCGAAGGAGCTTGGTGACAGGACTCATAATATGCTGGGATCTGGCTTATGAACACTGTCTGGTATAAGAATAAATTTGGCCATCAGTCTACTGGACTGAATATCCTGGAAACAACTGGAACTTGACTGGAACTTGAACTGCACAATGCTGAACACTTTGACTAATATGCTACTTCCTGGAGATGAGTAGCTAACTCTTGGGAGCACCAGACTCATTCACAGCAGCTATCATGCAGATGGGTGTTGTGGCACAATTGTACTCTTGCCCTCCATGGTATACTCGGCCACACACAATTACAGATAAACAGTCCAGTTTTGCTGCCTTTGGTAGAGTCATGCAGCTAGCAACTGACAGTAGAAATGACCAGTGGGTCTTTGCAAAAATCTGCAAGTGGCACTAATTGTTCTTCATTCAGAAAAATGCACAGAAATCTCTTCAGTAATCTCTTCAGACATAAATTGAACAGTCTGTTCCATCTATTCTGTCTTTCAATAGAAAAAATACCATGTGGCTTAGAGTCTACGTTGCAGTGGATGCAACTTATGTAGGTTGAAATTGAGGTGGCTAAGCTCATCTAACATTTTAATGCTGCTGAAATAGGAAATTCTTCCCCTTTCTCCCTTCTCCCATTGCACTCACAGCCTCATCAGTCTGTCCTACCTGTGCACTAAGCCTTGCTGGGCCTTTGCTGGCCTCATGCAACCTGCTGACTCAGTGGGAAATCCAACAAGGCAAGAGCAGTGCAAGGCATGCAGCTGGAGCAGGGAGCCAGGAGAGGGCAAAAGCAAGGGAGGAATGGGGCTTCCCCTTTCAGTGATGATGAATTAAGACACCACCAGCTTAGCCACCCTGTAACTGCACTGGCAGTCATACCTAAGCCTTCACTAAGCAAGATGACTTGGAGTGTGCTAGCCATGTAGCTCATGAGATGTCTTGTGCCATCATCTAGCAGCTGATACATGAGAAAATACCTTTGCTCAGCTCTTTTCTATCAGTACCCCAGCTGTCAGCTATTGACAAGCTGCTATCAATACCTGAATTTGTTAAAAGCTCATTTGAGTGTAACTATTCCACCCCATCCATTGTGATTTTTTCTGTTGTTAGACAGCTGCTAATCAGAAGACAGCTATTGACTTTGAAGGGAGATAAGTCTACTCTTGGCCTGTAAAACACAGAAGCATCAACTTGAATGTGGCAAGGTTTGTGGGGAAGCAATATCCTTTAATGATACAGTAACTATTGAAAAAGCAGTAATACATACAAAGCTTATAGCCTTCCTTCAGATTTCTATTATGAATGATCTTTGCTGTTCAGGAGTACTTCCCACTGCTTTCCCATGGGCTGGAAAGAGTTTTTAGCTATACCTTGCCATCAGAAGACTCTTAATTCCTGACTACTGAAATAACAATTCTGAAACCATCTCCTGCCCTGATGAGGGATATCTGGTTGTTTCTCTAAGAACTAGCATTTGGGACTGTCTCTTATTACCCTTTAATACAGGTCTCTTTTACCTTATTTTTTAAGTTAGCCAGTTACTTGAAATCATTCTGTTATAAAACAGGGTTGCATTAGAATAATAAGGGCAAAACAACCGGAGTAAACAAATTATTCACAGTCATTTTATAGAAGAACAGGTAAGTGTGGTACAATGAACTTACGTGTTGAAATGTCTGTGCATTTATTCCAACTGTACTGGAATATTGATAATTTGTTTATTCCAGATTATCTCTCCTTACTTATCTGGTTCTGTTCTTAACCCTGGGCCATCTCTGCTATACTGCTGCTAGGGCCTGGGAACATTTTCAACTGATAAGACCACTCAGCACTGTTTCACTCTAGTCCTCACCAGCACAGTCTTCTTCACTCTATCCCATATGTTTGTGCTAACCTTCCTTTTCCCTTACGAATCATTCCTCTGTGAACTAATGGCATCTCTACCCACATATTTTTGTACACATCTCAGTAATAAATGTATGAAATCAATGTACTTTAAAGAGCAATGCAAACAGGCCAGATTTTATTTTTCTAATGAGAAGTCTAAACAATGCTGCTTCAGACTCAGCTGCAGTTCAGCCTTTCACTTTGTTCCTCCTAAGTATGATTTTATTTGGTGTCTTAAAAACAAGTTCCAGGAAATTCTACCTGGGCTTGTGAATCATAAGCCTACTGTGTCTCCTTTCTGAATACTGGCTTTGCTTCACAAAAATTTACATAGAAATGATCAATATAAAGACTGGCTTTGACTTCACTAAAATAAGTTGAATCTTTTTAGCTTTTTGTTGGTCTAAGAAGTTGAATGAAAATATTTTGTCAGAATAAAAAAATTGGGGAGATGTCTGTGGATTGAAGTGTCTATTAAAATCACAGTTTTGTTGCAGCAGCATTGCAAGTCTGATTCCAACTTGAAAAATTTAAGTGAGTTCTTTTATCTTTAAAACAAAGTTTCAGAAGACTGTGACGCAGACATTGTTTTAAACTGGGGTGCAGGTGTGTTCTCTTTCAAGCTCAGATCCTATCACTCCATTTAAATGAACTACTGAGCAAAATAACAAATTTGTAAACCTTTCTGGTATTGAATCTGCATTTTCTCTAGAAGAGAAAGAAGTAGTTTTGTTTGAAATAATAATAATAAAAAAAGGCCATCCAGCACTCTTGGGAAACTGGACTATACTTGAATACATTTACATGATTTTAGAAATTTTTCTCAATTTGCAATCTCAATGACACAGTGTCCATCAGACATGCACTAGGACTGTCCTTTGGGTGAAAGATATTTTGGGTGCCTGCTTTTTTTTTTTTTTTCTTTTTCTTCCCCCTCACATTAATAATCAAGAGATCCCATGTCAGCTATACTGAAGGCTGTTTTCTTGGCATTGGTTATTTTTCTTCCTTTTTACATAAGCAAATTTGAATAATATTCAGCAAATTGAATGACAGATACAATTTTGGAAGCTAAAAAACTAAAACCTTTAAGCAGTGATTTAAAAGCTAATTATTATGGATATAGCCATTCAACGTTCATTTCTTAATATTGTTCCCTCAAGAAATAGTGATTTAGTCAACCAATTATTTTATCTCTTTTAGGGATACTTTCTTAATTGCAAAACAATCTAAAAATATAATCAGCATGCTAAATACATGTGGTATCTTGTTTAGAATGCCATGTTGGAGGAAAAATGCAATTAAACTGTCAAAATGTAATTGTTTCTCATATTTAATTTAAAGAGGCTGATTCACATTTGCTTTTCATGTTTAGGAGTTAAAAAACAAAGCAAGTTACTAGTACAACTACTAGTTTTTAATAAAGACAACATAAGCTTGGAGCACAGACGAAAACTGCCTCTGTCATGAGATATTGCTATCAAAGAATACCCAAACATTCATGTTTTTTTCACTTTTCTAATAACTGCAGTTCATAATTCAGACTTTCAGTATTTAAGATTGTATTTTTAATTTCAGGGGGAGCTCTAAGCATGGGATGATGTGTAAACTGCATGTTCTCCATCTGCCTCATTGCCTTTGGAGTCACTTCTCTTTAGGGACATCTCCTTCCATTGCTGTTTACTGGAGAAAGTTAATTTTCCTCCACCCCAGCTACTGCCAGTGCAAAAGGGGAACCTGAGCCAGGGTCCATCTATTTCACCTTCCTCCCCACCACTCACTGTTCTGGAGAAACAGAGATAAACAGACCTGCAGTCAATTCACCTGCTTATCCCTGCGTCCAAAAACACCTGCCTTGTGAGAGCTAGTCCAAATCTGCTTTTTTAATCATTTTAGACTGAGTGTCAATGTAAACAGCAGACCAGTACAGTTCTGGGATTGTTGTTTCATAGGATCCAAGCCTTTAGTGCATTGGAAGGAAATACTAGACCCATTTAGTCAAACATACTATCTTCAAAGGCAGTTCTGAGCAGAGAATTTTCCTACTTATGCAGATGCATGCAGATATTTTCATCATGATGCCAAAAAAGGCAGCTTTTGCTTTCAAGTCACAATGAGTAAGTTTTTCTCCTTTTCTTTTAAAAGTCATATTCATTCAGCAATCCTGCATACTTCTTTGGTAGCAAACAGTGTCTTAAAAGTTGTATGACATCCAGTTAAGGAAAATCTTTGAGTGAAATCAATCCAAGTCTGCTGGATCCAGGTCAAGTTCTCAGGAGCTTTTCAATTCTACTTATCTCCTAAGCAAAGAAACAAGTCCTGTCAAATCAGCAGAACTGGGATATGACTTCCGATTTTGATGAGGTAGAGATCTTTAGTGGGCATAGAGCACCAGGCTGAATTTCACTTTGTGACAATAAACACAGTATCACAGATTATTTCAACCAACTCACTTGGACACTTTACAACAGTAGGAGCCAAGCCTCTGTACACTGTGGGCTGAGTTTCTTGAAAGGTCAAGTTGTAATTTGAAGCCTCTCCAGGTAGTGGTATAAAAATTAGGCAATTACTGAAGAGGAACTGCTCCTTCAGAGCCTGCCAAACTCTGATTCTGGCAGGGTTGGGCACGGACCATCCACCGACTCTGAATCCAACAAGAAAATCTGTTTTATAAAAGGGTCATAATAGGAAACATGGAACAATTAATGCTCACAGATAATATATATTATATGTAAAGTACATGCATTATGAAATTAAAACAGCCATTTTAAAGTTAAATTTTGAAGCATCTGATCTAACTTTTTTCTGGTGAATGGATACAAAACATGCACACAAATGCAAGATAAAAAATGCACAGCTGCACATACAGAAGTGCATGTTCGCTTTGCCTTGGATATATTATCTAACATTTTATTCTGGGAATTTTATTGTCATGAATATGCTCCCATTTAACTATAGTTTATGTGAATATATGTATTACTAGAGGGTTGTATTACTAGAGGGTTTTTTGTATTTATATTGCTTCTTGTGTATTATTTGTGTCATATGTATTATTATACAAAGTGAGTGGATTTACTCTTACTGTAGACTATACCTTTTTTATATGCGATTAAAAAGTGAAGTACTTTTGTGTTGAACCATATTAATAGCCATGAGTTACTAACAGCATTATATCTATGGACAGGGCTTTGTCACTTCTGCTATTAGAGCAATAAATAGCACTAGTGGATTGTTATCTCATCTATGGAGCAGCCTTTAGAGGGGACTGAGGCATCGGCTTCACAGGTAGGTTTCCCAGCTATTTGTTGCCATCAGACAAGATCTGCAGGTATATTTTTACTTACAAATGGAGGATCTAGAGGAAAGAGAGTTAAAGATCCTTCTGTCTCTATCCCCTAAAATCTTCCCTTCTCCTTACACTATTCCCCTCACTTCATAACATGGTCCAGCTGAAAGCTGGATCCTGTATAGGAAGGAGGCATTTTTGATACAAACTGAAGTGCTAACAAGGCTCTAATGAACAAGAGCTGAGGCTCGAGGAGAAGCCAAAACAGAATGGACATGGATTTACACAAAACTGCAGGAGGTGAATCCCTCACTATAGTTCAAAATCGCTGTTGAATCATTTCTGCTATAGCCTTACTCAAAAATCCAAGCTTGAGTGAGACATGAAACATGGAAAAAAGCCTACCCATATAGCTAATGGGAATAGTGCTTTATAATAAAAAGTTCTGGGTGACTCTGGGGCCATGAGTCCTGCCTAGGAATATAGCACATATATATAGAAATATAACTAGAAATATAATTGTCCCATAACACATCCCATTTTAGTTTGTATGAGAGACATTGGTCCTGGGTAGTACCTAGGGAACAGGTAAGAAAAATGACAGAAGGCCTGTATCGCCTATTTTAAAAGTTAGTTAAATATTTGACCTCAAGCATGTGAAACTGACTCCTATTCACAATTTTTTAGTTTGTGTCTGTATTGTTCTGCTGTGCAATGAAACTAAAACAGACTGCAGAAATCCAGGATTCTCCACTGGATAGGTTCTGCGCTTCCTGCAGGGCTTTTGCCCTTCTGTGCAAGCCTCAAGCAACGGGAAGGGTCCAGGCTCTGCAGGGGAGCTGTGGGGCTGCAGAAATCAGGGTGCTGAAAGGCTGCTGTCCGAGCCACTTCCATATCTTCTCCTATCTCTTTTAGGAGGTAGGAAACATTACACTTAAGAAAAGCTGCCATTTCCCCTTCTTTGTATTATCACTGCGTTTTCAGCACAGTTCTGACCTAAAACAACGGCAAAGCTGGCGAAAAGGTGCTGTGTTGGTGCCTGCTGCCTCCTAACCAAGCAACAGCCCCATATCCATAACCAGAAGAGCGTGGGGCAGAGATGCTGCATTTAAAGGCTCAATCCTGCAAATTGTCGAGGCCTAACCCATCTCACCTTGGCTCCAGCAGGGCTCTCACTGACATGGAAACAGTGGAGAGATTTGCCTGAGACCAGTGTGCTGCTCCAGCCATCCTCACGTGAATGAGCTGATTCATGTGTGCCAGGCCATGCCTTAGCTCGACTCTGGGAATTTCATACCAGATTTTTATCTTGTAAGAACAGGCATTAGGGTTGCCAGTTTGAAATATGACAAAACCCAGCCGCCTCAGACAAATGGCTGCTACCCACGCTCAGCCCAGCCTGCACATGTGCAGTGCCTGGGATAACAACCGCCAAGTCTATAGTAAAGGAGGCCAGGCAGGAAGCCAGCCACATGGCAACTCTAAATGATATTAATAAGACTTTATAAAAAGTTAAAAGCACAATGTAGCTTTTCAAAGTGTTTCTTAGAGATCGCTACATATGCATAGGTGTTTCATGTCTATGAGATAGAGGCTTGGGGTAAATTTAATGCAGTATACTTTTCTGGCTAAGATTTTTTTTCCCTCCTGAAAGCTGTTGATACAAACTGGGACTCATTAAAAACACCTTGTGTTATGTTTTTAGAAATCTTGAATTAATGTCATTCTTTGGATCATTAGAAAGTGATGTAGCATCAGCAACTGCTCTAAAGGAAGCGCTGTCTTGCAAGGAACTGAATATTCTTGCCTCAGGCAATGGCAGTAAAAGGGTGCTTAGCACCTCTCAGGAGATGCTGAGCATCTCTCCCAGGCCTAAGTCCAGAGATAGCATTCCCAAAGGACAGATACAAGGATATTAAAAAAGACTTTGATCAAAGAAATATTGCTTCTTTCCTCCTTTCACTAAGCAGATGTGCAACGTGTCTTGGGAAAGAAATAGAAAAATTCCTGAGTGATTTATTTGATGAACCTAGTTTTAACCCAGGTTATTGCATGCCTGATATGGTGATGCTGGTTATTAGTTTCCAGTTGAAAATGACCAGATAGAGGACATATTCACTTCATCAATATAATACATTTATTGGTTGTCAAGAGAGTCACATCACACAGATATGTAAATCTGTCACTTTGTCTTAAAAGTGTATTTCTCTATTACAATGTTGTTTGATGTATGTTTTAAGGCAGTAAGGCCTTTTAAATATTAAAAAAAAAACAAGACAAGGGGGAAGATTTGTCTATTCAATCACAGGATTTAAGACATTAAAAGCAGATGCATCATTTATAAAAGTAGGATTTTATCAGATGCCATTGTAAATGAAAGAATCATATCTACCATATGTAGATATGTGAATTAAAGAAACTTTATTTCCCAGGAATATTAACAAACACTTTTGCTAGCATTAAGATGGATTAGTCCAGGAAGCCAGTTACTAGTTGACCACAAATCTAGATTTGCTGTGTCAAAACTGAAATAGAATGGGCTTTTTGTTTACATTATATAAAAGAGAAAAGTTTTTCATTCCGTTTCTGTGCCCACTGAAGTAATCCTATCTTTAAAAATGCAGTGAACATTGGAACTAAAAGAACTCAAAGAAATTTAGTTTTGATTTAACTCTATTCTTTACCATTAAAAATTACTGAGATATTAGTAGCAATAAATATGAAAAATGTCAAGAAACTCACCAATTTGTGTTTTAACCTTCAAAATGTGCAAAACTGTCTTTTTCAAATATGATGACACTGTTTCAGAACAGAAAAAGTCACTTAGCATTATAACATATTATGGTACTAATCCTTCACATAGGGCCAATGTTTCAATGACGACATGTATTTGCTAACAGTTCTGCCTCCTCTGCATTGAGTAAGACCAGGTTGCTCTAGCACCCTGAAATATTGAATCAAACTTTCATTTTTTTCTGCTGGCTGTATTTTGGTATGACTGACAGAGCAATATGGCATAAGGATTCACTTGAGTATTTGGTTACAGTGAGAAAACAGCTTAAGACAGTGGAATTGCTGTAGCTAGAAATGATGTTATGTGAGAATAAATAGTCTTCATTTTGATCATGTAATAGCAAGAGAGTTTTTGTGCATTAGCTACCTTAGTGAAAATGCCAAGGAACTGTAAGATTGAATACGAGACTTCTATCTGTCAACAGAAAGAAATTCTTTGTCTTTAAACAGATATCACACTCTGGGCCTCATGCAGCAAAATTATCCATGTTTAAAACTGCCACTGAATTTCATTAAGTTCTATGTATGCAGGGCCTCCAGAACTGGTGCTATATCAGCATGATTAAAACATGTGGTAATTTACCAGCTGGATGTCCTTGCTGAAAAGGATGTTGCTAATACACAGGAGAACATGATAATTAATTTATATGCAACCAATTTAAAGTAAGGAGAGGTAAGCATGATAGGGGGAATTATAAAGCATGTCAGAAAGGAAACAGAAAGAAGGACATGATAAACCAAATAATTAAGGTAATGATTTTTAAACTTATTTTGTGAAAGATGTTAGAAACATAGGACTGGAAGGGAGGAGGTATTTCAGTGTAGTCCAAGGTGTTCTGACCTAAAATTTTAATGTAGTTCATGACAGAGATTGGAACCAGATGGAAAGCGTGTGTCTGAGTTTCAATCTCTCACATTAAAAATAGGGTTGTTGATATCCTGATCTTTCGCTCCAGTTCATCTCCAGTGATACTTGCAGTAAGCCTAATGTACACTAGCCTTCAGTCCATCAGGTTATACTATAAAGTCTACATCATAATATCCCACCACTTTGTAAAATGGAGTTCATTATCACGGAAAAAGAATGTTAGGAGTAAAAAGGTGCTGAGGTTGATCTTAGCCTGAGCGCAGTTGCACTGATTTCCAATGTACTTGGCTGTCTGGTCTAAGCGTCACTTCACTGAACTAGATGACAATTTCAGGGAGAAGAATAAGAAGATGCCATCATGAAAAATTATTTGTCAATTTTGGTGTGCTAAGAGAAGCAGCAGTACAGAGAAGGGTAATCAGTGACTAGCGTTTCTTAAATAATCCTAAGAAAACCGCTAGAATGTGAGATTGTGTACAGAAGTACGTAGCTCCTCATGATGTGAAATCCCAGGAGGATTTCACAGCATGAATTTTGGATGGTGACGCTACTCAGGTGTGTTGAAGGGAGAGAGGCAGAATCTAAATCTAGTGTTGCCGAAACTCTTATGAGTTATGCAGTTCAGTATTGTCCATGCACTGCCTTCATTGTGGAGAACATTACTGACTTCCTCTGAGGACTTAAAAAAAGTTTTGTTGAGACTGTTTTTATGTCTATTTTCCATTCTCCTGATTCAGTTGCCAGGACAGAATTTTCTGGGCACAGAAAATGTTAAAATGGTCAAGATGAGTTATTCTAGACCTTAGACACAGAGGTGGTTGAACAGAAGCATTTTATTATCATTTTGGAAAATCTTTAACAGCAGCTTCTGTGCTGTAATAAAAATAGTTACTGAATCCCCACTTTTTTTCTTATAGTTGAACTATAAGTTCAACTATATAGTTGAACTGCTGCTTTCCAGCCAAAACTACCTAAACTATCAGAAACCTTAGGTATAGCATGCAGCCCTGTGGACAATGTTTTTCCTGCATCTTTCCACCCTGTAGAGATTTCCAGGTTTAGCTGCAGAATCCTGGAAGTAGCAGTAGTCACACAATCTTTTTTCCTCCTCTTTCCAGAAGTGGGAATATGCCTTTTACGTTGGTTTGTGTGAAAACTCAGTACAATTTTGGTTTCTTCCCAACACTTCAGTGCCTGAAAAAAATATAGCACTGCTGCTCCCTTAACGTTTTGGTGGGGAAGAGAGGCTAGAAGGTAGGGGGTGGTCATATCTCTCTGTCCTTTTAAAAATAAAGTTATGCTTGAAAAAAAAACTAAACCAAACCTTGTTAGCAGAGAGGATGGATGAAAGCTGTAGGTCCACGCACTTTTCTCCTCCACTGAAAAGAGCTGATGACCACACACTGTGCAGGTCCCTCTAGGGCTGCCTTGAGGGGAAGGGAGACTAGGGCTCTGCTGGGCGAAGGAGTTCACCGGTACCCAGGAGCCAGCAAGGAGCTGCAGAATAACAGATACTGATGGTGCCTGCCTGTGCCCTGTCCCCAATTGCACTGCCTCTGTCTCTCCCTCTCCATCCTGTCCACCTACAGTCCATCGCCTGGCCCTGCCTTGCTCCTCTTTCCTCCTTTCCTCTCCTGTCCCTTCTTCTAGCACCCAGCACCTTGGCTTTCCCCTGGCTCCAACCCATACATATACACACACATCTGCCTGCATGTACTGAGCAAAGTAGTAGTAGTAGTAGCTTTTATTACTCTCAGTTCTTTATTAATGCCACATGTGCTGTTGTAAGGTTAAGTTATTAAGTGATAGCCAATAATTGTCTCTGCTCTAAAGTGGACGTTTCATTTAACTATACTCATGTGGATCTGTTTCAGTATCATTTATCATGACCACATTTTAAGAAATATCTCAATAGGCTATTTCTCTCTTTCCTTTCTTTAACGTAACTAGACCCAGTCAAAAATTAAATACAATTACCTTTGGAACAACATGAGGGAATATGAGGTTTGTATGTGCTTCGGAAGTTAAAATATGTATTTTACAGGGCTATCATCTCAGCTGCAGAGTTAATTTTACTGTATTTGTGCACTTGTTGGAAATGCTTACATGAACGCATACAATGACCTGTTTAGTTTGCAGGAGAAAATTATGTCATTTGCAAGCAAGCTTTCAGCTGTGATATTTTATAATTGTTTAGATGGAAGCCTGATAATCCTCTACTCCTTCACATAAACTGCAATCCATCTTTAAAACTGTGATAATTCATAAAACCTGCAGCTTAATAAACTAACAAACCCCAGGCCTATGTTATTTTAAGGGAAGTCAATCTTTGATCAGTCAAGCTGAAATGGGTCTGATAAGTGGAGGCCTTACTCACAGGGAGCAGCACTCCAGTTTGTTATTGCTATTTGCTCATCATCCTCAAGTGCAAAATAAGCAGAAGTCTTTCCAAGCTTCTTATCTCTTTTCACTTTCTTCTCTAGATCTCTGTCGCTTTAATCCAGCATGTCTGCTGCTGGTTAACAAGGAAATCCTGTGTCAATTATCGCCAACAACTTCCTGCTGTGAAGCTGTGGGGAATCAAAGCTTTTGAGAGCCTTTTTCACACCAGAGAGTAGTGCAGGGCCTAATTAAATGGCCCTCATATCCTGCAGCCTACTGGTGGCCAAATGATAGAGAGCTAATGAATGATAACCTAATTTTTCCAAGAATTGTTTTGATTCTTCTGGTCAGTTGTGCCTATTGAATAGTGGCTCACTGTTCATGCTTAGGGCTGAGAAGGGTGTCAAAAGGTAAAACTTGGGAAAGATAGGAATCTGCTTGGTTTATTGTACATAGACCTTCGATTATATAAAAATATATACTGCATATCAGGAAGGATATTTGTTAAAAATTGCTTTGCTGAAATGTGTTGCCCTCTTTCCTCAATATGAATTGCTTTAGTGACTCTTACACACATGTGGGCTGCAAAATTGTCCTATAAATCCCCCTCATAAATGCTATCGCTACAATATTATTTTTACAGAATCACAGAATAAGGTATCTGCCATCGCTTGTGCACAGCTGCCCCAATCCCTCCTCCTCTTTCTTCTATTTTTTTCCTTCTAAAATCATTCTACGAAGAAGCTGATCTCCTGGCCAAACAAAACTGCAGCTCTTGTACTGCTGCTGCTTGAGATTAACTAACCTTATGTTAAAGTTACACATAAAAGAAATACAAATCTATGCATCTTCTCCGCTTTTAAGTTTATACAAGCACCCCAAATCTCTGGCTGCCCCAGCTTGCATAGCGATGCTGTTCTGCAGTCACTTGTCATGGTCCTGGGTCCTGGTTCTGCACTGTGCTGAGCACCTTTTACGTTAATGGAAACGTGCTTCTCGGCACCTTCCAAGACCTGGTTCAAGAAAGTACCGCATAAGATCACCCAAACAAGGTTACCAGCAACAAAACAACCTTAAGAATAAATAAAATGCCTGAGTAGATAACAAGATACCTGCATTTACCCCCACTTGTTCATTTCTGAGGGTCCTATCGTAGTGCATGTGCATAAGGTGACAGACTTAGAGGTACTATGGGAGCCCTAATTCTGAATTTCCTGACTCTCTTGGTTTTACATTACAACTCTAATGTTCCATTAGCATAGTTTTTTGTAGTTAATTTCCTTGGGGAGCTTGGGAGTTTTTTTTTTTTTTTTTTTTTTTTTTTTTTTTTTTTAAGAAAAAAAAAAAGAAGAGTAAAAGCAGATGAATTGGAGAAATATGGTCAAGTCTGCCTGGCAGCATTGAAATGTATAAAGGTATTAACGGGAGATTTTTGTTTTGTTTCCTTGAGAGGAGCAAATAAAAAATGCCAGCCAGAAGCATGCACTGCTGCTTTCAAACACTGGAAAGCTGTGGTCCATCCCACCTCATTCTATACTCAGAGCTCTGGCTGAGGCTAGTGGACATAAGATCCTGTGATAGCATCATTTTTTCTCTCTCTTTTTTAAAAAAATAAAAAAAAAAAAAAAAAAAAAAAGGCACAGGCAGCCTACATATGCCATAGACAACAAAGCTTATGAGTTTGAAAAGTGCCACCTTTCCACAATACTATTGTAATACCATAGCGATATTAATTAAGCTTTGTTCCCTTCATCACGTTCAACATTTATTTACAGAACCATGCCTGTAAAACTCTTGATGCTTCACCTTACTCACATCCAGACAGCACTTTCATCTAGGGACTTAAAAACTAGAAGGGAGTAAAGGGTTATGGGAAGAGAAACACCAGGCAACTTATAAAGAGACAATTTGATGCACTTTGGGTTGCATGGCAGAACGTAACTGTTTATCTCAGAAAATAAAGTCTTCAGTGAGATGTCAAATAACACAGGAGTAAGGCGTCAATTCTGGATAAATTTATTTCACGGTGGTCATCTTAAATGAACCAAGGACCTGTCTTACTCTTCATATCTAGGCCTTTCAGGATCCAACTGTAGCTTAGAAATACTCAACAACTTCAGGGCAGGAGCAAGAGAGGCAGTGAGAAGGTGCACCAAAGGAGAGAAGACATTTCAAAGGTGGGCTGCACTGTTTTGCAACTGGTATTCACTGGGCACTGCAGCTCACACCCTTGGACTCTGTCTGTGGTGTCTTGGGGTGGGGGAGTATGAGCATACCAGGCATTTAAGAAATGTGTCCTCCTTTGGTCTGCAAGTATTATGAGTCAAGCCCTTGGTTTTTTGGGTTTTTTTTAATAACAATTTCTGGAATCTTGATTCTGTTCTTCTGCATTTGAGTCTTCCAGTTTTCAGAATTCTAGCTCTATTGGCTGCAGACAAAGTTAGATTTCAATGGAACTGGGAAGTCTGACATAATCACATGACTCCAGGTGCTATGGATTTAAGAAAAACACCTGTGAAACACTCTGACTACAGTTATCAAGAGCCAAGTAACAGTCTTTTCCCTTAGACAGAGAATGATAAAGTTTCTCTGAGAATATGGATGAGGCAATGTTTTTTCCCCTCCCTCTTTCCCTCTGCTAGCTCTCTGATCCCTTAGCCTTGGCTGTCATTACATGTAAAACAGCATTGGCTCTAGACTACATTTTCCCTAGTAGAAATGATTCACTTGCATCTCAGTTCTGTGTCCTGGAGCTAGTGGAACTCCTGCCGCCAGTTAAAAAAAGTCGAGATTTTAAGCCGCAGCAGAGGCAGGTTTTAAGGCCCAAGTCAGCAAAGCATCTTAGCAGATGTGTGCTAAGCATGCAAGTGTCTCCCTTCTGGCTCCCACTTTTATGTCTAAAACTATAAATGAGCTTACGAGTCTTGCTGAGGCGAGGAATTAAGCCAATACCTCATCGCGCAGGTACTACCTCTATTCCTTTTGACATTTGTTGAAACAATGAGCATTCATTACCTCAGAGTCTAAATTTTATTTGCTAGTTTCAAAGTTAATTAAATAGTTTCAGAGTTCACTTAAGAATAATGCCCCTATCAATACATTCTGACATCTCACTATTCAGGTGATTTAATTAATTCTCATGCACATTCTTGTATTTTACATGGCTAAATACTTTTTCCTTCAAATAGAATTTAAAAAATAACAGCTCCACTATCCAATTAATTAGGGTTGGTATCAGCTCTAAGAGTACTTTTTTGTATATTTTTCACCTCAAAAAAATAAAGTCTTAAAATATATTCCTCTTAACCATTAATAGTGCTAGTGGATATTTGCTAACAGATGACATATAGCAATGAGGCTAAAAGGAAATAGATTTTAAACAGTCATTCGTCACTTCCTCTCAAAGTGCCAAAAACATTTTGGGATTTAAAAATCATGGACCATATTTTACTTCCAGCTCCAACAGTATAAATTTAATAACCTGCATAAAACAGAATTTGATCCATACTTTTTTTAACTTCCAAATATATTTCTTAATAACAAAATATGTGAAACTTACTTTCAGATTTCATGGGGAGCTTTCCATGACAATGTAATGTGCTAAACGTCTTCAAGGATTTGATAATAATGCAGTACAAGAATATTTCAGCTTGTTGTATTTGTTATTTTCTTCCCAGGCCTAACCTATTTCTTTTATGAAAAACGATAAAGACTTGATCGTGCTTCTATTTTAAGCATCAGTGCACTAGCTCTGATAAAAATTTATTATTATTATTATTTTATGCTGGTCTGTTTCTCAGATGGAAACAGGGAATATTTGCTTCTATTCGCACCATATACCAAACTATGTATATTATTTCAGTTATGATTTCCTATGTGTCTGTACTAAGGAAAGAGTGGAAATAAAGGACAAAACCAATAGAGATTCAAAACTAAAAGCATATGTATGAGAGACTAATACACAAAACAAAACAGGGGCTGTTAAGCAGATGACTCCACTGAAATGTAAAATATTCCACAAGTTTTGGCAACTTTGAAATGCTAGGCTTTCTACATTTCATCTATTAATCATTTGAAGGGACATTTTCGGTTAGCCAAAAGATGAAGTACTCCCCAACTGCATTACTGATTGTGTGCATATAATTCCAACCATAACTACATTGACAAATATGGTGAAAAAACAAGGAAGAGGCAATAAATTAAAAATGAACAGTGACCAATAACCATCAGAAAAAATAACAGATTCTTAGGCAAATGGGAATAAAATAGACTATAAAAAATCAGGAAACAGACCGACTGAGTGTCTAGAAAATGTTAAGGATGAAAAAAAGGACAATTCTGATGGAAAGTTTTTCAGACAACACTAATTGCTTCACCATTGAAATGAGTCAAATGATAGGAAAAAAATAGTCCACAATAGGTAAATCCTATTTTATTTAAATCCTAAATGCCAAATAAAAAACTGTTCCTGCTTACGTTCCACGTTAGCACCCTTCTTTGGGAAGGCTCAAAAATTGACATAACTAGTTATTCCAACTAAACAAAAAACAATAAAAATGAATCTGCATATTAAATACCAGTTGTAGTTTAAATATAAAAGTCACTAAAAGAACAGTAAAAATACCTTTGCTCACAGCAATATGCTATTCATTTAGTTGCCTGGAGAGTATCACTCATGAGTCCTTTAAGTACTGTCACAACAAATCATTGGAAACTGATGCATACACAATCCAGGATCCCAAACAACAAACTATTACAAACTATCTATGTGTGAAAAGACTGCTGGAAATTCCTCTAAGCTCTGTAAAAATTTGGCTGAGGGCCAGATACCCACCAGAAGCAAATCCTTACTGATTTTTGACTTCAGTATAGCCATACTTTTTATATGCAGCAAAGATCATTCCTTTCTGAAAATGTAAGGCCTCAGTCTTTCTCTGGTCAGGAGACGAAGACAAAAGTGCCTCTTGGTCTAAACAGCATATGCAAAAGTAACAATGCTATAGATATGTGAAGTTTTAAAAACTGGGTAAAATTTAGTATTTGTTCTTAGATAACTTATGGAAGCAAAGCCTGGAAATCAAAAGATAATCTGAACTGGCCTGGGCAATATGATCTCACCACAGAGTTTACATTTAAACTTTATGTTCCTCTGTAGAGGCTTATATTTTTTGCAGAGTATCTCCAAGAGCACCGCAATAGCAGTAGAAGAGCCAATACAGTTATATGTGTATTACAAACATATGGCATTTGCCTGGCCTGCTCCAGCTGGAGATTCATCCCGAGGTGTAGGGCAGAGCGGCAGGGGGAGACACTGGAAATGCTGAAAGGGTAGGTTTTCATATTAATTTAGAGTTTTCAGGCTGTGCTTCATTTTCCCTGTGCCAACCCAAGTTACCTCGTCTGTAAAGTGTCTGCTTAAAATTATTTAATTTACATATGATCACTAATTAAACTATTGAGAGGAGGGATGTTCATAAAAAACAAACCAATGAAATCAGTCTTTAGATTTAGCCTCTTAGGTTAGTCTGTTTTCCTACCCATTTATGGAAAGCTGATGCTCAGCACAGTTGAGTATCAGGTCCATAGCAGTCAAAATAAATTTGCTAAAGTTGCTGAAATGAAATGAGGGCAAGGATGACTAACATGTAAGGAATGGGTCAGATCCAGTGCAATAGAGATTTATGCTTCTGATTGTTAAAAATACTTGAGGAAAATAGGCAGGCACAGGTAAGGGATTGCTTTTATGGTGAAGGCATATGGCTGAATACTGATAACCTTACACTCACAATGGGACCCAGTTTACTGAACTTAGTAGATCCACTCTTTTGAGTAATTTAAAAAAAGCCCTGGCCTTGAAAAGCACTCTCCAACCATAGAAATGGTTACATTTTGAGATTTTAGGGCAGGGTGCTAGGGAGTTTGGGAACAGCGGGTGTTTTTCCTTTGATTTGCCACGTATTTGCTTATTAGAATTTGGCTCTCCCCTCTCCCCACAAAGACATCGGCATAGAGCACAGCTTTCTGTAAGAGGATGACTTTATTTATGTAATAGAAAATGTTGGTCGCCTTCTTTCTAACTGAAAAGCAGAAATATAAACATGAGGATATTTTTAGGGAAATCTCAGGATTCTGAAAATATGCAGAGCTTTTGCACATACGGCAAAAGAGAGTATCTGAGACTCAGACACGAAGCTGAGAGTGTTCAGGATTCTCCCCCTTCTCCTATTTCTGTCTTTTTTTCCTTCTCAGCTAAAGCAAACTGATTATCGAAGCTAAGTCAGTGAGCCTAATACTTTACAGTGTGTGAGAGACACTAAACTCAATAGACATTCTGCTTAGTTAACTGTGAACATCAAATCTTTCTCTCCAGGAGTAACTGTTCCAAATGTCAATAGCTGTTTTAGCCATGTTTGATAGGTAAAGTAATGTCTGAGATGGCACTTCTCAGTCCTTAGCTATAAATGAGGATTACTAACAATTTTTATGCATTTGGTTATAAACTGAGACCAACTGTGAAGTGACACTGACATGTAACAGCAAAAAAAATTTGACAAAAATCAAATACTTCTCTATGCCAATTGTGCACAAAGAGTTGGCCTAAGCATTATTACAGCAGAGCCTTTCATGTTGCTGTAGCCATGGTTGTGTTTGCATTTCCATAATAAAACCTATTTTCAGGGGGTTTATAACTCGGCTGTAAGAAATTTACTCTGTGCTCCAACTTGGCATAACAAGGTATCAGAAAGAGAGCTGCAGCCCTCAAGCTTTAAAATTCCATCTCTATTGCAGGAAGAAAGGGTTTTGTTTGCTTGCATTACAGCAACTTGAAGGTGTTCAGTGAAATTTATTCTGCAAAGCAGAATATGACTAGCAGGGCAGACATAGCGGAGATGAAGATCCCAGACACAGTGGAGCAAATTCCATTCACAAATCTGTACGTGTCTGCAGATGTCCTGGAGAAATGGATTCCATGAGAATCAAGCATGCGGTTTGGTACCAGGAGATTTACATGCTAGGCAATTAAAAAAAAAAAACACGCCCATCAGTGTCCATTTCTTCACAGCCTAGATGAGGAATTGCTTGCATGAACACAAAAGTGTATATTTTGTGGGAGTGGGTGTTTGAGAAAGAAGTGGGAGAAATCATAGAAGAGAGTTTCAGACCATAGGTCCAGCTCTCCCATAGCCTGGTCGCCAAGCACACAGTGTCACTATTTTCAGCAAAATACAACTGATGTGCAGGTGCTTGGGGGAGCAGGGAAAGTGATTTGAGTGTGTGTGTGTGTGTACGTGTTTGTGTCTTCACGTAGCTGGAGTATGAGAAGCCACAAGACTGATGCATCAAACTGGAACCTGTATGTAGTGCAAACCACTGCAGAAGTCAGTATTTATTAGCAAACATTTATGCAATGGTGATGCCTAGAAGGGCCAGCCAGGTACTGGCTGTTTCTCCAGTGCTCTTGTGTCTCAGCTGTGCCCCTCAATGACTGAGCACTAGGAATACGCAGCCTCCTGATATCCAGATTTCCCTGTGACTTAGCAATTATTTCCTATGGAGTATAGTATGGCCTAGTTGTTAGAGCTCACCAAGCAGGAGGATGGGGAAGGACTTGATCTTACTAGAGCACCTGGCACACTGAAGTCTCTGGTCTGTAACTACGTTTCCTGATACCTATAATATGAATGTACTTTTCCCAGTCACTGATTTAAGGAGTGAGCAGGGGGAGGGGACTGGAGAGCAAACAAATCTTTACAAGCTGCAAAGTTACTATATCTACAGTATACAGACAGAGCCAGAACCATGGGGAACACAGGATGGAAACAATCTGCAGAACAGATTTGCCTGGAGCTATCCTGCCTTTGAAAGGAATGATACCATTTCCCAGCAGCTTGGGAAAGGGAATAGGAGAGAGATGTACCGCTACACCTGTTGGGCTGGTACAGCCACCTTGCCTTCTGGATTATCCCTCTTGATTATCCTGGAGGGCACAGCCTTGGCCTCTCATCTTACCGGGATGAGATTCATACAAAACCCAACCAAACTATGCACTATGGAAGAGGAGCAGGGCTTGGGCATTCCTGGTCCTCCTGAGACCCCACCATCCCTAAGGAGTTTGTGGAGGCATTTCTGTGTGTTCGTGCCACCTAGGGTGGCATGGGCACCTCTCAGCCCTTCATTTGTGAGCAAGCAGATGATTCCTCTATTTCTCCCCACTCCTCAACACATCTACTACGAGGAGGTGGAAGGGGCTGTGGGGAGTGAGAGGGGCTGAAAATGTTCCTCCGAGTCTGGAAGAGAAAGAAATCCTGCTGCCCCCAGGCTCTGCAGTCAGACCCTGTGACACTGGGGGCAGGCAGAGCGCAGACTGCATGGGCGCAGGGACTGGAGAGACCAGGAGAAATTGGTGACCAATGGATGGCAGCTGCCAAGGCGATTTTTTTTCTCCCTCATTGCTTTTCATGCCACTTAAACAAAAGAAAACAACATTACTTACATTACTGCTCCCATACTGTTCCCTCAGGGCTGTGCTGTGCACAGGGAGCTAAATTTCCTACGCTGGGGGGGAAGTGACACCTCCCACACAGCTAGAGGACTAATTCAAGAATAAACACCCTGAAATATAGCCAAACGCTGTTCATAATAATTGTAATTGCCCTTAAATGTGTGTTCCTTAGTTTATTTTTAAGCTACAGACTCTTTTGGTGTTTATATATTTTGCAAATGTAATTTGAAAATCTCCCACATAAGACAAATTTCCCTAACACTATGTGATATGGAATTAATGTTAGGCATAATAGGCTATCAAAGCAAATGCTATATTTGGATCTTTTGTGCTATACATATGAAATGTACAAAGTAATTATAAATCCTACAGTATCCAAACTGCCCATTTATGAGACAAATGCTGCTAAAAGATATTATTTGATATTCTGATTGTATCACAAATAGCTTAAAACCTGCTGGGCCAAATTTAGCCCAGAATAACTTTGTTTAAATAAGGAGCATAAATTTCTCCTATATATTTATATAGGAGATATTATTTATATATATTATAATATTTATTATTATATTATTATAAATATATTATATTATTATATTATTATAAATATATTATATTATTATTATAAATATTATTATAATATTTATATATATTGCTATACTGTAAGCAATAATCAGAGAAATTTATACCCAGTGAGTATTCCCTAATGTAGCTCAAAAAAAATAATCAAACAGTTAATTTGATTCCACCTCACATTTTAGTTTTTACTTTGGCTTACATTTATTCAAAGTTTAACTAAAATTTAGAATTTATGTGTAGATGAAGTTTAATGTAAATCCTTTTTAAGAGCAAAAAATTAGTAGAGTTATTCCCCAGTGAGCAAAGTAATCATAGTATCTGCATTTACTGCAATTAACTTGAAGCATACCTAGTCTACTTTTATAACTACATCACTTCTATAGATTTTTTTTTTTAAGTAGTGCACATCACTTTTGATTTTTAGTGAAGATTTCTTAGAGATTAGTGAATGATGCTTCCCCTAGTACTGTGAAAGAGACTTTAGACTCCTCTTTGGGCTTTACTTATCTGAATTAACTAGCAGATATTAGCTCACATTATGTTAAATATAACTTTACCTTTAGATGACAAAGATCTGTTAGGAGTGCTACGAGATACAAAAAAATATTTTTAAACATGACACATCCACGTCCTACATAAAGAACTGAACCATGTCCAGTAGTATTAAAACACTGCTTTCAGACAGGAGACCTTTTCTCTGGTAGACATGTTCATCTTCTCTGTTTCATTGGGCTAAATTCTGTTTGAATAGTCAGGAAAAAAAATTATCTCTACCCCATCTTCCTATTTCCATGACCAATCTTCTGCTTTATTACTTCATTGACCCTGGGCTCCACTTACACCCAGGCTGGTGTAGCAGAAGAGACAGCATAAGGGGGGACATTCTCCCCAGCTTCCTTCCCCCCCCCCAAATGAATGGCTTGAATGAGGCTGGATTCCAGCTTTGCTCACACACAGGTATCTCTCCGTGGAAGATAGGTTTTACAGTGGGCATAGCCTTTGCCAAACAGTCATAGCAACAACTATAAAATAGCTACATCTGCGTTTAAATGATTTTGTTATGACCGGGGTGGGGGGGTGGAATTGCCCTATGTGAAAATGTACTTCCCAGGAGTAAGAAATGAAAACCTATAAGTAAAGGCAATGGGAGTTAACATTTACCAGCTGGAAAAGGGGGCAGGGGGGATGAGAGAGAGAAAGTGCAAATAGCAGCAGGTTACACTGGAAAACTGTATCAGCTTGGTTCTGTGAAATTTAAAGAATCAGTCCCAAAAAGGCATGCTGGGGAAAATAAAAATGTTAGAAGACAACTTTTTCCACAGAGAGTTAATAGAGACCAGACAAAGAGGAAGGCACTTTCTGACCTCAGACGCTTTGCTGCATGATGAAAATGCAGCACCACTGTACAAAGGAAGATCTGACCAAGCTAAAACAGTCCTATTTTATTTTTGCACCACTTCAAGAACTTCAACTAATTACCAGTTTATTTCATAAGAGTCTTAAAATATAAGTGCCTGAAACACTAACACTGAGAAATATATTATTTGTGCTTAGTGGTAATACATACTTTAACATGCCACGCTAGCACTTAGGTCATGGGAGGGGTTACAGTCACTGCCCACCTCGCAGAGCCAGTTGCAGTTACAGGCACATTTGACCACGTACCCTGCAGGTATGTCCCTGACTGCCATCGGTGAGAGCACATCCACTGCAGGGGGCTGCATGGATGCCTATGTTCAGCAACTTTCAAGGTTTGTTGGGTAAAAGTGTTTACAGCTGCTATTAATTATTACTCCTAAAAGGTGTCCAAAAGGATAACGGAGTCACCCTCCACAAATGCATAGCAAGAGGCAGTTCCTCTGCTGGAAATAGTTCTAAGCCACTGTCAATAATATTTTGATTTATTCAGTTTCCCATTTGTTCCATTTGCTCCTCAGGCGCTGTTGTATGTTTTCCTGAAAAAGTGTGACAGGCAACAGTAAGAATAAATAAATAAAAAAAACCCCACAGCCCAATTCCACAATTAAGATCAGAAACAATAACCTGAGAGCACACGAGTCCCGAAAGCCCTCGGCAGGAAGGGAAACCCACGCCTTCTGGAGGCTTGTCCCGTCACGGGAGGGAGCGCGGGGCGGTGCGCGGTGCGCGGTGCAGCGGTGCGCGGTGCGCGGCGCGCGGCGGCCGCTAGGCGGCCCGGGCCTCTGGCGAGGGCCGCGCGGGAGGCTGCGCCTTCGCGCATGCAGCCGCAGACCCGCCGGCAAGCCGCGGGCCCCCGAATCCCCCTCTAGGGTAACCAGGCAAATTTGGGGCAGGTTTTCATGTCAGCTCTAAAATATAAGAAAATGTCAGTTTCCCGTGTTATTATGCATGCACAGAAAGCAAAGGACAGTGGTGAGGGCAGAGAGAGAACTGCAAGTAATTCTCCTAACTTGGAAAAGAACAGGTCAGGGTTTTTTGCTACTGATGTTTTGAAAGTTTCTGTTTAAACAGATCGTCGGGCATTGTTAAAATTTGAAATTAAAACTAATCTCTGTTGAAAGACATACACTGATTTGCAGTAAAGGGATGTATTTCTTTTATATGCATCCTTTGTGAAGTCTGGAAAAAATGTTTTCTTCCTAAGAATCAAATATGCCCTTTGAACCCTTTGGGAAAGTCACAGAGTATCGTGATGCAAACTGACGCAAAATTATTACAGCCTGTGCCCATTCAGCTTTTGTATTTAAAACTGTGCAGATGGTATTTAAGCAGCATTTTGAAATAGTGGAGATTGGCAAGGCAGAATGAAAGACAGGTGCAATCATTGTTTTCTGTTAGATGGAAGAGACTGAAAAAGATGTCCAACAACACAGTCATTGGAAATTTTAAGCACATTTAATCACATAACATTTATATTCATCTCTGTTATTTTCTTTTTAGTGTAGACAAGAAAGTTTTGTGCAAATATTTAAGAAATATTTGCAGAAAGCAGAATTGTAATCTGCTGATACAGGTTCTGCAAGCTAACCTAGTGATAAAAATGTTGCTCATGCAATGTGAGACCACATGTCCCACCAAGAATGTTTTCTGAATTTTGAAATTTTGAAACAGGCTTCATGTACATATACATGAGTCCCAGAGCAGCCAGCAGCAGCAATTAGAAGTCTCCTGAAAGGATTGCTGGTTATCGCATCCCTCCATGCCCATCTATATTTCTTCATTATTAATAAGACCTATACCCATTTAGAGTTATTGCATTGCTTGATTCATCTCACTTTAGCAACTAGTATTCTGATCTAACAGCAAACTTGTCCCAGGCTCTTTCCCAGTCAAGAGAAAGATGGATAGCTGAATCTCTCTCTGGTGGACAGAAGATCAAAATCATCCATTATATATGCCTATAGTTGACTGTAGAGAGAAATCAATTAAACTTCTAACAGAAACATCAGCTATGAACCTATGAGTTCATAATTCAACTATGAGTTCAACTATGAGAACATATGAGGAATAGGTCATCACTGGTTGTTCTCCAGGTCCTCTTTCCTTCCTGGGTTGACTGTGGGAGCAGGAGGGAGCAGCAACAGAGAGATGATGGCATATAAGGCAACTGTCTATCCGCTTATTCTCCACAAAAAGTCCTTTACAGAGGTCAGTTAGGGTATGTCTGAGAAATGTTTGTGCCAGGACTATAAAAGCGATTGTCTGATCATTTAAAGAGTGACTCTCCATAGTCCTGCATCTTGGCCTGAATTTTGCTAATGGTAAGGTTCCCTTTAAGCTGCTGTATGTGACACTAGATGTAAATTGGTGTAAATAAGAACCTTACAACTTCAAAGAACTGAGCCACTTATTTTGAATATATATTTCATAACACACACAGATACTCCCACATGAATAAAATAGCTAGAGCAAAGAATTAATCATATAACTAGTTAAGTTAACCAAGGCCTTATTTGCCTTATTTAACTTTTTCACCCTCCTTGTGTCATTCATTAGACATACACAATGGAAGATGAATTGAGGAGTGAAGGAACAAATCTTTCTTATTTTTTTTTAATTGTGCCCATTTAAATGGCTAATCCTTTTCCATGGTGGCTGGGTTTTTTGGGGGGAAGAAATGCTAACATGACTGAATTCCTTTTCATACTTGGGCTTTTTTTAGCTTTTGAATTATTGTCATTGTTTGAAGAGATGGAAAAAGAGGATGCTTAGAAAAGCAGTGAGAATGCGTTTATGGTAAAAATCAAAAAAGAAATGAAACAAAGCCTCACACGTTAATGTAGAACAGCCACCAACCTTCTGGCATTTTGAAGTGTAATAACCAGCTGTCTGTCAAAGTTTCTTCTGTTTCACAAATACTTTGTTAGTACTCATAAAGATGAATCAACACTCCCTTCCCGAAAAAGCCACCCCCAAAGAATGAACGTTCCTTCCCTGGGCCATCACCTGATGCTTGCTATGGAGTTCATTTAATTGATGAATTTGTGGGATAGGGATAACCACAACTCCAAACATAAACTTCCTGATGCCAAGGCTCATGGAAAACATGCAACACAATTTTAAGTGTCTTATCACTTAGTTTAGCATAAAGAATGACAAGCTAAAATAGGAGGTTATTCCTATTGGATGAAGTGATGAGGGTAATCAAATCTTTATCCTCCTGTTATACTTACCAGGAATATCCCTGATGGCAAGGGAATAACATGCAAGTAAATGTGAGGGAGTGTCCGCATGCCCCGAAGGGCATAGCTGGAATTTTGAATGCAGTTGTTATCAGAAAATGGATGTTCAATAGCTCCTCAAGATTAGCTTCCAAACAGATAGGGGAACTGAGCATCAAAATCCCAAGGCATGGGCCTGTTTGGAAAATGGGGTCAGGTTTCCCACCAGACCCTGACCCAGAAGGTCTCGGTGCCGGCATTCTCCTTAAACCCACCTGTACAGTTCTCCTTGATGTCAATGGGAGTTCCTGGCATGTGGGGAAGAGCAGAATATTACTCTCAAGATCTGCCGTGCAGATCTGAGAGAAGAATTTTTGTCCTTAAGTGTTGAAAATGTAATGATCTATTTGATAGTGAGAAAAAAAAAAAAGACAGAAACAGTATGAAGATTTTTAAAAGAAAACACACACGCACACAATCCAAGCAGTCTTTGAAGTCAGTGGCTTTGAAATAAAAAGCAGCCACTTTACCAGCCATGTGAAACATATTTTGTTAACATTCTAGGTGTTGTATTTAAAACTGAGTTGGCCAAATTTTTCAGTCAAAGGCTTGAATATAACTGGAAGCAGAGATTGAATCTGAGTCTCAGGATATTATCAGTTGTTCTAAATGAAACTAATGCATCATAATGTGCCAAGAGATCTCACCAGGCTATTTCAGAAGGAAACTATTTTGGGGAGGCACCAGAGCAACTTCAAAAAATTACATCCTGAGAAAAAGACGAATCTGTAGTAGGTTTACTGATCCCAAACAGGCTAGAGACCACTCATTTAAACTAATGCGTGAAATAATGGAGCTTGGTTTCCCTATGTAGTATAAACATTGTATTAAGATGATTGAAAAAACCTAAACTAGCACTCCTATAGCTAGAAGTCAGACTTCATCAGTTCTTACAGTAAGAGCATACCAGTCATTTAGGAAAGCGGAAATTTGCTGTCCTCTAAACTGGCAGATACTTACATGCAAAAATTGACCTTCTCATTTTGCCCCATCATTGGATAAACGTACAGTAGTGGGGATTGTGGGGTTTATTTCTTTTTTTTTTTTCCTTCTTTTTTTTAACTGCAGAAGATGGAAGGTTTGGGAAGAAGGCTGTGGAAATGAAGGATACTTACTAAAAGTATGTCTACTTTGTCAATTATATTGTATAGGCATGTGAGAGAGGTCTGGCTCACAGCAAGCAAATGAAATATAAATATTCCACAAAACCCTTTAGAACTTATCATATGGACTACTTAGGAAAAAAGGATACCATCATATATACATGTGTATCTTCTATACACATAAATGGAGAATTTGTGGATCAATAAAGAGACAGAATTAATTCCTTTCGTAGTGAATGTTTCTCTTCAGTGGCACAAAACTTCTGCTGGCAATTTTGGAGTAACTCCTTTGCTATGCTATTAGGAATTGTTGCCTGTTAGGAACAGTTCCTGAGCTGAAGTCCATACTTCACAGTATTTGAAATCAAGCACATAATAGTTCTCTTTTTTTTTCCTCCAAAATTCACGTATCTTTTTAATTTATGCAAGAAAAACAGACACTTATCAGTTCTTGCAACATTTCGTTTACATTGAAAATGATGAATGTCATTTTGTGGAGAGGACTTACTAGAATACTAATTCTTTCTTTCTTTTTTTCAAAACCAAAGCAAGATTTATGAGTGAACAGATTCACTTCTAAGATGAAACAGAAAACATCTGCAAGATGAGAATTTACTCACATTATTAGTGCTATTCTTTCTGCACTGATGAGTAGTACAGATAATCCCATTCATTATAGATGTCCATAACTTTACTAGCAAACATTTTAACTCCTTAAGGATCCCAGCATAGATTTTGCATCACAGCAACAATTTTCAATCAAAAATAAAATGTAAAATAGAAAACTTACTTCACTACAGTGTTTAGCATAGTCTATAGGACACTAGAGACTGGGATTGATGCTGATGTCATTTATTCCACTTATGTACTGGCTCCTTCATGGGAGCAGACAAGATTTATACCAGTCAAAGGGAGATAAGAATCACTTGAAATGAATGGTTTATCACATAGTGGGTCTGGTCATGTCAGAAAAAACACTTCTTACCAGTGCTTAATAACTGCTTTTCAGCATCATGCACCTCATGACTCATTCATGGACATTTTTTCAGAGGAATAGTTTCCAATCATTAAATGTTGTTCCAACAAAACTGAGATTTTTTTTCAGAAATGTCTTGATTTTAATAAAAGCAGGTTCAAATGGAAGAGGAATGTTTCATTAACTGCTCTCATTTTGTTTTGTTCCAATTCCATTTCTTCAATAAGAAGAATTAAATATACATTTTAAAATATCTCTGTTTTTATTTTAACATTTTGACATGATCAAAAATGAATATTTTAACATGACCATTTCATTGTCTGAAAAAAAAATATTTTTTTTGTAACAGAATTCCTAAATATTGCACAATTTTGACCTTTGTCCTTGTTTCAAATTAAAACTATTTCTGTATGTCAGAGTCCCTTGCCAGATCAGGGCAACCAAAGCTATACAAAAAGTAAAGCAAAATCTAATAATTTCATCAGCTAAAAACAAGTTTCTTTGAAACTAGGATTTCTTTTCAATTTTTGAATGCCAGAGATATCAGCTGTATCTTTTTGTCATAGACATAACTCAGTGTCTGATATTTATTGCCAGTTGTAGATATTTCAGGTTGATTTCAGATTGATTTCCTAATGTGTAACTGAATATTCACATGTGATAGGTGCCCTGCCTCACTAGACTGGTACATCGTCAGGAAGAGACTAAACCAAAATTAAAGCTATCAATCAACCATGTACAAGCTGTTTATGGTCAAGAAACACCTTATACATATCAATAAACACCTTCTAGTTGGAGAAAAAGAAAAGATCTGTAATATGACACTTGGGGGATAAATGAATTTAAAAATCTCAGGTGAACTTTTTAATCCCTTGAGATCAGTATGAAGACACTGGCATGGCCTGGAGCCAGGCTGTGGTTGCTGTTCTCCCTGCTCTGATCTTAGTGCTATCCCGTCTAAAATCTGGCGCTTAAAATACATCTTCTGTTGATACTTGGCAAAGTACCATGGTGTGCAGCAGAGGAAGAGTGTATTGGGCCTCCTCATTGATGAAAATAGGGAAAATTGACTTCCAAAGTTATGTGAGAGGGGGATTTGGAAGAGGGCTGCAACAATAAAACCAAGGATCATTGTTTTAGACCAGGGCCATGCATCATTATTTAATCCTCAGCTATGTTTTCTTTACAGATTTTTGATGAGGTTAGGGTGACATGTAAGAAGCATGAGTCGTCCCCTCATTATGTCAAAGAATTTTTATTAACACATTATGTAAGTACTTGGGGATTTTGTAAACAAAATATCAGATCATTTTTGGTGTTTTGATGAATGTTAAAGTTGCCATTTTAAGAAGTGTAAGAATGAATATTATTCTTGGAGCCATTATTCAGCCCCAAAGTAGAGCAAACCTGTGATCTAAAAGAATGAATTTCACCAAGTGCTGTCTGTAAATGGAAACTCGCACGGCACTGCAGTCATAAGATATTGTTAGAAATAAATATTTTTCCATTCCTATTCACAAGAGGCCATTTTAGTGCTCTGTAATTATTAGTGGTCAAATTTGAGTGAAACGTGCCGGGGCTGTTTTAAACCGCTGTGTTACAGAGCCGTGTGTTCGCTGGAGGAGGGCCATCTTCTCCGTCTGCCTGCGCGCTGCCGAGAGCAGCCGGGCCGTGGAACTAATTGTGGCGAGGCTGACGAGACGCTCCGTACGGCTTTGCTCGTGTGTACAGCATTTTGAGATTTTCAGAGAGGTCAAAGGGACTTTTGGGCCCACCCCGAGTGAAATTTGGGTGTCTGCCTCTCCATGGCTTGTCTGAAAAGCCCAGGCTAATGCGCTAAATGCTGTAGGAATATTCTGACTTCAAAAGAGCACGATATGCAACCATAACCACTCAGGGGTTCTGATGCTGATAATACAGTACTTAGAGGGGACTGCTCATGCTATCCGGTATGATAATACTAGAATTCACAAGAAAGAGCTGTGAGCCTCTAGCACTTACCAGCTGTAATACTGAACAGATTACATAGAAAAATCAGGCAAAAAAAGTAATATGCTTTCACCTCACAGCAAGAAACGTTGAAGTTCAGGAAGAGGAAATGTATATTAAGAGAGCAGGTTAAAAATCTACATTATCCCAGACTTTCATGAAATCAAAATGATAGGCACGATGCTAAGTTATTATAATGTATTTATTACCAGAATTGCTTTCATATTTAACTGATTTGGCCCATCTTGAGACCTGTTTTAAAATGCACCACCTTGTCCACCTTTCCATTTTCATATGAAAAACAGGAAAGCAAAAACTAATTTACTCAGGGAGACACATCGACTGTTTGCCCGTTTATCTCTTACAGACCACCCCTCAGTCCAATGTTGACAGTACATGATATTCCATTAATCTGCCTAATGAAAATTTAACCAGTGTTATAAACAAATAATTGGCTATTATCCTCTCAAAGATCCCGAATAAATTACTTCTGCTTATTTTTTTTCCTCTTCTCTCTCTATATGTCTTCTTCCTCCCCCCACCCCCATCTGCAAAAGCTGCCTCTTTCTGATTGAAGTAGCAGGAGAAGAAAAAAAAATAGCTGCAACTGTGCTACTGCAAGCGGTGAAACCTGGGATAGACTTACATGACAGGCTAGGGGGATGCTTAAGGAGCGGCCCCACACTTGCTACTCTTCAGCACTGGTGTTTTTTGAGGAGGACCTGGACTTTGCGTTGCGGGCTCTCTCTGCTCCTGGCCCATCCCCCTGCCTGCTCTGTGCGGCTCCTCCAGTGCCTGATTCGCCTCCAATTACATTCCCATTTCCTCCAGCTCTCTGAAGTCACACAAGAGTCACAGCCTGCTTTCCCTTATCACTTGTGCTGGCCTCCCTTTTTCCCTTCTCTCCCTCTCTCTGTGTGTGTGGTGGAGGAGGGTTTTCTTCTCTTTTTAATCTAAGTGGTGTGAAATGTCTCTTCATTTAGAGTAATTAAAGTTGAAAAGGACTATAACATAATGAATCATCCAAGGAGTTGTTATTTACTAAATGCTATAATGATCCTCAGGTCGCACCAGTGCTGCTGCCTCAGCCCCAGCCCTGGAGCATCCTCTGCAGCGAGTCTCATTCTGTCAGATAACTGGATCTCACTGCCAGGAGCAGCATAGCTTTATTCATTTAGCCCACAAACTTGCCAGGCTCTCAGCATGGAGAGGATAGGGATAGTCCCAAATGTATTTGCCCAAGCAGTTTCTCCTCCTTCCATCCTTAGACCACCGATCGACTTGCTTGGTAGTGCACATAATGTACACAACCTATGGAGGGATGAGACTAATCTATATCACAGTCCTAGCTCACCAGTTACCCCACTCCATAGTGCAGTAGGGACATCTTCGACCATGAAATAAGGAAAATACCATTTAAGAGGAGCCAGCCACTTGGTCCTGCCTTTATGATTAGGAAAACATGAATTATTTAAAATTTTCACAGTAAGATGTTAAAACTGTTTGCCAAATATATCTTTGCAATTTATAGAGTGTTTCGTGACAAACAAGAAAATAGTCGTTTTTAACTGGCACACTATTTGAGAGAGCTAAAACTGAGACTAGTCAAGCAAGCAGTGCGTTTTTCAATATTTATACAAAAAAATCTTTGGACAGATTCTGAGTCCTCTAAGGATATGGTTCATTGCCAAAATGTTCTTCAACATTCTCAGACACCATGATGGCGAGCTGAACAAATAACTACTTTTATTTTCAATCTGATAGCTGTACAGGAAAAAAAGGTCTAAATAAAAACTTTAACAATATTTGGCAAACCTAAATAATTAATTTCAGTTCTGGGCTTTTTTTTTTTTTTTTTTTTAATCAAAGCAAAGATTGTTTCTTACAAGCACGCAGGTGTTATTCATAAATCCAGCAAGGAAGAAAAGGAGGTGCAGTTATCTTTCCTACTGAAGTAGTTCCCGTTTCTCCTTGCTCTCTGTCCTCATCCTTCCCTATTTACAGGGATTGGGAAGCTTCAGAGAAGTTTAGCAGGGCCCTATACAAAAGAGCAAATTTATGGATGTTTCCACTTCTTTCTTGAAGTTATTGCTACCACAGCAAGAAGAGCGTCAGCTATCTTCCATAGTAATAAGCCTTTCTTTAGTCACCTGCTTCAGTTTACAGCCCACAATATTACTTTTCTAGTTTATTTCAATATATCCAGGCCCTATGCTATGAATGTCCATGTGTTTTTCAACATTGCTGCTGGGGGAAGCAGCAATCTGCAGAAGGGTGTTGGGGAGAGCAGAGGCAGTATCCTTTTCAGCCATACCAGCCTTTTGCACCCGATTCGTGAGTTAGTATCTCAGTACTCTACAAAGGAAGCTACTAGGAAATGAAGAAACATTCAAAAAGTGCACTTATGGATTGTAAAAATAAATACACCTGAGTATCAAAGTTGGTGTGGAAATAGAAGCAATTTCTTCTCAAAGCCCTCAGAAAATTGCTTGGGGGGGGGGGAAGTTAGTTGTGCTTCTTTTTTTTTTTTTTTTAATGGAGAGTCTGAAAACAGGAGTTTCCAGCCAACTCTAGATTAGGGCCAATGAAATCTGCTGGCTGTTGCTGCCTAGCCAAGGTCTCATAACAGTAGCTCCCAGGAGTGACAGGGATCAGTGGGCACTAAAGAAAAGCGAACTCGCACGTACGCACCTCCGGTTGTAGGAGCTGGTTCGCTTTGTTGGAGCCTGAGCAAATCCTGCCCTGTGGAAGTGATACTGCAGCATGGTGTGAAGGAGGGGGCTGAGACTTCAGGCCTGCGGCGTTACAGAGTACAGGTTGCTGGGATTTTCCTGTTTTCACCCTGCAACAAGGGGCAGGGTGGAGGGCAGACCAGCTGCTCTTTCAATCCATTAGCAGAGGAACAGGAGCCACAGAAGAAATGAGCTGCAGTCTCCCACTGCAGTCCTGCTGTGCCCTAGCCTCTTCAAACAGTAGGAAAGTCATATGAAAGCCTGAAACCAATCTAAGGAGCCATACTGTCCAGCAAAGAGTAGTCCTCTCCCCTTTTGAGAAGGAAAGTGAGAGCAAATCCAGCACTGCATTTATTGCTAAGTGTTAAAATAGAGGGTAGAAATAAGATTTTAAAATATAATGATAAATTTTTTTTTCTTTCATAATTTTATTAAAATAAGCATCCTCTGTCTTTTAACTAGACCTGACATATGCTTACATAGATACAACACACCCTGTAACCTAATCTGCTAGCAATCTTGAAGCAATTAACTCCTTCTAATCTTTAGCTAACAAAGCCCACCATGCAAAAGGTCCCCAGAGAACAACACTCTAAAGGCCGCAGTAAGCTCCCTCTGACTATTTCTCTATTATTCAGTGTGTAGGAGCTCATTGCAGTGCTCAGAGAGCGGGGATTCCTTTGAAACAACAAAGACGAATCATCACAGATCATAAGATCTTCATTAACTCCTTATTTCTCTACTAATTAACACAAAAGGAATGACTTGAATGGTTGACAGGCAGCGAATGACCCACAGCTCTGTGGTTAATAGGATGCAAATGATGCCTAATGAGGGTCTCTAGCTGCAGTCTGGGCATCTGGCCTACTATTTTTGTTGGGGATTCAGAGTGGGTTTGAGATGAAAATAGTTTAACTAATAACATAGGCTGCAGCTGAGTTTGTATGAAAATTTATGAACTTTTGAGTCCAGCGCACACAAGAATAATCCACTCTTCAACAGGTTTGTATCCACATAGCACATTCCAGGGACAAGAACTTGTATCTGTTTGTGAGACAAAGCAACCATAACTAAATGTTTTAAGTTTTTTCTCTGCGTAATAAAGGTAGCTGATTTACGCATTTTTAACAACCTCTCTATTTATAATGGAGGCAGATTCGAAAATAAGTGTAATGCTGACCTTCAAAACAGTTCATTCAAGTCTGTATTCCGTTTCTAATAGAAACCAAAGTTGGGGTGCTGCATACCTTTCTTTAAGAAACTATTTAAAGCTGAGTCTTAAACTCCAACCCAATTAATGAAAAGGCTTTCAGTGAAGAGACTTAGTGTTACCAAAACTTCCATGAGTTTGTCTCCTCTACAGACTTGGGTAAGTTTTTTAGAGGTGCCAAAACTAAGTCAAGCTTGTGATTCGTTCTGCTCTGTGGGTCCTTTTCCCTCCATTCCTCCCATATACATGCCAAAGTAAGGGCTGATGTAGGAGAAATATGGTGGTTTCAGATGCGTGTATATGTCCTGCTATAGCTGCAGGGCAGGCTGCTGCCTGTCCCAGGTGTGTGCCAGATACACCCTTACTGGTATGGCAGTACAACCACTCACATAATCGCTTGCATTACTGACTACATGGGCCAGGTTAGTTTAAACAAGTTAAATAGCAGATCAGTGCTAACACAGATCACGCTGAGCAAGGGGTAGAGATCAATTTACAAGCAGCTCTGCTGGCAAAACTGAGGGGAAAGTAGGTGGGAGCCATAACACACGGCTGTGTTTGGGCAGGAAGTTGTGCACAATATGGTTACAGGAAGGGTAAGATGTGAGAACACATACTACAGTTTGGGGCAGATGCATTCACACTGCTACATTTCAGTGACTGTGGTCACCCGCGGCCAAGCGCTTTGTATAGAGTTCACTCATTGCATTGCCTGGAGGATGATTCTTTGGGGGAAAAGAAATGCAGAGATTTATGGGAGGACTCATCTGTGCATTGGGATATAGCCCTTCAGCTGGGATAGATTAATACAGTTCTCCTGAGTGGGTTGTTTAACAGCTTGTTCCACAAGCTCCGTTCACCTTACTTACATCTAACACACCTTCCTTGCTAGTTTCTCTGTTATCTGCACTGGAAAATGAGGCAGTGATAGAAAGTAACAGTAGCAATGACAATGGACCACTTGTAGCTCCCAAAATTTTTGTATAAGCATAGTTTTAATTTCCTTTTTTTCTTTCTGCTCATGTTAAAGCCAAGAGAGCAGGCTTGCTATTTAGCTGTTCTTTTTTCATTAGAAGGTTTAAATACTGCCTCTCCTTGTTCACATTAACCACTGAACAGGACAATGAATTGAAATATATCTCAAAGACTATAAATGAAATGTGAAAACTATTTTCATTACATAGGTGGATAAATATGCAAAAATAAATAAAAAGTTCTTTATTTAAAAATATAAATTCGAACGCGATAATTATCTTTTAAAAGAGTCTACAAAGTATAACTAACTGACGGTTGGGTACAGGCAAGATTTCAGATGTACAAATTCTGCTTCAAGTGCCCAAAACTTATCTTTATTTTCCAATTATATCTGCTGTACTTTATTTGAAAAATATTGTTGTGTTTATATTCTTAGATAACCATAGCTTTAAAAGATAGAGTAATCAATATGCTTCTATCAAATATATACAGCTATAGTTCTGAGACAATGGCAAACATTTAATGTATTCTTGGCCTCTGTTTTTAAACCTATTAGTTTCCATTTTGTCATGTGCAAAAACATTTGACTTGAGAATAGCTTTTCTTCTCTGTAAACTCTTTGAAGAAAACAAGCACTGTATGACCTAAGGGCTGGCTCCATAAACCACTTAGTTTCCTATTTTTGTCAGGGCGCATCTAGCACGTGCCAGTTTAGAAGACCATTCAGCCATATATCATTCACACTCCAGCTTTTTCTTGGATGACTTACACATGAAGACGAGGATGAGAGCACACAAGGCACTGTGGTACTGTGTTATGATGATGTACAATAGGCGTGCAAAAGCTGGTGTAACATCACCTTTGCTGGACATGGACTGTTCATCCCGAAGCACTTAAGGGATTAATGAAATGAAATTGTTTTTGGACTTGCTGCACTCTCTCTTATCTTTCAAATCCATAATGTCCCACAGAAGGCAAAATGTAGTAATTTTAGTCAGCAGCCTCTCATTAATTTTCTACCTTTGGGGGAATGTACATTTATAGAAAAATGGACTGTATGAAGGCTAAGCTCATCACATTGCTTTTCACTTAAAGAGCTCAGTATGGCACAGAAGAGACAGGAGCGTAACATACCTTAAATGAAAACATTCTTTCAGAGTCAATGGGTGCCTCAATCATGTCTGCACACATACATATTTTTACATATACACACACACACACACACACACACACACACACAAACACATATATACAAACCTATGGAGTCATCAGTTTTGAAGATAATCTTTTAGGTTAAGTATTTTCCCACATTAAACTGATAATTATCCCCTCCTTTTCTTCCTCTGTCCCCAGACACCAAACAAGCTGGATTTTTGCTTCATGTATTATTTATGGTGTGGAATTAATATGCAGATTCACAAAAACTTAAAAACTCATAATTATTCATAAAGGGCTTTAAGGTTATTTAGTACATATTTATGAAACTTTATGTTTGCTAGGAACTGTGTTTGAAAGTGCTATGGAAGGGTGTTGACTGAGGTTAATTACTAGCATGGAGAGTAATCTGAAAATGATCAAACTCTTTGAATGAAAATATTTGTCAGTATTTCTGATCTATATTTAAGTGAAGTAATGGACATCAATAGCCTTGCAAATATATTCAGAAATGGCTCTGCAAGAAAGAAGATTTGCATATCTAATGCAAACAACCAATGAGGAAAAATGTCTAGTTAGACACCTTTGATCACTAGGCAATGTAATAAATGATAGAGGTTTATCCTGTTTGTTGTCCATCTGTGTTGAATTATGTTCTTATACAAATATGCTCTAATCTAGAAAATATTAGCACCAGTTTAAGGTAGTCAGAATCCACCACTCTTTTCTAGAATAAGATTCAGAAGTGAGATGTGAGATATTTATGATAACCAAGTTTGCTGCAGAAGTTGCTTAGGATAAGTACAGGAAGCATGTAAATAATATATTATATTGGTTTTATATTTACATAAATCTTTCTATCTTATACATAATTAACCTCCTTTCTAATCCATTGTTCTTGAAGGTTGGAAACCTATAAAATACGTTACAGGTTACGTTATGTCAAACAAGCAGTAGTGGCAGAAATTCAGCATGGTATGAAGCATCCAAAATATTATTACAGCTCTAATCCTACCAACTGTTATAAAAGTGCTTAATTTTATGACCTTGACTAGTCCAATGAAATCAGTAGAATTCCTTGCATAATGCAGTTAAGTATGTGTGTAAATGTTCACAGGGTCGGGGCCTGCCTGTGAAAGAGCAAGTTTCTGAGAGACTGCGATGGCTGCAGAACACAGGTGCTTATTACAACTGGATGTATTGTTAATCTTATAAATGTGGGGTTTACTTAACCCATGCTTTTCTTAAAACATATACCAGCTGATGAGATCATTACCCACAATCTATTGCATATAAATAAACACAGCACATAAAGTTAGTTGTTTGCACATATCATATTAATCCCTGTGAAAAATACTACAAAGACCTAGATATTGTTTAAACACCTGCAAATTATACCTTAATCAGTAGCAGTAAGAGTTTCTGTATTGTATCTCAGTGTGAAACTGTTGCTCTCTTCAGGAGTGGCTCTAGAGACACATCAGACACTGCTGGCATTCATCCGTTAGTTTTTGTAGGTGTAAGGGTTCACAAAACATTTTGCACTCATTTAACGATTCATACAATCCTCTTTCTTACTCCTTTATAGGTTAATGTAGTTATATCACCGGTGAGATACCCTTAGTTATATGACTATAAGCAGCTGTATAACAGTTCATGCAAGCCCCTATGTGGGGGTTGCACAATGGGAATTTTAAATCTGTCTACACCAACAGAGTAAAAATGCTGCAGAAATAATAGCAACAATAAAAATAACAATAAAGATGATGATGATACATGTGGACCAGCCCTTCTATTAGATGGAGACTCAGAGCTCATTTCATGTTATGTCGTCTTTGTCTTGGATGTGATGGTGCAATGGGCTCTGTAGCCCATTACTAAGGCCACTTTTCTGTGTGGGTCCCCAGTCAGGGCTATTGCAAGGCCCTGTTTGGCATTCTGGGTGACAATTCTATTCGACTTTCCCTTCTGTTCTCTCCAGACTCCTCTGTATGTGTGCACACATGTGTGTGTGTGTGTGAGAGAGAAAATGAATACATGTAGAGCTTGATGCCCCTGCTCCCTCCCATCAGTTGGATTTGTGTTGAGTCACCTTCTGCAACGCACTGGATTTTGTTCCCATCTCTTTCTTCAGCACCCCCAAGGCTGTAGGGCCAAGGAGAGGTTCTTTCCTTTCACTGCTCTCACTGCAGCTCTGTAGCAATGTGGGTGGAGCAATTCTCTACCTTTCTTGCTATGAAGTCTCAGATATTTTCCAGATGAAGATTTTGACTCTCTTTGTGACAGGACTTCCCTTTCTTCACTGTCTTCTGCAGACTAGTCACAGAGAGCTCATGGACCCCAGATCCAAGGAGCAAGGATATAAGTACAAGAAGGTAAATGTGTGATATCTGCAGCCATCAGTGTGCTGTGTAAAATCAATTAGTTTCTCACAAGTGAAACCAAAAAAAGCCAAGACTTCACATGACTAGAGTCCACTGTGCTTGGGGTGGATCACATTTCTTCTGTGAAGGAGAATCTCTAAGACACTCTTATCAAGAGAAGGGAGGAAAACTGGCACCGCTATAGGGACCAATTTTGGCATCCTTGGATTCTTCAGTTAAGAGATCAAGGGATGTACTGGGACTCCCTGTCTTCCTCTGCAGCTCTGCAGCTTCTTACTGACCACCTTTCCAGAGCTGTCTCCATATCTCCATTCCACTGTGGGCTAAAACTGGGTATCACAAATAAAATAGCCAAGCCAGGAGATAGCAGGCTCTTTACCTTCTGCTCTGCCCCTACTCTGATTCTATAAAGCATGTTCTCTATTTTCTGGATTAGGATAAGACGCAAGATGAAGGGGAAATTGTCAGGCACAGAGTCTTGTCTTTACACTGCTCATAGTGGAGCAGTCCTTGCCAAAGATGTTTCTTAAAATAAATGAAACAATAATACAGCCATAATAGTTGCCCTAAGTGCAATGACTATAGCCTGCATAGATCTGTAATCTCTTTTAATACATACATTAAATTATTTGAAATAATGTCCTATTTGCCAACAGCTTATTCCATAAATATATATGGAATATAAAATAGGAGAGATTCCCTAACATAATTAAAATTATACGACCAAGTAGGAGGCAGGGAACAGTGTTATCTTTTCAGCTGCAAACTATTTTGCAGAAATATTTCTCACACACAAGCCTTCTATTTCTCTTTAGGGATAATATAATTGCATAGTGAAAACAGTGCAGCTCTGAGGCAATGATGGGCAGTGCCTCCACCTTCTACCCTCTCCTACAACTGGAGCTCAGTCAAATAAACTATGTCTCTGTTTTTAACAGTGCCATCTGCACTCCCTCTCCTGGTTACCCACACAGAGACAACCCCAAGTGTTATATAAAGAGCTCACTTTCCTGGAAATATATATATTCCATTGATACCATGGAGAAGTAGCCTGGGTGTTCAGCCTTCTCTGTGACCAGGGGTCAAAAGCCATAGAAAACATACATATTCAGAAGAGGATCAAGGAGACTGGTTATTCATATTACTCATCTAAGTTCAGGCGCTAGATACAGTCATTTGGCACTTGAGCAAAGGATGTAGAGTTTACAGTAGCTTGTTATTCTCTATGCAAACTAGATGTTGTGCAGCATATATTATATATTGTTCAAATGTGTTATGTCATTATCTCAAAGGATTAAATCTGCATTGCAAAAAGCATTGGTAATGTAGTAGATTATTGATTAAATCTATTTTTAACACTTAATGCATTTTTTTTGGCCCATTGGTGCTTTAGATACAGGATTATACATCAAAAGCAATCGATGCTGTTTCACTCTCAATATCCCATGCTAATGTTACATCAGTACATCAGGTTTGGTGAGCACATCCGTTAAAGGCTATTTATAACATGGACTTTATTTTGTTTTGTAGCAAATTCACCTTGTGCTATAAACCTTTATGTCATGTGTCAGTTTAGCTCCCAAGTTAAGGATCATCACCCACTAAATTAACAGGGAGCAACAGCAGTTTCTGGACTCGTATGTGTTTTAGGAATCCTTCTGATCCACATTTTCAGCAGCTCTTTAAATATATTGGCAGGGTTTAGAGGTTATGTGGGCAGCTCCTAGGTGTCTCTCATGTATGCTATGGAACCAGGTATAAAATATTTACTTCAAGCAATGACTTCATGCTGATAAAGAAATCCCCCACTCATCTGTACCCCTCTTTTCTAGGCATTCTGCTTAAAAAAGCAGGTGAGGCAGGGTAACTGAGACAAAGTTACTGAGGACCTAAGGATTCATCCGTACAAAAAGGTAATTACCTTACTGGGGCACAGACTAGCTTCTCCAAATTCTTGGGTACACACTGAAGTGCAAGACATCTTACTCCACTTTGAAACTACTGCCTACAGGAGGTCCTTTAATATGTGCTGGAAGTGTCCACATGGGGAATTAGTGCTAAGAAGTCAACATGCTGTAAACGCACACCATTTCTGCATGCTAAATTCCCTCTGAAAGCCTTTACAAAATTAAAACATGAGGTTAGAAAGAAGGTACAATGACACAGGCAGGAGATAGTAGGAACAACAGTATGCATAAAGTGTAAGGGATACTTAGGGAGTGAAGAAGCCAATGCAAATCTTTACTCACTTTGCTGAAGAGGTCACTTATCAGGCTTTTAATAGTCTCTTCTCCAAGAGAGAAAGACTGTGCCAGGTGTTCTTTGAGGAGGCTGAGCTCTGTTTTCAGTTGCTCTTCACAATTGTTAATCTTCGTGATTTTTCATGAAAAAAAAAAGGAAAACAAACAAGATACAGTCACTTCCTGTCACATTCCTTTCCCATATGACTTGACTTAACCAGTCCCACTTGAGATCACTGATTCTCTCCACAAACGGACACTAACTGCACTAGGCAGTGGGTTAACTTCAAGCAAGCTTAAATATTCTGCAATGACATCATGCTAATCTTGTACATTTAATGTGTGCATACAAACGTGCAACATAAATTGTGTGTCTGTGTGCATTCATACACAAATACTTAGGGCACATGCTCCTGCATATGCTTCCATACCTGCATACATGCACACCACTTATTTACATACTTATATACATAAAATATGATATGTTACATTTTCTCATTGCCTTCAGTGGGTTTTGGATCTGGTCCATCTTGCAAACACATTGGACTGTATTTCACAAACACAAATTGTATTTATGTAGATCTTATATGAATATACATCCTATCTTTGGTGGAGGAGTGGCTGAATTAGTTTACCAAAGCAGTGCTTATTTTTGCTGATAGGAAAGAGAATTTATCAGCTGCTACCCTAGATTGTTTTCTTCTTTTTTTGTTTGTGAAGCAAACAGTTCCCATTTTGGGGAACTGTAAATACATAATCCCAATCATATAATTTTCAGAGTAAATACCATACCATAATATGCCAGCAGCCACTGCAAAAACTAAACCATGGGTACCTACAGAGCACAGGGATGACTATGCTAATTAGAGAGCTGCATAAAATAAAGCAACCCAAATCTCTACTGAAAATAATTATTATATTTGCATGTATTAAATTATAGTTAAAAAAAATATTGCCTGAAGTCATGCTGGAAGAAGACAGAGAATGAAATCACATTTAAAAATTGAATTTAAAGGAACTGTTAAGTAACCAAACTGGCTATTCGTCAGCACATACAAATTCCTGAATATCAGTTCTAATGCTCACTATTATTTTCTAGGAAGAATATTTAAGAGGCATCAACACCTTACTGTTTCTTAGATCCAAATGCAATTGGGGAGCAGAAGAGGGCTACTTCTATTCTCTTCTCCCTCAGTGAGACATCATTTAGATCCTGTTGTGCAATTACTTGGACTTCTATTACTGGTACTTCTATTACTGATACATGAGAAATGCCCTTGACCTCTGGCAACTGCTCTATTCTGCCTTCATGATCAGACAGCTACAGTCCTGCATAGTGTGAGGCTGACACAAAATTCAGTTGAAGTCAGTGGAGAAATTCTCACTGATTTCAGCGGACATTGGATCCATCCGATATTACCGACACATTGGGTTGCATTCTGTACATATGTGAATCGCAAGGCTGTGTGTTATTAGATAAGGTCTGCTTTCTGTGAGTTACCAGATGCACTGCTCTCTTTTCACCCCTGTGCATTCAGCAGATAAAAGATCCAGTTCAGAATTCAAATCTGAACTTCATCAAACACAACATTTCAGTGTGAGGTTTGAGTTTGAGATCATTACACATATAGGAAGCAGCTGGGAAGTTTGAATTTGTGTCTCAGATTCATCAGAGTGCAATGAGGTATGGGACGAAGGCCTTCTGGAGCATGCATTGCTTAGCAACAAGATCTGTGGTTTCTTCAGAGCAGAATAATTTGTAGGTGCTCTGCTATTCTTATACCTATTATGGTTATAGCTAATCTGAGAAATGGAGAACTTGAAGATCTCTTAGTAGGTCCATGGTAAAGTCAGAGGTCCATGTCAGCTTTCCTAAAATTGATCACCATCTTACAGTCCTGGGTTTTATTTCTAATTCAGCCTGTGGCATGTGGAGGTCAAGTATTACTATAACAAGTAAAGATAGTGTAACCCAGAATAGTCAAAGAGGCACCATGCCTGGCCTGTATTTCCAGATGAGACCCTCATTTGTACTGTTATTTTTAGGAAGGTCCTTTAGCTTTTTGTACATCTACTTCCCCTCTAGTCCTTACTCTGTGGGCCGTTAAGAACAACTTTGTTTTAGCACACTGCCCCACACAAAGTTGCACACCTGGAACAAAATTACAATATATACAATGAAGTATTCTGCAAAATTGGGAAAGAAGTGTCAACTTCAAGCACAGTCCTAGCTGTATGGTATAGTATATGGTAGAGTGTATATAAACATATATATATAGTATGGGACTTGTATTTCACAAATATACTATCAATGTCCTTCTTTCCCCTTTGGTTCTACTTTTGCATAAAGCAACTATGACAACTACAGAATGATTTATTTTAATTAGATAGACTAGGAATGCAAACTGCTTTTAAAAAAGGAGTTTAATAACAGTTAGGTACCTAGCTACAATGAGAAAGAAAGATCAGATCTGTGGACTGTAATTTTTATAGTCCAGAACCTCTGCACCAAATCTGAAAAATAAAGAACGAGTACAGAAAGGATCATGATCAAATAATATCCAAGGGCATATAAGGTGTTTGAAGCAAAACATTCCTTCAGTTCCTTGATAAATTATGTTACTCAGACAGAGAAACTGAGGGTGTAAAATTAGGCAATGCAACTAAAAGCATAGAAACCCCCAATGCAAAAACTGTTGTCAAGCTTTTGACTTATACATATAGCAGACACTGCAGTATTAAGAAAACAGAGACACTCATATCAGCTTGGGAACTCTACTATAATTTAGTCTGAAGTTATTCACAAACATTATCAATATTTCTGAGTTTACACTCGCACCTTTGACTGTTGACTCAAAGCATCTAGTCTGGTTCATGCTACTGGTAATGTTTACACTTTGGAATCTATTATGCATAGAAAAATTAGGGATTATCTTTGACCTGGGTCCCACATATTTTTATGCAAAACTAAATAATAGGGTTATTTATTCATTTAATCAATTCCATATATTTGCCATAAGCAGGCCTGATTTCTTCTGCGGTCACAATCAACACTGCACTTTTAGGAGGACATCTGGTTTGATTATTAACACAGCTCCTGGTTGGCATTCAAACAGTCCTAAAATCTTATATCTTTTCTTAGGTTAGCAGCACTACATGTTAGGATGAGTTATTCATTATATGGAAACATCAAAAGAAAAGTCAGTATTGGAGTAATCCAGGCATGTTTAATTCTGAACGTCTTAAATGGGGAGAGATATGTATGCTTGTTAGAAAGGTAAAAGGAAAAACCACAAAATGTTCTACATTCAAATGTAAAAATAAAAAGATTCCAGACGATAAAGATATCTGTCTGCAGGACCTCTGGCAGACAGCTGTAGACTCTCTCTGCCCACAATGTGAACTGGACAAAATCTGTATAAAAGGTAACTGTCAATTTATGATTGCTTGGAGTGCAGATGGTTTTGTATGCATGATAAAGACCATTTTGACATCCTTTAGAGTCCACAGTTGTAATCCTCACACACTCTGTTATGGTGTGCAGTACTATAGCTTACAAGACTATATTTCTGTAGTGTATTGCTATTGCTATACTGTTGTATACTGTACTGCTGTACTGCTGTAATTTACTAATGATGTACACTAGTATTGCAGCCTAAACCCAAGAACTGCCTCCATTTACATTAAAGATCTTTACATAACTAAAATTCTGCTTTTCCATATACTTGCATATTCTCAAGCTTCATCCTATTATCACGTTAATAAATCTGTTTATTTCAAATAATATGTGTTTCAGAGGACATCATCAGTAGCTTTAAAAATTAATGATTGCTAATGTCCTACAGTCCAAGATTCTGAAGCTTAAAGAACTTCATGAATATCTTGGATAATGAATTAATTTTCTATTTCGCAGTCTATTTGGGATTGTTGGCAAAAGAGAAATAGAAATGCAAAGAATATCAAGTACATTTATCCACTTAAATCTACTAGTAACTGAGTTTAAGAAAAGTGAAAGCATATTAAGTCCTTTTAGAAGAATAAGAGTTGATCTGGTTTAAAAATAAGAGATATGCTTTCTAATGAGAGGCAGTTAAGCAGTACATCCCAAAAGTTAATGCATTTAAAGCTTTAAAAATATATGTTTATTCCATTCAGGCAAAACACAATGAAGAATACCCAATATATTGTACTGAACTTCAAAGTCATGCTGGTGTATAACAGCTTAATAAAAACATTAGCAAATGCAGAAGTGAGAGTGGAAGGAAAAGCATCAGATGCAAGTATGAGGAGGAGAAGCAACAGTTAATAAAGGATACCTATGACAAACAACAGAGACCCAGTAAGAATCATCAATATTTAAAGACTGGAGTTACTATATCCTGTTTCAGCTGATGAAGATTGTGTAGAAGCAGATGGAGTAAAATGTTAACAAACACTATGTACCAAACGTAACAGGAGACGTGAAAGCTCATCAGTATTATACTGCTGTGAGACTAATTGCCAGGGTGCCTGGAACTTTTAACAAGTGTGTTCCTCCCCCCTGCCCCCAACCCCTTCCTTTTCTCTTTTGGCTAGAGATTATATTTTATTTATTTATTTAAGTTTTAACACCTCCTCTTCTGATCTGGAGGCAAGAGGAATCAGTTTCAGCATCAGTTCACAATGCCTCATGCAAAACTCTTGTAGTTGAACATCTGCTTGACAGAAGGCTCCCCAATCTCTTCATTGATGGGAGCTACATGCCAGTCTGGGGACTCTTTCTCATAGTTTATGTGGCAGAAGTAAAGTGTTTAAGTACTCACAGGACACACCAGAGAAAAGAGATTTGTGAATCTGTGAAGATTCGTTGGTTGTCTGTATAGAAACTCTCTACCAAAGCTGACATAACATGTTGCAAATGGCCAAAGGCTTGTGCCAGACAGGCCATCCTGGCCTGGCCTGGCCTGAGGACAGCTTACAGCCTTCAGATGCTGCTGCTGAGTGTGCTTGCTGCAAGAAATACACAGAGGACTCAGACGAATGTCTTCTAAGGACATAAAGGCTTTGAAATTTTTGTCTAGCAGTTAAAGCTTGAGTATAGAGGTTGTTTCTAGGTATTGGAGAATGTTGCTCTTCTAGAAAGAGTAAAGCTGTGTTTCATGATATTTTAGGCTGCTTTGGAGGAAAAGGAGGCTATAAGGAAAAGGGACAAGCTAGTAACAAAATAGGCCTGGCCTATTGTCCTGGTCTTTGCCCTTAAGGGGAACAGAACTATTGCAGGAGTCTCTAAAGAATTGGAGGATGAATCGTGATGAGGCATGAGGGTACCCTGTGAAACAGTTTTAAAATAAAAGGCACTACAACAGATAGTAGTGTCCTCCCACAAGTACTATGTCTTCAACAGTCAGAGTAGAGGGTACATTTTCCCTACTAATCTGTGTTAGATAGTGAAGACTTCATGGTAGAGTGAATGCAGCCTTGTGGCAGGATATGTGCAGATATCCTGGTACTTTTGCTTCATCTGAAATGGAAAAGATCTTTTGACAGGGAAAAAATTAGGAATGATATATACTTTCTAGTGATATATTGCAGGTGGATGTTGATTCTTAGGTACAGGAGAAACTCCCCTGAGAGCTGCAGGAAAAGTCACAGGCTACCATATAGCAGAAAAATGCTGACAGAAAAATTACATAAGCTAATGGAATTGCACAGAGAGAACACAAGATAAGAACAGCATCATAGATTCCTCTGTGGCTAGTCCAAAAACAAAGCAAAGTGTAGGTGCAAGAAGAGTATCTACTGTTCAGAAGTTGCTATCCATAATAATATGCTTTTCAACCAGCATCAGAAAAGGAAGTTTGAAAGCAAGAGTGGATTCAAGGAAAAAACGAAAAAGAACTCCCTAAGAATGTCAAAGGAAAATAATTTCTCCTAAGCTGGGAACTGATGCAGATGGATAGTCACCAGTAAAAACCATCACTATATAATAGGGATATCTCAATTTATAGCTTCAAAGATTTAAAGTTACATTTCCTCGTCTTCCTATCTCTTTCAGAAGATTCAGTTTTTCATCCTGCCAAGGCTGGATTGTGCTTATCAGCAGCTCCAGGCTTTATATCTCAATGTGAGTAGTCAAATATCTAAATGCAACTTTGCATTTAACTGGTATCATTGAAAATAAAACCTTCCAACTTGCGATCAGCCAGTGAGAAAGACCATGATCCTGTCCCAAGTTGAGGTAATGGCAGAACTTCTGCAAGCGCCAATGGGCCTGGGACAAACTTTGAAGAACACAGCTGTGAAACAGAGTCGTCTGTTTGCTGCAGTAATAATCAATAAAGCAGTCTCCATTCTTTAAGAGCAATTCAATTCTTTTCTCCTTCCTCTCCATGGAAAACCCCAGTGATTTAAAGGCAGATCTGTTGGGGTGATATTGTATGAATGGTTAGAAACTTGCTGCCAAAGCTTTAAAGGAAAACATATTTTTCAGAGCTGAAATTGCAACCTACCCCTCTAGAGGGCTGAGCCTTAAAGTCCAGTGACAGTGCACTAACAGACTTAGACCCTGGTGATGTCTTCTGACTACATAATTTCTTCATAGTTTTTGTTGCACTGGCATTCAGTGGCACCTAGCAGCTCCAGGTTGCATCAAGGAGCATCTTCCTCAGCTCCCATCTGCCATACAGGGGGGAGCTGCAGGCAGGTTCTGCAGTTCGCCCACCGCCACTCAGAGAATCCTACTCAGAGCAAGGAACTGAGACCTTTCTCCTGCGTCACAGCTCAGCAGCTGGGCTGCAGAACTGGCTTCCTTCAAAAGGGCCAGTTTTGAAAGATGGTTGTAATCTGCGTAGTTGTGTGTTTGCAGGCAACTGTGAGTACAATAGTAGGATTTTGTAGGTTGCCTAATAACTAAAAATTTTGCATTCTTGATGTATTTACCTCTTGAATACTCCTAGAAATTATATGGAAGTGTGTAACTGTACTTGCAAACTTAATTTTCTCTCAAGCGAAATTTTGAATATTTAGTTCAGAGCATTCATCATCTATAAAGGCAGACAAGTTTGTGAAGTTAAGATCTTGGAGGTGTATCCAAAACAGTGTAGTCTCAATCCACTTTCCAAGTTAGTTTCTTCCTGCATCTGTTTGCAAAGTCCATTAAATGATTTGCACATATATGTTTCACCAAATAGGCCAATGCCCTTTGCAAGAACAAATGGACCCTAATAATGAATGTGTATCTACCAGTCAGATGGGCTCATGAAACTAATGCTTGCTATAGCACACTATGAGAATCAAACTCTGCCTTGTTTGAAAACCAGTAAGAAATAAAAGTAGTCTTTCCAAGCTAAGCTAAGAAAAAATAATAAATGTACTTCCATGATCAGGATTTAACTCACAATAGGATTTTTTTGAAATACTTGGGAGTCTTCAGGCTGATGTGATATTATGCTTTTGCTGGTTTTAATATTATTGTTTCTGTCTCATTTTAGGTTACTCTCCAGTGTTTATTATTAATTCAGATTCTCACTATTAAAGGGAAGATATTATCCATATGGTTGACGTGCTGCTCAGTATGTTCATAAGTTCTCCAACGTTTTGATTAACACTGACAGAAAACCCTTTGAAAACATATGGCCCTATATACATCCTGTCATTTCTAATAATAGGGTAAATTCTTCAGTACGTTTTCTTAAGAAGATGGATTCAGTCATATTTTAGAAACATGCTAATACTTTGTTAATTAGTCCTTTGAGGTCAGGGGGGAAGAAAAGACTGAATGAAAATAAACTTTTCCTTGAGCAGACACCAAGAGCACTGTAGATAATTTGTGCAACAGAAAAACGTGATGTTTATGAGTAATGGTCTCTACATACAGCCAGATTTCTTAAACCAATTAGCTTCTGGCATATTCCGAAAGATATTCATGCTCTATTCGATATGCCAGACCTTTATAGCTTCACAATGAAGACTGATTTTAATGCTAATTTCACTGATTAGGTCAGTATTTTATTTCTGGTGTTGAATTTCTATATTTGTATCAATTGTTTCCTTTCTCTAACACCTTTTAGATATTGCAAGATCTCAGCACTCTTCTACCTTACACAGACAGGTCCGATACCAAATCTCTTGAAGGTATTGTTGACTTATATTCACTCTGGCTTACGTGATAACATGGCCGATTTTATATGTTTGCAATTGTTTCCATAGACTATTTCTAACACTCCTGCTCTGCTGAGATTTTCATCCATTCTTTTTACTGTGACTCTAGGAATTCCCCCCTACATGATCTCTCTTAACCTTTCTTCTCCTCACATAGCTACTTGTACTAACTATCCTCAAAATCCATTGGCTCCATATTTGTTCAGCAAGAAGGCTGCCTAGACTGTGTATTCTTTAAAACGATACTTAAAGATGTGACCATGCAAAAATGAGTCAGTTAATCTACTTGAGAACTATACAGCACAGTAGTACTGCAAATATATTTTTAAAAGATGAGACATCTGTATCACAACTTTGTAGACCTGCATATTTTCATAAAACACACACTCATAGAACACACAGAAGTTCAAAATATAATTGCTAAAGTGCTTTCCCCCCATTTATTTATTAAGGTTAATAAATAAATGATATTAAAATTGCAAAATTGTTATCATTATGATTTCCATTAGTGTCTTTCATTTCTTACTTTCTCCCTCTCCTCCTTCAGGAAAAAACTCATCCACATGCAATTTGACTCTCAGAAAGAGCTAGATTTTTTCCTTTTCTCTTTCCTCTGCATCCCCTCTCCCTCCATTTGCTCCTACTCTTTTTCCTTTGGGAAAAGTCCTTGTCTGAGCTACATCACTGTAACATTTCTGGGCAAAAAGCCATCAGTCCTTCTGAAACTCCATCTCTGACTATTACTACAGAGAGGTTACTACAGGCGCATCAAATCTCTCCTTCTCAAGATTCCTTTCAAAGAGAATATCAAGTGAAATTCATGGTCTTGGTCCGTAGGGAGCTAACCAGGAGAAGCCTAGTGTGTCTGAAAGATCTTTGGAAGTTGCAGGATGAGATTATCAACATTCCCATTCCTTAAGGACAGTGGAACTTTTCAACCCCCTAGTCAAACCTGACCCACACTACAAAAAAAAGTTCTCTCCAGCACTTCTCTCTTGAAGGACTAGTCAAGACAAGGGAAATAAATACCATTTAAAAGCTATATATTTTCCATTCCAGGTATAAAGCACATTTCCTTGATTTTTCCTATTCCAACACTCACGCGAACAGCATGCATATAAATAATGAAACCAAACCGAATACCTTGTAGACAATGGCACAGCATCTTGCATATGTCATATTGTTCCTAGGAAGTAACGTGAGAAAGAATGAAACACCTCTAATGGAGGTTAGCATTGCCATTCAGTGCTACTGAAATAAAAGAGAAGATAAGACCATAAGGAGAACAGTGCAAGGACTAGAACAGATTAAAACCCTCAAACATTGATGGAATATCAAAACATTTTTAAAAAGACAATCAAAAATATATTTATATTCCTTTTTGCCAAAACTATATGCATTTTCCGTGAAAGTTTTTGCCCTGCTGTATTGATAAGAGTTTCAGAAGCAGGAGTAATTCTGTTTTTACTCTCTCCTGTTAGCTGAAGTATGATCTTTGCACTTTTCTAAACCCTGATAATTTGTACCTGCCTGGTCAGAGCTGCCCATCCACCTTGCCTTGCTTTTTTTAGAAACTGAAAGACATGAAGTGCCTTCAGACCAGAAGCATACAGCAGCCTTTAGATAACTACTTACTGCTAATAGAACTGTGCCTCTGATATTCTGTTTATCTCATGATACTCCTCAAATTCCCATACTGTTATTTTACTTTGCTTTTTCCTCAGCTTCTATATTATTTAAACTGCTGCACATGATACTGAAAACTTGAAGACTGTTATCAGTTTAGGCAAAGCGTATTAAATGGAAAAGATTAAGCTTTTGGCCTGAATCCAGCAAGCACTTAAATGCATGAGTAACTTTACTCCCATGAGTAGTGTCTTTGAAGCCAATGGGACTAGCCATGCATGTAGAGGGAAGCACATTTGTATAGACATTGGTAAGAGCAGCCTCTCCTACAAGATTTCCAAGTTAAAAAGTTGTGTCTGCTCTTAGCTATGTGTGTGTGCTCAAATCTATAAGAAATTAGTATACTCTACATGCTCACTACACTTTTTCCAAATATCATAGCTTTATTGCTGTGTTGTTGGTTTTTTCCTCTCTAACCCAAACTTTAGGCAGATGTTCTACACTTTTTTCTATATCTATGCACAAGTTTTAAACAGAGTCAGTTTACAGTTTTTCAAAAGAGAAAATAAAACAAATCAATGTTTCATTTATTATGAAGTACAGGTCTTGGAAATACCTAATCAGATTCTCTTCAGAGTGTCATAAAATAAGCCTAGAAAGATCAGTGGCCAAGTGTAACAACTTTTATTCTCCAATGGAAAATCTCCATCTTTCTTTTCCCAGTATTGGGAACTACATGGCTACCATTTCATCACCATTTGCATCCAATGTAAAAGTAAGTCTTAAGCTCTGCACAAACGTAACCTGTATTTAAAACTTACATTGCAAGGTTTAAGCCAATCACCAACACCAATGCAATACCGATAGAAAGCAAGTATTAAAACTTGCTGTCCTATGAAAAACTCTAATGTTGACTTTATCCTATGAAAAACTCTGATGTTAACTTTGGCTTTGTCTCATATAAGGAAGAAACACTTGTAATATTTAAAAAAAATCATTTAATATGTAAAATCCTCTAATTATGATACATCAAAAATCTCACTTTGGCATTTCTAACCAAACAAAATAATGCAGCACTCCAGAATCTAAATATTTATTTTCTGTTTGTTGTGAGAATATAGTGATAATAGAAGTACCTCAGTGCTCTATGAAAATAGGGGCTCAGTAGTCCCTAATATTCTTATTTTCAACTATCAAGATGATGCATCCCTGCAGGGATGAAAATAGATAGCAACACAAGAGATGTTGTTTGGTAGCTCTACCAAAGAATTTACTTTTTAAAAGAAAATGAGACCATGAAGTACCTGAATTAAAATTTCTAAAATTTGGTCTGATCCAGTATTGTATACTCTATGCAGAACAACCTTATTAAAATCAATGGAACTGATGATGAAAAAGGTCACACATGGGGAGCTGACACAAAAGTACTAAATTTTTTGGGGGGTTAGATTTATCCTCCATGGATTTTAGGAAAAGTTCTTGCTGAGAACATGTGATCTTCTGCAAATAAAGCATAATCCATAGCCAATGTCATCAGATGTTACACAAAATAAAACAGAACTATTAATAACTGAATATAGTAGCTTGGCCATATCATACTACGTCATTCTTGCAATGCAGTAATGTACTGTTGGGGGAGAGAGTTAATTAACTTTGTACTTCCTACTCTGAAACTCACTGAAAAGGAAACCCTTGTTCATATAACATCATATAACACTGAGCAGAAAACAAATTATCCTATGTCAATAAATATTTGCAGGATGAAGTAGGCTTATATTTAAATTGACTGATTCAGGAAGAAAAAAATCAGTGGGCCTGCAAAACTTATTTCTAAGGATGATGAAGCTCCCTGGTACAGATTGCAGTACCTTATTTGGCAGATAATTGTTTCCTATCTATTACTACCTGCAGATTATTTTAAATCTGGAGTAATTTAATATGCATGCCAAATCTAAAATAAACCTTTTAATTTTTTTCCTTTTGATTATTTTTGTTAAAGATATTTGTCTTCAATCTTCCATTTCAATCTTGGCCTTTTAAAAGGACATCTTCAATTTTAAAATCAGCTTTAATTATTAGACATTTTATCTCTTACTTGGCTGTTGCCAATGTGGATTGTATTATGTGGAAGATGTGGAACTGGATGCAGAGGCCTATAAATTCATAGCACCACGCAGAAGAGGCAGTAGGATGCTGCTATATTCAGTTCAGGTTTCCTTGACACCTGTGCAAAGTTTTTACATACAAGATATATGCACTGCATATGATCTGCAGTGATGCTCAAATGGCATTTAAATGTCCTATACTTCTCCAAGATCTCAGAAGACATGGCAGAGAGAGATGGTGAGATTTCCAAAAAGGGCAGCAGAGGAGGAGGACATAGGTTAGCCTGTAGGTTCCCATGAAGATTTCTGAAGAAAATGATTCCAGAGATATGCTTTTTCTTTTGCTGCTGCTGTTGTTCTTCTTTTTAAAAATATCCTATTTTTTTTTCTGTATCATTCATGACACTGCACTTGTGCCTAGAGAGGAGGTAGGAGAAGGATGGTGAAAAGATATTCACACACCTTATTTTAAGTGTCTAATTTGCTACTGTTTCGCAGTCATGTTCCTTATCTAATCACTGAAGAGAGATTTGTTGCTCCAAAGGGCAACTCAAAGCAGCTGCTTTAGGTCCTTTATCTGAATTGCCCCCTGAATGACAGCTGTCAAACAATTTGTCACCAACACCAGCCAGTCAATAACATTCCAAAATATCTTTCATTGAACAGAAAATGTTCTAGTAGAACAGCTTTAATGATGGAAAAAAGATTTAATTTGGCTTCTATATTGAGTCCATGATAGTGTTAATCCCATAAAAATATAAAACATCCAAAATTTCCCTCTAATAATTGTAAACACTGCTTTCTTTGTCAACTTTTTGATTTATTGGAACTTATTATAGAGCTAGACTTTATTGTTTTTGCTTATGATACCACAGTAATCTTTTCCCAGGCTTTCACTTTATTTTGTTACATTTATCTAGCAAGCCAGATTCACACTCCCACAGTAACCATATGGAGAAAAGCCACAAAAGCTGTTAAGTACATTTAATTACTGTTTTGATGAGCTCATATTTTAATTATGTTTATTGATTCTCTGTGTGTTGAAATAGTTTTAGCATTTCAAGAAAAAAATGAATCAATATACTGTAATTACTGAGTATTTTATAATTTTTCTCTGTAATTAAAACTTTCATATAATATTTTTAACACTTCTTGCTAATCCTTCAGCTGTGTTTGATTACATTTCTTTCTATGTTTAGGTGAGTTTTAATCTTTATTCTACTAGAATGTAAAAGTAAGCTCAGGACTAAACATATTTCCATCAAATACTTTCTCCTTAGACCTTCCTAGGAAATCAGAAATAACATGCATATGGTATTTACTAACATAACATCAGTCAAGACACACTGGTAGATCTCCCACGTGGAGCAGTCATGACAGCTCTAGCTAGCACAGTAGCAACAGCTTAATGGTTAAGACAGCTAAAAAGAGGTCTTCCTAAAGTTTCTGTTACTGTCCTATTTCATTAAAACAGCTGGCATTTTATATAATACAGTGAGTTACATTATTTGCCTTTTAAAAATTTTATAATCATAGGATATATAGGATATATATATATATAGGTAGAAAATTATTTAAAGCTGTTTCTAGACTTTCAAGTCAAATTTACTTTCGGACGAATCAAAACTTTCAGATGATTTAAAATGGTAAAGCAGCTGTAAGGTATGGGGACATGATCCTTAAGTGGTATAATTGGCAAAAGTCCATTTGTGTGTATGGAGCATAATTCTTATTTCATAGTGAAAGAAAATGACTTAGGACACAAGGTTTGGCTGACAGTAGACACAAACACAAATGTGGGTTGTGGAATGGAGGGGAATGAAGTAGGCTGGCAAGCTTTTAAACATTACTGTAGATCAGGATGAAGAAAAGTGTGTTTCTCTCCATGGGTTATCCCTTATGTGAGAAATAAAAAACCATTTTCGCATACTGGTAAACCAGAGGCAGTTGATTTATAAATGGCAGAGTCTGCTCTGGTTCAGTAGCATTGCTTGCCATTTGGCCTAAATGACAGGACTTGATAAGCATGTTCTGTGTATAGGAAGAGTTAGCACTGACAGCAAAGGCATATTTTGCTAAGAGACCTGAACAAAGACTGCTTTCACAGACACAAAGTTTTCAAAGATGTCACTGAGTTTTGAAATTTCAGAATTTCTTACATGATGGAAATTCCATCCTCCAGGCTGGTTCTGGTAGTTTATAGACATGACATTGTGAGCTTCAGAGATTTTTATTTTGCTTGTAGACTGTAATTTCAATAGTATTTTAAAAGCAGCAGCAGTGTTAGCTCATTCAGTCATTAAGCCTAGTTTTGCTTTATTTGCAGCTGTGCTTGCCATAGTGAAACTGAATTAAAAGAAAAAATAAGTCAAGTGCTTGTGTTTTTAGACTCTGCATGTAAAAGCATAATTTTCAGCCTCTCCAGGATACTTCTGAATCTCTCACAAAATGCTAGAAGATTACTCTATGCTCTTGACAGTAAAACTGCATTTGTTGCAGGGAGGGCTATTCTTAAAAGTATTGTACCCTAGGCTTTTGGTCTCAGTCTTGAGGAAATTGGGAAAATTTTATCTTTTCTGTGGAACTCAGCTCAACTCAGTCATATAATGTTAGCAGGGCTGGAAACTAGGTGCTGGCTGAGGAAAGAGAAAGGCTTCCATCTATTTTAGTACTGTACATTACCTGAGGGTCATGAGATTACTGTGAGAAGGGGCAGAATGTATGACTCCAGTGACAATAAGAAGTATCAAGAGCTGAAAGAGAATATTTATGGGAAAAAACACGATAGCACTAAGTGGAACTACCTGAAAGAAAAGTAGAAAGGAGAGATAGGAAGAACACAAAAACAATACATAACTGTGTGTTAGGAACAAGAGAGGTCATGGTTAGAAAAGTCTGAATGTCATCTTGACCCTGAAAGAAAAGGCAGTGGAAGAGGAAAAAATGGTGAAATAGTGTGGAGGCACAGAAAGGCAGATGCTTTATTTTTTCTTCTTTGGAACACTTACCAGAATGCTGAACCTCGGCGCTGGAAGACTGCCTCTAGATAGAAGAACCCTAGATTTTATCAGGAATTAGAGCAGTAGGTCTCTGCAAAAGTTGCTCTGAAACCTAGGTTGTATACTACAAAATAGATTTCACTGGGCTTTCAAACAACCCTGGAGAATTCTGTCACAGTAATACTGGGGACAGCAGAACAGATGTCTCCGCTGAGCTGGTGACCTCACTGCTTGCATCTACCACTGAATCAAAAGGGCCTCTACTGGTTTCCACAGGTACCAGGGAGCAAGAACTCTATCTCAAGTATCTCTTGGAGTTTTCAAAATACGTTTCTAATTCAGTGTTTTCTGAAGCTGATAGAACCATTTTCTGTTGAGATCAGTGGTGTTTACATCAACCCCTCCACATGGGAGGGGGGCAGCCTCATTTGCATGTATATTCACAGACACTCCCTATGTCCTTGCAACGTAATCCAAGCATATTTATTTCCTTTGTGCTGACATTTATTTTTTATTCCACCATCCTTTTATCTAGTTTTATTTCAACATAAAACATACATTGCATGCTTAAATATGAAAAACAGATCAAATAAATATAACTGGGAAAAAATAAAACAGGAGAAGACCTAAGTGAGCCTAGTCAGAAACTATCCATCTTAAACTAAAAGGCCAAATCTCTGCAAACAAGCATGATAAAAAAAATAGCTAACTCTCTTGAAGTTGAAGAATTTATTTACAGTTTATGTCATGGAAAATGAGAGTCCACTTTTTTCCAGGGAGCACTAATTGCTTGATTTATGTCAGTTGACTTCTACAGGAGTGGAGGATCTGGCAATATGGTATGCCTGATTAATTGAAGTACATTCTACTCACTGAAATAAAAGGTTTCAAATAATTTAGATTTTAAGCAATGGTGGTAGTGAAATGGTTGATTAGGCTAAGAGTTTTCAGCTGCATGAATTAGGTTTCGGAGCCAATAACTCTGAATTTCCTAGCTTTAGTATGTGTGACATTATTGTTGTTTCAATATATTTTTTTGTTTTCTAAGAAAAAAAGCAAGGATAATAAAAACACCCTATTTAAGAAAGGCTGCTGTACTCTCTTGGACATAAACATATAGATTGTTTTTTAAACAGTTTGTTTTTTATCCATTAGACTGATAGAGCTCCTCTGAAGTGCTTTCTGCAATTTATAAACTTCTTTTCAATGGGGTATAATTCACCTGACAGTACAAAATGGCTCCTGCAGATATGTTACAAGTCCAGGTGACTATGTAAATAATGTTCAGGAGAGCAGCTACATATCCAAAATGCACCTAGAAATCTTCTGAACATTGGTAAATGTGCAAGCGTAGCTCATATGTTTCTCATCATACCAACTGAGCCGTTTCATCTCTCTCTTTTGCTCCCAATTCTCCCTCTCCAAAGTCCCAACCCTAGCTCTAGTTTGATAGTTTCACACACGAAACTCTTGTTCATGCAAGTTTTGTGAGTTACCAAATACAAATATAGAGTTAGCTACCAAAAGTTGCTAACTTTTTTTGCATTATGTTTTGCATTATGTTTTTAAATCAGAAAAAAAAATGTTTGTAAGAGACATAATCTGGCCATTTTTATTTTAGTTAGCATCATGCTTACTTCACTGGGGAAGTTATATGACAGTTTGTCCATGAGCTTTGTCATTAAATGAAAATGAGGTAAAGAGCATAGGTGGATTGGTCATCTTCTTCTCTGTGGACAATGAGATAACTGACCTCCAGGTATATTAGACAGGACAGTAAAAATTAAAAGGATATAAACTATCAGAGTTCAGGGAATAAGCCATCCTCTAACTGAGAAATGGAAGAAGAAAATTCCTGATAGGCAGGTTATAGCTCTCCACTATTTTGTTTCTTGCATGTTCTGGTAAAGTGTTTGAAGAATTGGCAGAAAAAAAACCAAAAAAAGACCTAGACTAGAAACGTGTGTAGGATTTGAGCTCTCACTAGTGATTTGCGTCCCAAGTAGTTCTGTTGCTAAGAAATAATGATCAGAAGCACCATTAACAGGTCATAGTTGAAGAGCTGTAGTAGCTCAGTGGCCCCTGTGAGGTAAGTTTAAGACCTCTGTTCCCTTAACACATATCCTCCTTGCGCTGGTCAGAACCAGAACTCTGCATTCTCTAGTTTTATCTGGAGTTCCTTAGTCCTACCATTAATCAGTTAAATTTGCAATTGTTCCTCTGAATTCCCTCAGTTGCAACTATGAGAGAGTAAAGTCATGAAAATTCAAGGTCAATTAGAACTAATAAGTCTTAATAATTTGATCACATTTAGCACTTTTTTCATTGAAATACTGAGGTCAAAGACAAGTCAAACTGCTCAGGAAACTTTCAGTGCTTTATCAGCACCTTTGAAGATCTGATGAATATTTTCAAATCGTTCCATTTTAATAAAGCAGTGTTTTAGTATATTTTCAAAGCACTGTTCAAACTAGCTTTAATTTTTTTGTTAATTTTTGTTTACTCCTTTTTTTATTGACAGATTAAATCAAATTTACCGATGAACACATTCAAATTTACTACTGCTGCAACTTATTTTTTCTCCAGTATATTATCTGAGACCATAAACTTTGCTATGTAAAAGACTAAGAGTCAGAGATGGTGCGCTTCTCCTTACTTCTTCAGATAGGAAGTTGAGAACCTGAACAAGATGGCAATCCAGTTCTATATGAGTGGGAACCTGTTGTTTTGCTTAGAATTTGACAATCCTTACTGTGAAGAATCCTTTCTTCTCTCCTTGGCTTATCCATAGCAAATAATCATAGCAGGCTTAAAAAGAGAGAGAGAGAGAATGCAAACAAACCAACCTGAATTATCAAAAGTGATAGCAAGAGATGACTTCTCTAAGGCCTCATGTAGGGACTAATCTGTAAATTACAAAGGAGGAGAAGGAAACAGCAAAGCTGGAGAAGAGACTGCACAAAACAGATTCTCATGTAGATACTGATGTCACTAAATATAGAGTCTCACAAGAAGCTGAGTATCTGTAGTAACAGCAACTTGGTATGGAAATAAGCTTGCAAATGGTGTAAAAATCATTTTTATCATGAGAAGCTGTGCAATAACCAAGGTACTTATCCTACCCATTCTGCATTTCAGGAATTCTTCCTCCAGCCTACTGAGAATTATATTTCAAGACCAAATCAGATTAAAAATACAGGGCCCAATTCCTGTCATGCCACATTTGACCACATATATAAGAGCAAGAAAGCTGTGTAAGAACAGCATTAAATACAGGGCTTCATTCTAATCAGTGGGAGATTTATCCTTGTTGATATGTTCAATGCATTGTAAAAGTCACATATAAAAGTGTAAAAGACTATGCACTGAGTCTACAGAATATATTCAAAAGAGTAGAGCAAAAGTGAAGGAAAATTCAAGCTAGCAGAATGACAGATAGAGAAGAACCAGTTGAACATTTTAGTCATCCATTAATAGGCTGTCAGCTGGCACAAATAACTATTCCTTTTACCTAGAGATCACTTTCATTCATACCTCTCCCTCCCCCATTTCCCCAGCCACTCAAAATAGGTCACTGGGGAAGAGGAAATCAGAGTGTTCCTGATTATAGGGAGAAATCAGAGAGGGTACAAAGTTTCACTTAGCTTTAGATTAGTCTAAATTAAATAGAGTGGCCTGGTGAGGGGTCTTAGCCTGTGGGGCAACCTGATAGTGAAGCTAGAATCACAGTCTATCTATGTTCTAAATTGATGGCAATGAAAATAATACTCCCAAGACACAAAAGTACACTTGTTTTCAGATTAATGCATCCTGAATGTGAGCTTTTCATCTCCTTTCTGAATGAGTTGACGTGCGCTCGTTCGTCTCGGCCAGGAACAGAACTGCAGTTTCATTATTTTGAAACGTATTTGTGCTGAAGTCCATAGGGCCAGTAGCTTGGGAAGATGAAAATAGCTTTCCACAGGCTCTAATTTTGGGAAAAGCTTGTTACCCTGGGTTGCCAAATGCATTCTCAATGAAATCCTCCATTTGCCTGTTGTATTAGGCTGTAGTTGAAACAGTGAAATTCTCACTGCTCTCAGGACTGATCCAAAGATCTCTGATGGCTCTTTGCAAGGAAAAATGTTACATTAAAAAAAAATAAAAAAAAATCACTGAGAAGCTTGAGTGCTGTCAGCTTGTACTAGCACTGCGTGTTTCCTCTTGTTACAGAAGTGCACGATTAGCTGCCAGATCCTACGCTCATATCAATTAGTTCCTGGAGTGAATTGTCAATTAATACGTGTAATGGATGATGATTTTACAAATGCTCTAGCTTCATTTTGTGTTTTATAAATTGTTAATAGAAGAGAATTAAAATATTTTTGATTAATACAGTAACAAATTATTTGGTACTTACAGATATTGCCTTTTTATTAGTGAAACTCAGCATATTTTTCTCACTTATCTGTGGATAGAAGATGTGAGATAGAAGATAATTGCAAAATACATCTTTTAAGATAAGCCTGTAACTACTGCTCTTTCTGTGAATGGTGAAACATTATACAAATTTATACAGAGATTTTTTTATTACACTTATTTCAGTGTGACTTACTCTCTTTTAATGGAACAGAAAACTGAAAAAATGAATTAAAAAGTTGGTTCAAACAGCCAAAGCACCATAATCAGTTCATTCCAAAGATATATTTTGATACTGTCAAAACATGTTCAGATGTTCTAGCAACAACTGATTTCACGAAGTATTTCAGTTCTGACAAAAATGTGTTCTAACAGAGCACATCTTATTTCATCAAAGCTCCTCCAATCTGCTGTCATTTTATATTTCTCATTAACAATAGGCTGTTCAAACAAATGAGACTTATTTTTAAAATGTTTGTCACTATTGTTACAACTCTGTGCAACCAACTGTCTTTAGTCTCAGCTGAGAGAAACTTCCCAAGCATAACTGATACGAATATTGCTGACTTAGAGGTACTATCCTTGGCTTCATTTGTTCATACACCTTGATCAAATCTCTTTCTTTATCCAAGCATTAGTTTGCTATCATCTCCCTGTTATCTATGTCTCTGACTGAAACTTCATCATGAACAACACTAATTCCATAGGCTCAGAGCAAAAATAAACTACCAGGACTGTTTGTTCCAAAATCCTTGATAAATTGCAATTAATTCATTAAATTCAGCCTACCTAAAATTTTCCTTGTACTTTCATCCTGATACTATAAATGTCATTCCTGGACATTTAGATACTACCATGTACTCACAAGCATCCTTGCTGTCTCATGAACTGGCTGTATCTTGAAATGAAAAGATGAAGGCCCTACATTGTAAAAAATTGACTTTGTAACCTCAAAAAAGTCATTATGAGCCTTGGAAGAAAGCTGTTAAATGATCTTTTCTTTTTTTTTTTTTTTTGGTATGATACATACAACAATCTCTATTCTGGTTAAACACGAATTATCATCTTACTTATAGAGTACTTTTAAAAAATATTACAAAACAGAAGAGCTGTAGAATTACACAGCCATCCACTAAAGTGAGAATACAAATTCCCCAATCTAATAGTTATTTGACTGAGCTAATATTGAAACACTTAATAGCATTTAAACAAAAAATGTTGAAATTTCTTTTAAAAGTAGTACTCTGATCAAAATATTTAAATTATCATATTCATTAGACACATCCTGTGTTAGGAGTGAAACTCTAACTTTGTAGTGAATCAAATTGACACACACAAATATATTTGCCTTAAAAAGAAAATAGACATTAATGTGGGATATATTGGCAGACTGAAATATTCTTTGTCAGGGTTACTGCATTTTTCCCTAGAACAAGTTATTGTTTAACTTTCTACCATTTTCTATTAAAAAGGCAATATCAGTATTTTGAAAGAATAAATTAAATAGTAGCTTCAAATATGGCAGAAGCATGGCAGCAAGCAGGCAGAAAAGGCATGGTCATATGTCTTCATTTTCATTCTAAATATAAATGAAAACATGAGTGTTTGTTTTTAAGACTGCAGACCATAGCATCTAATTGATCCCACTTGGGAGACAAGGTCCGAATAAAGGGCCATTATATTTTGATGAGATACACAATTGCCTTGAACTTGCCAGGAGTTCAGGTGTGGGCATATCTGTGCCCTGAGCACTTGCAGGAATGTCAAGTTCTGCGCACTCCTGCTCAGGCATCTGCCTCATGTAGCTCTTGTAGGAACCAGCTCTATTTCACTAGAATAACTTCGCTATTCATGAACAATAAGGTTCAAATTGTACTTTTCTTTAACACAACATTAACTCTCAAAGAGCTGGAAATTCAGTATTCTGTTCCCTGAGCTTAGATTCCAAAGCAGTCACTGAGAACATTATATGAGCAGTAATCCCATTAAATATATCATCTTGCAAATATCTAAATCCAGTTAATTAACTTGTATTGCAAAAAAACTCCAAGATATAGTTTTCAGTGAGTAACTTCACATTTTAGGTTTCTAATTATATCAAAAGTAAATTTCATATCTCCTTCTTTATAAAAAAATTAGAGTTAAATCATCTAAAAATATATAAACAACTGCAAAATAGGTGCTATAGACATATAGAAATTAATAAAAACCTGAACACAATCACAGCTGGCTGGTTCCTTGTTAATCTCTTATCTTGTAGAGAGATTATATAAATGTTTGAAAATGAGGAACATTATCTGAGGGAAGTTGTAAAATGTGTTCCCCTTACTAGCTAAACAGGAACAAATGACTGGACAGGTAATAAATGAAGTAATACTGCATGACAAATGCAGTATTACAATTTCTGTACTAGGAAGCTGGTTTACTAAAGGCAAGCAATGGTGACAGGCCAGCTGGTAATGAGAAAAATACAAAAAATTCTTTGCAACCTAAAAATATTTTTAAAATGATAGGTAAAATAAAAGATATGTTTAAGGAGTATGAACTAAACTATTTTCCCTTTTTTATTTCCATAGTTAAGGATGAGGCATTCTTCCAGAGAGGATATATTTAAAATAAACTGCAAAATTATCATTTTATGTGATTTCATTTTATTTACAAACAAAACAAAGACAAAATCAACAAAAGGCCATCTCAGACTATTTCGAGATACTGCTCATTAAGTTCTTTTCTTAAAATCCTCACCTATGATTTCTCCTTCTTTTCCATAGGTGTCAGTGCCTCACTAAATCACCAGAATAGCTATGTTATTCCACAGCAGAATCAACATCTATCTGTAGGATACTGGCGAGGAAGAGAGGAGGCCTAGTAAATCTCAGCATGTTACAGAGCAGAATTCTAAGCAGGGATCGGGTATGAATAGATGAATGCAGTATTTTAAGGGCTGCACATGAGTCCCTTTGCTTTCAAAAGAAACAGTAGTTGGTAAATTAAAATATTTTAAAATACTTAAAAATAACTTGACACGACTCCAAGTTTAAAAAGAAAAACTCAAAAGCCTTCTTAAGGTATTTTCTGATACCACACAAAAGGCATATGGCCTGAGCACGTCACCTTACAGACATACAGATATACAAAGGTATATTCTGAGCTGTAAGATTCAGCTGAAAAACCTATTTTTCCCAAAGTTTCTGTGCAATGGAGGACAGATATTCAGGCTAACTAGCTAGTTGAGACAGAAAACATTCCATATGCTAACCGGTATTTTTTGTCTTAAACCCACCCCCAGGTCTGCGCAATATAGGATTATATTGGACATTGTCTCTCCTGGTAAAAATACAGTTATTTTTTATTGCAACTAGATATTTTTCATTGCAACATGTTCTCTCTCAGATCCAGCTGTACTACTTGCTGCTGCTCAGAGCCCTGTTGGCCATTACCATTCTCTTTGATTTCGTGGCTGAGCTACTAGTGTGTCTCACAGAAGATGAGTTAGCTTGAATGCTTTAAGTTGTAGATCTTTGCAAGTGCAGTCGTTTTCTCTAAAAGGAGCCTAGGGATCATTCACATGAATAGCTCAGCTTATGGGTTGAAAAGGATATGTATCAACACTCTAAAGTGAAAGTCAGCCAGGAGTAAGGCAGCATTAGCAAGATGAGACACAGATCCTGTTTGCTCTGTGGGCTCAGCAAGGTTTCTCAACAAGTAGCCTAACCTAGCTGTTTCCTTTGCTGCAGAAAGTGTTCTCCATGATCACGCTAAAGCTTAGAGTAAATCTGACAAATTTCTGTATCTTTTAATGTCCTGGGAACAGTTTTCTCATCTCTGTACGTGCAAGGCAATACTACGATTTCACTTAAATCAGTACAATTCTATGACTGTCATGATTTTAGATGGAACTGCCATCCGTTTCAGATCCTAAGGCATGGTCTCTCTGTTTCCAAAATGAAAATAAGGCCAAAGTTCAAAAAAATGCAGCAGAAGACCTAAACCCCGCTCTCCTTAAAAGCTGGCTGCAACAGACAATGCATTTCCCTGTTACAGTATGGGAGAGTATAATTTTGAAACAAATCAGCCACAGCATGTGGTTTGCTGTTTTATTAATTGAATTCTGCCGATATTAACAAGTGTTACTAGTTTTTTTCTCAAATTATGCCAATTATGATTTCGCTTATGAAAATAATGATTCATGTTTTAGATTGAGTTGTGTGAACATGAAACAAAAGCACTATGGAGTTAAACTGAAAAGAATTTTGAATTATTTCCCTTCAGTTTATCAGTACTTCAGGTCACAGTCCACTGACCAATTATCCAAATGGTGCTTGGTCTCAAAGAGCTAATAACTACTTAGTCATCAAAGAGGAGCTTTGGAGATTCACAAAACCTTCATTGCCACATCATCTCTTTACGCGGCCATGAGATATACTGTGGTACTGCAGTGTCACTACTCAGAGTGTCACAACTGGCACAGCATCACAGAAAAGCCACTGCACTAGAATATAGGCATACAATAAAAATTGTTTTTTCCCTACTGTGGGACTTTATCTCCTTAAGAGCTGCCTTTTCTCCGTTTAGTCCAATGTACTGGACTTTTCTGATATCTGTATCTTTGATATACCTACCTTACCATTGAAAAACTGTCATTTTATCAAAATGCTCATGCTCTCTGCCTCAGGCATACTTCAATACCCCAAGACTCCTTCCTTTAGGCATTTACCCTACTTCATTGATCTCCATCCAACTCTTATCTAAGTTAAATGCCCGAAGTAGACAACACACCCACTTTGTTACTTGCTCCTAATGGGAGAGCTACAGCCTATTTAACACCCTGGTAACTCTGTACTTGTGGCATCCACAAGGATCAATTCACATGCTCCCAGACTGTTGAAAACAATATGTTGTTCCATAGTGCTGGAATGGTCTGTGGTTTAACAGCAAGCTCCTGAAGAACAAAACGTGAGCTAGACTCAGTCTAGAAGAGTAAGAAAATAACTTTTTTGCACTGGACAGATAAAGGAAAGGGTATTCCACTCCAGATCTTGGGACTGCGATCCAAAACATAGAAGCATTTGAACACTAGGTAAAAGATATCTTATGATAGCATCTAATAGCATACAATTTTTGATATCTTGAGCTGCATATGCCTATGATTTTGGATCCACTCCATATCCAAGACTTGAATGTACAAATCCAGGCCCCTAAAGGAAAGAGAAAAGCCTTGTAGTTATGTTATAGCATCATCTGCAGTTTGAAAGTTATACAAAAATGAGAGTATTTTTCAGCTCATAGATGAAACAGCTGCTTCATGAGTTGAAAGTGACCTTGAACAATGTTGTTGTCTGTAGTTCAAAAAGTTATCTACTTTTGGCTCCTTTTCAGTGGTTGGGAAAATAACTTAGTGCCAGGAACTTCACCTAACATTTACCAGTCCGACAACAATTAGATCAGCAGTACAGGTATAAAGAACATTTCTTTTTTCTTTTGGATAGCTTAAGAAACATACATCATCACTTCTCCATCTTTGGCCTCTGGCAGTAATGCGGAGTGGCTGGGTAATTCACTCTTCAGTATTGTTTACTACTGTTTTTTCTTTTTAACTTTTTTTTTTCAGAAACCTCAAAAATACTATATCTTGACTTTAAAACAAATTCTACTCTTTCAATATGCCTAAATGTTTGGCTTTATTTTCAGTGAAAGGGTTAATGCCTCTGTTTCAGCCTTTTTGGATCAAGTTGTTGAAAGAGGGACAGCTTCATGCACTATAGGAACCTGCAGTAGAACCCTAATGACAGTATAATTAGAAGTATCATTGTGGTAATGATTCTTTTCATCTGGCAAAAGGCTTCAACAGAAAAGGTCTCTTATTCAGTTAGCTTCACCTGCCCACTCTCTTACCTCTGCAATACTCCTTTCCTAGGTCAGTATCAGAAGTTAATACTGGGTGTTTGACAAGGCCTCAGACTTTGTGCTCATCAAACTAATTAAAGAGAAACACATCCAAAGCCTGGTGAATTATTTTACTTTTTTAAAATGCTGCCCATTCATCTTGTTTAAAGATTTATCTGGCTCAGTGGGTTTGATTAACGAAAAGGACAATGGGGCTCTTGTCACTGCAACCTACAGTCACTTGGTTCGGGGTCAGTAGGTTGAGTGAGAGGCCTCCATCTCTAAATTTAGTCTCTTTCTACTTAAAAAAAACCTGAAGGATTGAAAAGTTACTGATTTTATCAGCATGCTGAGGTCTGGAAGAAAAGACAACAGCTGTCTTGATCTCAAACTTTATTCAACTATTTTGGTTTGTTTAAGTTAAATAGTACACAGCAGATCTCCCATGGACATAGATAAGTAGAATGACTTTACAGTAACACCAAAACTGACTCTGAATATTTTGGAAGCAGAATATGTACTCTGAATAAGGTGGAAATGTAGATTCCTTTAAATTGCTACTGGAGATGATTTATGATAAGCTTCAGATAATATACAAGCTTCCATAAGTTGCAAAAAGTATATGGTGCATATTAAATACCAGTGAACTTATAAAATAATCATAAAAGCTCTGATCCTGCAAACATTTTTGCATGTAATTAGTTTTACTGTCATGAATTTAGTTGAATTGGAGATTATTATTAATAAAAAAGAACTATGACTTGGCAAAAAAAATGAAATGAGATGAAAAAAACATTTGTACAATCACAGAAAAAATAATTTAGATTGTTACTCAGTCGGTACAGTTACTTTTTCCCCTTTGCTTCAAAAGACAGATGCAACCTCCATCAGATTTTATTGAACTCAGACTACTTCTCCAGGCCCTCTGTGTTAGTGCTGCTGCCAACTGTGTTGGGAGCAGCTGTGTGTTGACTCTATCCACTCCTCATCCTGCCTGCCTACACCTGCTTGCATGCCAGAGAGTAAGTAACTGAGAGCTATTGCCTCAGGCAACAGGCAGTGAGCAGTGAAGTATCCAGCACGGATTATAATCTGCCCTCTAGTGATTAATAAAGTTAACATTTGGCAGTGTCATTAGTATTATTTACACATTACATAATTACATATGTATTACACAATTATTATGTTTTGCAACAATGATAATGGTGATGCTTTACACCTTTCTAAGAAGTTCATTAACATAATCAATGGATTGAGCATCTAGCAATTTGCTGATAATTATGGAGTTATGATAATTAATAACTCCTACTGATATGCTTATAGCTATATAAGACACACAAATCTTGTCTATAATCCTAGGACAGCTACTGTTGCACAAAAGCCATCTGTAAACACATACTGAGATTGTGCAAAACAACCACTGAGTTGTTTAATTTCAGTGCTTAAGGCTAGCATCTTTGGTTGTGTAAATTATTAGTCAACAAAGCCCAGATCATCTCCAGTGAGGGTGAACAGAATTTTTCTTACTGATTTAAATGCTATAGAAGCAGGGCTGGAACACGTGTCTTCAGCCAAAGCACAACAAAAAGGTGTCAGTCTTTTGGAGGGACAGGCAGCACAGAATAACCTTTGTTCTTGTACTGCCTTTGACAAGCACAAGACTTTGTTATTGTGTTGTTATATATTGACTTTAAGACATGTTGAGTTTTTTTTTTTTTTTTTTTATCAAGAATTAATTGCAAAATAACTCAACAGTATAGGTCATGGCAGTGCTCCACGGCCCTGTTACAAGCTCTGCTTTAGGAATTTGGAAGAGTTTCTGTAGCTGTTCCTAATGTTGAACCTACTTTAGGGTAGGCACCACAGCCCCACTGTTGCCCTGCTGATTTAGCGAGGCAAGAACATGGCAGAAGGCATCATCAGAGTGTGCTGTTGCATCCAGCTGCTGAGTGGGTGCACACTCTGGCCTCATGTTTCATTCACTTGCACCCTAGGCAGCACTGACTCCAGCCGCTGGTTAGTGCAACTGTGGAAACACGCTCTGTGTCAACATTCACTTTATTCTTGCAAATAAAACACTTATTTGCTTGATCATTTTATCTAATCTATCATCAAGGAAATGCTCATGGATAAAGGGTTATTTATTGAATAGTCTTTTATCATACAAGTATATCCACTAAAGAAAGATTTCTAGGATTTAGTCTTGTGCACTTAAAATGTAAAATTCAAAGAAGTTTTATTGATAGACTTCCAGTTCTCAATAATATGCCTTCATTGTTCTATAAGCGTGCATTACAATTGGTCTTGTATTTCAGGGGTTAGGTTAGAGAAAAATAAATCTTTCTTTTGCTTAAAAAATAAAATAAAAAACTTGTCTTTTTAAAGCTGCTTTTAAATGCAACCATGCACTGGTATTGTCCCTAGACTTTATAATAGGTAAGCACTACAGTGGTATGCTTGCAAGAATAAGAAAGGAAAAGATTAAAGTGAAACGAGCTCACATGGTTGGGAGAAATGGCATTTTTTTCCACATAGCAAGTTAGATACAGTCAGATAACAAAAAGGAGATCGGACACTGAACTCAATTTTTATTGCATTAAATTTGCAATACCACATCCATTCATACCCACGAGAGAATTTTATGCAAGCTTCTGAGTTCTTTCACAGTGAAGTTCTGTAAGAGCCATTTACAATCATGCTGCCTATGGCTTTCAAGGCCTATATTTCTAAGATATTGAGGTAATTTTTTCTAGTATGCCATTAGTCATAATGCACCCACCTACCGAATGTCTGAATATTTCCTGCAGAGACTTTGGAGAGAAAGATTTCCGGTTGCTTGGAAGCCCTGCAAGAAAAATATTGTTTACAAATGAAAAATTCTGATGCCTGACATTCCAGGCAGCACTAAATGTTGGGTCTTCCTTCTTCATGTCTTTACACATATTCAGGTGTTAAGTATTTTTTTTTATCTCAGCGCAATTAGAAAAAAAGACCATAAGTATTCATAAAATGTCACACATTCTCCAAAGAGATGTTTGAGTTAATATAGGCCAGAAAGCTTTCACTTTCATCGTGCTTGAAAATGATAGTTTTTCAAAGGAAATTATGTCACCACTGAAAATATTTTACCAGAAGAAACTGCTGAGCACCAAATCTTTAAGCCACCAAGAAACTCTTGAGAATTTCCATTGTATTACAGCTTTCTGCAAGAAAAAATAATCTTCCTATTCTGAGTCAAGAATATCAAGGCCATGTTTGGCCAGAACTTGCCCCAGTTGTGTGCCCAGCTTGGTGATTATCCATGCTGTTAACCTTCTGAATCCAGTCTTCTGCAACTCCTCAGCTAAGTCTGGAATTCTTTGGGGCACCTGAACAGACACCAGGTCAACTGAAGGGCACCTCACCAAAAAGCCCGAGTTTCCTCACATAAATAGCAGTTGGGTGGAGACAGAAACTTGGTTGAAGAGTAAAATTAACAGCTGAGAGGCAGTACAAAACAGCTTCTGACACTATTCTGCAGCTGAAGCAGTACTTTAGATCTCAGTTGTTGCCTCTCGGGTACAGTGCCTGCTTGTTTGTGCGCTAATTTGAGCCGCAAGCTAAGAGGCTTGCTATACCCAGAGTATTCCAAAGACATACCTGCACAGTGGTGCTATTCAGCTTCCCATTCAACCCTGTGTGGGACTAAAACAGCCATTTTTTTTCAGCTGATGTCACTGAATGGAGTCGCAGGAGTCTTGCCACGCTCTCATTTTAGCAGAGCTTATGAACAGTTCTGAAAAGGGAAGAGCCAAAATGCAGGAAGACAATGCATGTGAATAAACAGCTGTAAAAACAAACAGGATCATGAAAGCAGAAATCATGTTAAACAGGTTCTTGCTATTGCCACAGTGTAGATATAAAACAAAATCAAGATATCCAGATTTGGATATAGAATGGATTTCAGCTCCAGCTAGACTTTTGCGACTGTGGCAAATACTTGTAGAATATTTGTTTAAAGTCTAGATCAAAGTCATTACTTAAACTACGTTGTTGCTTACACCTTTATAGAAATCCCAGTATACTGAAAAAAGCCTAGTAGTCAATAAAAGAGGAAGAGGAGTAACTCTCTGAGATAACTGAAGACTGTTTGCACATAAGGATTGCACACTGTCATAAATCAGACATACATTTTATCTGTCTAGCTTTGCAACACTAGTAAGGGCTATTCACCTGAGAAGGTTCATTATCTGAACACATACATCTTAAAATAGGATGAACAAGTAATAAGCACCCAAGTATCCCATCACTATCCATATTTCTGATCCTGACCCCCCCACACACCCCCAGGATAGGGTCAGAAATCAACAATGCTGCATAGCACATTAGCTAACTAGAGACATAAAAAATGACATTCCCAATTGATAGCATATATTCTTCTAGGAGATTGAACTGGGGCTATCTAACAGAGCTTTCTTTGTTATTATAGAATAGATCTGAATTAGCAAATAAATTCTGCAGTAGAGAACATTCTTGGCATCTGTTCAAGTATGTAAACAAAATAGTGACAATATATAAAAAAGGGCTGTGATACAGCTGCTGAGTTGTCTTTGTGACTTTTTCTGGATTCTTGAATACAGTCACTCTGAAAGTCTTAGACATTCAGTCGAAAAAGTATACAAAAGTCATAAACCTTATTTGTGTTCCAAGCCCCTCATGCTTCAGTAAGGTTGTGCTCTTTCCTGTAAAGGCAAATTAGGTTTTTCTTTCAATAACATTCACTTGTCATTAGAAAAATAACCTATGCTTGTCACTAGAAAAATATCCTAATTATGAATTCAGAAGTGACAGATTGTGAGATTCAGTTTGCAAAGATGATGTCACTGGTAGGGAACTGGTGGGTAACCTGCAATTACCTCTTTGAATAAAGACATCAGTGTGTATCTCAAGAAATAATGCCTAATGATATGTCTTCCAAAAGGAAATGGCGTTATTAATTACCTTACTGTGAACACACCACTTATTGACAGCTTTGAAGGCCATTCATCCAATTAAGTATAATGACTAAAAGGTTCATTTGGCCTTTATGGTTATACAGATGGGCTAAAAACGGAGAGCAAGATCTTGATTTCATTTATAACCTTATAAATATTCAGAAGAAAGTCAAAAACACCCATGCAGCTACCCTGGATTCTATTGCCATGATTAGAGTCAGACGTGGCAGGTAATGATGATATAGAAAACACTGTAAATTGATATCTCTCATACCTTGAAAACTTATTGTTGTGCAATAATACAATCTGTCATCTCTTCTGATTGTTACTAAGCACTTTGCTTCCAAGCACTTTCCCAGCAACATTTAATGGGGAGCTCTTTCTTGAACTACTGTCCAGGCCTGCACACATTTCAGTGACAGATGATTTACTTGCAGCTAGAGTCCCTCCTAAGTCACTAGATTGCTTTCTTTCTAAAAACCGTATCTTTTGCAATATTTTTCTTTAATAGATGAATCTAACAATCATTCTAAAAATCACTCATTCATACTACACTTTGCCTCAGTTTCACTGATCTGCCTCTGATTTTATCACAGACTGGTATAAGAAGAAAATTCCACTGAAGCCAACAGAATTTCTTTGGATTTTCACTTTTGTACACGAGACCAGGATCTGGGCTCAAACCTAAAGAATCATTTTTATGGATCCATCTCAGCATCCCTCCAGTCCTCATTAACATGCCATTTAATTATTAACATGACATTTAATTATTTTAATGGATGGCAGGACAAATCCTAGCGCAAGGCACACAGCTCAGCTAACGTCTCTAAGATAACAGCGCGGCTATTAACATTGCTTCTGCCATAACCGGCTTTTATCTTTGAACAGCAACTGGTTGCTAATGATATATAGTTATCATTTTCACATTTTGGAACATCAAAAATGCTGACAGACTAAGGTGGCAACAGTTTGTAAGCACTCAGGTAGAACATCAAAGACCTTACTGGCGGTTTAGTACACACCAGCAGTAGCAACAGTTTTAGATCCATCTGTACCACCAGTCTAATTGCTCAGAAATCTGATACTGATACTGAAATAACATCCAAGAAATGCTTTTGTGTTAAATGGAAAGCAACATTACAGCCAAACGACAAAGCAACTGCAAGTGCTTTGTTTCTATGCAACACTGAAAAACCAAGAAACTCACAACCTTGTAACAGCTGACATTGTGGAATAACTTAATGCTGCCAATAGGTCTTGAGAGAATGCTGAATTATATGTAAATATATCAAGTAAATGTTTTTAAGTGATAGGTCTTCACCTTGTGCAAACAAGTTGCAACAGAAGTATTTATCAAGGATGCCTGATGCAAAGAAGTCAGATTAATTGTTTATGCAGAGGCATTCAGTCTGCATTGCAATGAGCGGAAGCATGGACAATAAATATTTCTAGAAATTACTTCCTTCATAGGAATGACTGTGAATGAACTAAACACAATGGGAGCAATTTTAGGCATGATTTTAATACCTCCTGCCAGTTTGCATTGGTTATGTTTCAGAATATTTAGATTTGACATGAAGAATGGAGAGTAATTGTTCCTGAGAAGTCCAGAAATATGTCTGCTTGGTTGATGAGCCTCACATATACAGAACATGAAAAACACACTCCTGTCTGGAAACCCATCTTCCCCAGGAACAAAGTGATTTTTTGAACTTGAAGCTAGTAAAGTTATTGATCTCTACTTGCTGTGTTACCTTATTTTTATTATTATAATTAAGATCTGATACTGTAGCAGATAGTAGTTCCTGCATGAACAGAAGATGTGCAGAAATCCCAAGGACAGGTCTACTTTGCTTTTCCCAGTTACCCTTCGAAAGTTCCATCTGGCCTCCATATTCTCCAAGATAAGGCAACCATTTCTGCTACCATGATCTAGCGGTTATCAAAGCATAGTTAAACACAAATGGAGCAGATGATAGCTCTGAAATGAAAGTCCAAACTGTGTTCAGAGATGTGTTGTACATGCTTCAGAGTTGTTCAGTATCACAGTCCAAAGCAAAGCTTCAAAACCTTTTCAGTCTAGATAGAGATTCAGTCAGCTTTGGCACTGAATTTGTTTGTTTGTTTGAGACATCTTTTTTTTTGTGTGTGTGTGTGTGTGAAAACAATAGTGAAACTTCTCTCTGATATGTTTGTTTTCTGTAGTTCTGATACTACATAAGCAACAGGACTGTCAAGTGACTTTGCTTTCCTCATATCATTTGCCAAATAGCAATGAAGTACAGCCTTTACAAAAATGTAGTCATACATCCTCTTGTCTTACGTGGATGGTAGTAATGATTCTTACATACCAAAATCAGAAAAGTGAGAATAAGACACTCATTTATTTTTAGGGTTAGAGTTTGCTGAAATGGAAAGCTGAAAAACTAGTCTAATCAGTATGACCAGTCCCCCAAGGCAAACAGAAACACTGTAACCACCCCACATGACATCCTGTCACCCCAAACTCTTTCTGTTCAAGGCCATCAGCGGAAACTGAGGAAGGCAGCAGTGATATAGTTCCTCTGGGATCCCTTCACTCCTACCTTGCCAGACTCTGTGGCACACTTATGTAGTTATTTGTTTGGCCCATAGTAAAAACAAATAAACAAACAAATGACCCTCATATTCCATATAACTGGATGACTATTCAACAGCCATACTTTGTGAGATATGAATTCTAAGCATCTCTGTGAAAAATTCAAGAGGACAAGCTCACTGTGCTTTATAACATGTACAATAAGCAAAACTATCGTTTGATCTTGCACTTGGTTGCAAAGTCAGTAAGTACACATAATGTAGAAAGTTTCAGCCTTCAAAATTCTCAGAAATTCATTAGGGGAACAGTTTTAAAGATCATGTCATTTTGTAATGAAAGTCATGCAAAAGTCATGGGAAAAGACACTCCAAAATTATTCTCAAATAGTAAACAAAACATTGTTTTCCAATTAAAGTATTTAATTATGACAACTACCATGATGGGCAAAATAACAGAATATTACCAGTGAAAATCTAATTTCTCTATTGCATCCGAACTGAAGATCTCCTTTTCCAAATATGTTTAATAGGAAAAGTAGCATCACTGATTTTATGTGCTCTTTTTATTACAAAAGGTAATCGTGTAATCACGAATACAAGCATTTTCAGATTGCAGTTTAAAGTTAGAACTGTCTCCACAGTACAAAAATAAAAGCGTGTAATAACTTTTTACTTTCTAAAGGCCACAACATTAAGCTAAGATTTACATGAGCTTTCAATTTCCCAAATAAACCAAATTATACACTATCAAAGTGCCTCTGTATAAAAAAGGATGAATGCTTGAAATTAACAGAAAACATTGTTAAATGCCAGTATGAATAAAAATATTAATGGATAACAGTAATCTTACCACAGAAAAATTATTCAACTCAGTGCTTACACACAAAGACTCCTAGATACCATGAACCATGATAAATAAAATTAGAAGCAAAGCATAGGAAAAGGAATCACATTTCATGATATACTGATGTATAGCTTATTATACACCTGTGATGCAAATACCACTCTGCCCCACTTTCCATTATATGCTTCTTACTGGTCAAAATACTAATAGCCTTCTATTAACCCTGAATACCATTACATAATTTGTGATTGACACTATTTTAGAAAGATTAATGGGATTTGGGATACTTACACTTGTATTATTATATCACTAGCCAGACTATCTATTTATTATTCATGGCAGGCATTAAAATGGGACTGAAACAATAGTGTATAAACTATATCCCAGTAAATTATGTCCATTACATCAGTGAGACAGAAACAAAAATAAAAAAGAGATAAAAAATGTGTCTGAAGCACATTAAGAAAAAGTGTTCTGTTAATGTTCTTGCCTTGAGAAAATCTTCCAATGAAGTCAATGGGAGATTATCTTGGACAGGGAGTACTAGGCTGGCCTTAACACATTAAAAGATAAATCATACGTAGCTGGGGCAAGTCAAGGAGAAAAAAAAAATGTTACAGGAAATGTTTATCTTTTCCAAATCTTTCTTGAGGGCAGTGTTAAAAAAAGGTTGATGTGATTGAAGCATAATGTCATTACTTGCCAGGGGAAATACGGGATGTTAAGAGGCTGATTAACCTGCCTTCACAGTGCAAGCATGTTGGCCCTAAATTTATATCATACTAGCTTTTTATCTTCTGAAATTCTCCAACTGCAAATGCACAAGTAAACTCGAAAGATATCTTTTCTGCAGTTAAAGTGTGAGATGGCAGCTGTGTGCCATATTTAAACCCAGAGCTCATCTGAACTTTTTGCAAATCTGAGGAGGGTCAGCTCCAAGGATTTAGTTTAAATCCATGCTTAGCTAAAAGTAATTGAGGGCAAATTATGACTCTTTCAATTAGAGGAAATACAGAGTAATATTGCTTTTGTCAGTATTGCTTGGACTTGCATAGAATTTCTTGATGGTAAGAAAAGAATTTGATCTGAAACATTTATCCCTACATGCATTTATAAAACACACTGTTTATGAACTGTATGTATATTTTTATATGCTTCAGGATAGATAAGCATCTATTTGTCAGTGGCTTCCCCCAACTTAGTAACTAACACTTTGCTTTGATTTACAAAACAAAGTTCTCACTTTTAGTTGTTAGGAGTTTCTATTTTTGGTTTGGCAATACTCCTGGAATGCTGCAGAGCACAAATGGGAGCTGCACCTTCTCCCCATATATAGAAGATGGCTCCCAGGAACAATACACTAAGCTTTGAAGACTGCATGCTCCAATAGGAAGGTGCAGGAGGAAAGTTTCAAAGAACCTGACAAAAAGCACCACTCCAGCAGAAAGCCCTGAAGGCAAATATATACATGCCAGTTCATGCCTGTTAAAACTGTAAGAACAGGCTATTCCAGAGCATATATCATGAGATCCTCAACCTTGTCGACACCTTGATGTCTGCTGGAACATCAATGAACAGCATCATTACTCCTAATTCATTAATAAGGTCACTCGCTCTCAGGTGACTCTTTCCAGAGACATAAGCTTATTCACCTGAACATAAAGCAAGTGTGTTAATACCTTCTCCCAAAATGTGTGGAAAATAGCCTCATGTTAAAATTGCATCACATTACAGATTAAAAAATATTAGGAAAATAAGTTAATAAAATTACATGCTCCAAAGTTCAGCAATTACAGAATTAGTGCTGCCTTACTGTTCACATATTACATTTTCCACAGGATGTACAATGAGATGTACAATATACATTAAGAGCTGAAATTACACTTCTTGCTTTCTCTCTATCATCTCTCAATCTACTAGAAGAGTCAAGATTCATTTCCTAGAGACTTTTCTAGGAAATGCAACACTATTGCATTTGATGTGTTTCATACATCTTTTACAACATCTCAGTGAGATGAACTGGTCTTAATTCATTATCAGTTAATATAGAAGCACAGAGATGTTAATACAAGAAGTATACAAAAATTTGGGTGTCTCATTGGAAAGTTTTCAGATATTTTAGCCTTTAGTCTCTTCTGCCATGTGATCCTGATTCATCCCTGGAGCAGTTCTTCTGGCTGATGAATGAAGCAGAGATTTTTGCAAAGAAAAAAAAAAAAAGTAGTAGTAGTACTGAAAGAGTATGACTCCTAAGAAAGGTGAATAAGATCCTGGAGCATGTCATAGGACCTGTTTTCCAGCACTGCAGCAAGAAGTCTTAATACTACTACAAAAATTGATGGAAAGTATAGATATTAATCTATACTGACCTGATGAAAATCCATGACTTCACTGAATTTTGGATCAACTCCTCTGGAATTCTGCACTCCTCAGTCTAAAACTCACCAGTCCTTTGTTGCTCTGTGCAACAGATCATCAACTTCTCTCTAATCCAAAGTACATAAAACTCTTCCCCTCCTGACATTTTACTCTCTTCTCTAGCCTGTTTTTAGCTCTCTTTCACACCTACCTTTTTCTTTCTCCACTGTGTCTTTTTTGAACTTCTGTCAGCCTGTGTATATTTAATCACTCTAGGGCAATTTTCAGTGTTCCTAAAGGTTTCTCGATTCTGTTGGACTCGTGGGATTTTACCACAGCTCTTTGTAAACAGTTGCCTGGTCACACGGGCAGGTCTTACTTGAGCCTTTTAGGATTCTCCATTGTTGTCCCTAGAACCTGTTACGGGGAGGACTGCTTTCAGAAAAACCTGATCACATACATCTATATAGGCCATCAAGAACAGCACACTAGGACAGCAGGATGATTTGCTGGTTATACCACTAACCTGAATGTTGGGTGATTTCCATTTTTTCCCTTCATTAGAGCTTTCTGCATCACCAAAGCCATCGTCTGCAGAAGGACACAAATGCAAAAGATAAGACTAGAACAAAATGTAGGCACTCAAGAACAAAAGCAAGACTCTCGAAGTCACATATACACTTACGTTTTGGCAGTAAAAGTTCATAAATGTTTACAGCCCAGCATCACTGTGATGACTTGAAGGTTCAGGGCCTAGTTCTAATCCAATGCCTAAATTTGACTGGCATTGCCTTCAACATCAAACATTCGTCAAGAGTTCTGGTTAAGAACTCTTTAAGACACCTTTAACCAAGGTTAAGACACCTTTCCAAATGACATCATTACTGAATTAGAGAACCTCGATACTCTTAGATTCTCCTGCACCAATGAATAATCGACTACCTAAACTTTTCAGCACATGCCACTGAATGCAAGAAATTCCTACAACTGTATGCAGTGTGTCATGCCAGTCAAATGTTTTTAAAGTGAATCTAGAGAAATAGAAGTGGTGTAATTTACATGCTACAGTGAGCATACATGTTCCTTGCTTATCAAAACTTTTATTTCATTTGCTATAACAAAGTTTCCAAAATTGAAGTTTACACACAGGACCACCATTTACAAGACCCATTTTTGAGGTATCTGCAGTTAGTGGCCAATCAAGTACAGGAAAATATTGTAGAAAATTCATAGTTCACATACTCTACTATAAAACTGTCCAACTCTATAATACCTTCCTTACAAAGAACAACTCTCCTCTTATATACATCAAACAGCAATTTTCTTAACTGCAGCAATTTTATATGTGATGATAAATTCTGGTGGAAATTTGCCCAATAGTTTGAATTCTCCAGAAAAGTAGTGCAAAGAAAACCCTCAAACTTATCAATGTATCTTTTCAAAATTCATGTACAATTTAATACTTAAATATACTTGAAATTCTTTAGAAAAATTGGATGTTTGTGTTCATGATACTTGCATAGGTCTTTCTCTCCCAGCATTAGTGTCGCTGTAGTTTGCAGGATTTATCATATCTACTTACAATCACTACTTGAAAAATTGACAGGCAAAGTTCTTTTTTTTTCTAAGAAAAGTACTTTGTAGGGCTTAAGAAATATATACCTTGGTAATTGAATTTAGAAAAAGAATGCACATATGTGTAAAGGAAGGTCATTGTTACCTTAAGTGCGACAGATCCAGTCCATATTAATCTACACTGACTTGATGAAAATCCATGACTTCACTGAATTTTGGATCAACTCCTAACAACTGCAGTTTCTATGTAGATCTCAGCCAAAGATAACAAACTCTTACTATGGTGATTTTCAGATTGACCCTTTTGGGATAATATGCCTCATAAAAAGTAAGACTATAAAACTCAGTTGGTTCTTCAGAGTTTAAACAGTTCAAGTAAATCAATTGCAATTTGAACTCTGGTTGGCATAAGCCTTTATGATATTTTGAAATATTATAATACATCTTCATTTTTCTATTATTATTGTGTATTGAGTATCTTGAGTCTCCCTTAGAAAAACTGTAAGTCCAGCAAAACATCAGGTCTATTTCAAAAGAAGACTTGTTCTTTGCTTTTTGTTTTGCTTTCTTTGTGTCAAAGCATAATGTCTTTTTGAACCATGAGTTTTGCTTCAGTCCAGTGATTTGGGATTTCAAATATAAGTTGTAAGTTATAGCCTAAGCCTGTATCAACTTACTTTATGGGAGTCTGGAGTGCTTAAATAATGCTAAATTCATGATAAAATGTCAGGATTAAAAATAATTTATGTTTTATAACTGTCATTACTGTGGCCAAATTCCACTCTGTTTTAAAACAAGATTAAATATTTTTTACTTTATTTTCATTCACTATTATGAAAGTCATGACTTTGATTCTATGGAAATCAGAGTGCAGTTCATGTCCTTCTCATGCTTGGTTTATATCTTTCCCATCTAGCTTTTGTTGTGCTGGGTTTTCTGGTTTCAGCTTGGGTGAGCTTTGACTATTAGCAAAGTCCAGAACAATTAGATTAGGTGTTCTTCAGCTTCACACTCTTTGTTCTTCATTTATTCACTTTAAATATCTGTAACTAAAAGGAAACAATTAAAAAAAACAGACTTCAAAAAATTTCAATTACAATCTTTAAAAAAAGAAATGCATTTCAATAAATTTACAATAATTCTGTTAGTTCTAATCTTACTGTAATCCATGAAATTATAATTTGGAAATATTCAAGTCAGTAAAAGTTTCCTTTAAATTTTGAAGAAAGTCAAGCTAATGAGCTAGTCAATAAAGTTAGCAGCTAGTAAGCGTTTTGAGTAAACAGCTGTACAAGCCAGCTCCAGTCTTAAGCCAGCTTTTGACAGCACTATCCTTTTCTACTGTATAAGAATATTTTCGTTGCTTTAGTTTATTCTGCTAATTCTGATTAGTGATTAGTTCCTCCAGAGCTAAAAAAAAAACAAAAAACCCCCCAAAAAACAAAAAACAAAACAAATTGAGAAAATAGAAGAGAAATTTTTCTGTTCTTCCAATCTGTTTATAGAAACAGGAAGAGATCTATCATTGCTTAACATTTTGAAGGATAAGGATGAGCATAAGTAAATTGTTCAATTTTCCAATTAAAAACAATATTTCCTTTATTTAATAAATCAATTTAGATGAATATATATAGTTTTATTATATAAATAGCCTGTTTAGGGTAATTAATTTAAGCAGCATTAAGAAGAATAATTCCTAGATGTTTTGTTCATTGAAGTTTTAATTTCTCCACAAATGAGATATAATCATACATACCATATATAAATATGGAAAAAATCTATGTAACTTCTTAAATAATATATTAGATACAGTGTGCTTTATATATTAGCACATTTAAGTTATAGTAGCCAGTAAAAATCACGTTTCTTTCAGGGAAATAACTACTGATTACATTCAAAAGCTTTCTTATGCTGATGAACATTATTTAAATCACTTTTAACTATTTTGATTTAAATCAACTCAACTTGGCTAAAAAGAACATTTTTCTCCTGAGACCTGGAGCTTTGGTAGGTATTTGTATCTTACGGTAGATATTTGTTGTCCTTTATCTAAAAAAGATGAATTTCATAGAACTGTCCTTTTTTAAACAAGCACTGGCTGATCTTGGATGAGCTTTTCATCATTACTACCACAATCAACGTACCTGTTTGTAAAAACTTCACCTTTCCTTGGATCTATTTATTAGTTTTTAAAAGAATTCCATGCATTCTAAACCTCAATACTTACTGAACAGATCAAATAACTTACCTGTACTGCCCCTCTTTTCATATTAAGTTTTACTGCAATCTTGAATTTGCCTTTAGAGCTACTTTTCCTAATTTCAGTCTTGAAGAGAGGTTGTTTGGATCAGTAGAACTGTAAAAAAATTAACTGGACAGCAAATTCCCATGTATTTAGCTAATTTCACAGAGATGACAAAACTTTCAAACCAGGTACCTTAACACTATCTAGTAGGAAGTGTCACTGTTTCAAAAAAGTATTTAGACAACTACTGTAGCAAATTTTTCAGTTTGGAAATTCAATTTCTAGTACACTTGAAAGAGAAATGCTTCACAAACCTAACTTACATTTTTTATTGCATTACAAGAACGTGTATTACAGTAAGTTAGTATTTGCTCAAATGGTGAAAATTCATTTTAATTGAATTGTTTTTCTGAAAAGCTTCATGGACATAATAGCCATAATAGTTTTATAAATCATTTATTAGAAAAGATGGAGCTTTTCAAGCAGATTCAGCTGTAACTTCCCAGAATGTTGTACAAATTCTTTAGTAAGTACCAATGACTTTTTTGTGTGTGTCTGTATGACTGAAAATGACACCCAGTAGTTTTATCAATGGAAAAACTTGTTAAACTTGGTTCTCCTTTTATTGAATATAATCCTTCTGCTTCCCTTATTAAGAATTCTTTAATACCAGTACAAACAGAATTATGTGCACCTCAGATTCACAGTGAAGTGAGACAATATAATGGCAGTATGTTTTGATGTTTTCTGAACTAGAAAGACTACAGAACATCTCTACAGTGTTTTGGCATGGGGATAAGGATTCATAGTATAGCACATAAGATTTTTCTTTCATTCAGAAAATAGAAGTAAAGTAGACTTTTTGGAAAATTAATTCCACATAAAATATTCAAGTAAACTAAATCTGACCCATAGCTTATTCTAGCATTTCTGGGAGTCACCATTCGACACCGCTGCATGCTTTTTCATGTGTTCCAATTATCTGAAGGAAAAGGATTTAAGAAGTTAGAAAAACACTTATTTTGCAGTTTGGTTTTAAAAAACTAAATACAATCAGTAAAATTTGCTCTGAGTGAGTTGTTTTCTGTCCCTTGATTAATTTATTTCTAGAGTCAGAAGTGTTGCCTAAATGTTCTACTTATGCAAACCAGAAAAATGCTACAAGGTACCAAATACTGTAAAAGTCTCATGCTGAATCTGCAAATGTTCCTGGAATCACAGAATTTTCCTTTTGAGTTACTGATGAAAAAGACCTAGTACTTCTGACAGAATTATATTCTCTTCTGTCAAGATTCAGAGGGAAACAAAAGTAAAACGCTCCTGAAATTCCTCTGATATTTACACCTAGGCAACTTCACAGAACCTAATGGAGACATGAGGCTGTAACTCAACACATGATTTTGCATAAATTGGACCCATCTTAAATTACAGCATTCCAGTATCACTAACAGTGAATTCTGACCTTGATTTTAATTTTTAAAAGTTTACTTCGATAAAGCTTCTCCTTCTCACCTTCAGTGATATATTCAAAACAAATGACAGTTTCAAGTAACTTCAAAGTGTGCAAATGACAGCGCTCATCAGGGTTTTTGTACTTTGATACTATTTTAAACATTCGCAATACTAGGAACAGAGCATGACAGAAATGTGCTTTGACATGGGAGATGATAATGGGGTAAGATAAATGTTTTAAATCAAATTTTTGTGGTATGCAAAGTAGCTACTAGACTCTGCTACATTTAAAAGTGCAACTATGCAGACATAGGCTTAAAAATACACAAGTATATCTGGAAAATGTATTCAACGTGCAATTATATCAGTAAAGAAAATACAATATCCTTGGGCAGTATGCCATTTTATTTATTATTGTTCTTCAACTAACTTTTACAGCTTGGCAAAGTAAAAAAAGTGTTCTGTAGCACTTTGAAGCCAAACTAAAACTACAGGTGCACCAAAACCAGCTTTTGATAAAGTATTTGAATAGCCGAAGAAAGAGTTTATATTCACAACCGAATTTGTATAAATCTTACTTAAACTTTCTTGAGTCACGTTTAAGAGGGAGAAAAGTCCTCCCTCAACCACCATGTCCTGTAATTTTTTAAAGGCAAGATTTTATTTTTATATAAATTTCAATGTACCTTCAATAATTTTAGTACAATATTAATAGAGAAAGGCTGTGGAAATGATAGTAACAGAAAAGTAACAGAATAGACAGAAGTTGCCATTATGTTTTCTCATCGAGGAAATGGAAAGATGCTTTAAAATAGATACCTTAAATCAGACCTCATTATTATTATTCCTCTTTATTATGATTTTTCTCTAGGTTTTCAATAGTCTCCTAAATAAAGTTAGCTGAACAAGACCAACGTTTTGAATTGCTTACCTGTGTATGTGAAGAGTAGGCCTCAGAAGAAAAAACAGACAGTTGCTACTGCCATCAAGAATCCTAGACAACAAATACATATTTTTTGTGTAACTTTACATAAGACAAATCAAAACATTTTATTCATAAGGATTGAAATTTGTACCCAGCTATAAGTTATTCTCTATGTCAATAAACTAATTGCGGCTTTGTAAAAAGCTGCAGTAAGGGTCTGTTGCCTTATCTTATGTAGCCATTAAAAACAGTGCAAAGTGGGAATAACTGCTAATATTGAAATTTAGTGGCCTTTTAAGAGCATTTTGACCTAGTATAATAACTGCATAAATGACAAAGTTTGAAAAAGAAATACACTTGAGAATTCCACAACTTTGTACTTAGTACAGAGACAAAAAAGTATTAGACAGTTTAAAGTTTTAAACAGGAATGAGACTCCTGAATTTTGCACCTAATGAGTAGTCTGAGAACAAGACATTCATGGTAGTTGGTATATATGCTGCTATCTCTTGTCACAGGCAGCAAGCAGACAGTGGAAACTCCAAACCTACAGCTAAAATAAACACGTATTATACTTAAGGTAAGTGAGAGCTTTCAGTTTCCCAGAGATCTAAATAATTGATATCCAGCAGCTGAGAGGTAGATACTGGCTGCTATAACATACTGTGGTTTCATTGGATATCATAGAAACAGGGTAATAGCAATCAAAATGTCATGTTGAGATCCACTATCATACAGACTGCAAGGTGTACAACAAACTTGATCGGAGGACTTCAGACTGACTCAGCCGTCCAAGCCCCAGCTCTAGTTTGTCTATTAGAAAAAACTGAAGCCCTGGAAGTGTTATAATAGATTATAGCCTCATCTCTCAATGTCTTTTAAAGTGCTTTAAAGACAAAGCATGGCCTTCTAAAATATTTAATTAAGACTTGGCATTTGAGACTGTACAAAATGGTTATTTCAGCTGGCCAGTAATATGCTAGTAGCTCTGCCCAAGCCAGAATGACAGCTATTCTGTACGCGAACTAATTGAGGGAAGCACATCTGTCAGGACAGCAAGATCACATGTTGCAATATGCACCTGATGATCACCATTTCACTAAAAGATTTCCATTTTAAAAAGAACTCTACAATCAGTTATATTTGTATATAACTGAGATCATCACTCCCTTTTTTATATGTCACTCTTTGAACAAAGCATTAATGTCCATTAGCCTCTTGTCGGATTAAATTCAAAATTTTTCTTCTGAAGCAGAGTCAAAGGAGTTATCAAATAAAGCAGTGAAACATTCAATATTTTATGCATGTGTTAATTATCCTCTGGGTTAAAAACAAACAAACAGGGCCTGGTAATTCAAGTAATTTGTTTAGAGGGAAATTTTGAATATTTTTTTCCCAGACACTAGAGAAATCTGCTACTTGTGTTTACAGCACCTTGCACACCCTTCAAGTGTGACACTTACTGTAGCTAGTCAATTCCTGCCTCCTGCAAGGAGTTAGTTACTGCTTCTCATGCTTACCAAGCTAATTCCTCGCCTTTCATATTCCCTACACAATACTGTTCCCTTCTATAGCTACCTCATATAGTAGCAGTTGATCAAAGTTCTTTAATACAGCGATGATCTAAAAATTGTATTACTGCCATTCCCTCCAAAACTAACATTTTTCTTATCTAAACTCATAGCTCTCTATTGCTAATGGTCAGCATTCCTAAATAGCTTTCTCCTGCTTCTCTCTTCCTAACACCTTAGAACTATAGTGTTTGTGAGCGGAGCCTGGCTACATTTTTCACGTAAGAACTCCAGTGCTAGGGTTTGTTTGTTTTTCTTTAATCAATCTATATATTCAACATCAGAGTACAGCTCTCTATTCAGTTACGCAGTTGTGTTTTACAAGTTTGCAATTCTCTTAAATGAACACAGGGGAAGGGAAAAAAACAGTTTCTTTTATTATTCAAGTGAACAGGCTAGTGAACTTAAGCTGAATGTGGTCACATTTTTAAGTTAGGTGGGAAAGACACTGAATGTATTCAACAGTCCCTCTCCAAACTCAGTAACTTTACAGACAAGTTAATGTCACACAAGACATCATTAATAGATGTTGTCTTTTATTTGTAATGCTTTTAGCCAAAACTCTTTTTAACTATTTCTGTGTACTAAATCCAAATAAGAATTGTAAAGCCTGCGGCAGAAAGATAGCTGATCCTGGCTGATAAGTATTTGGAAATTTATCTGCTTATTTGCTTCCTTTCTGCTACAACTGAAGTGCCTGTATAGTTCTAAACCCTCATCAATACTTGATAACTCCGCTCACACCTTGACCTTTCACTGTGTTTTGCTCCAATTCAGACTATGACTTTGAGTTTTTCTTCCATTGTTAAAGGCAGTTTTCAGGCAAGCTCTTCAGAAACTTACTTTGATCTCAGTTTTGGCAATCAGCTCTTAATACATATTATATTTTTTACTTTAGACATAAGTCCCCATCCAAACCAGACAAAGAGCAAAGAAGAGGAACAGCCTCCAAATACAGTGACAGCTTAACTTGTTTCTGGAGTAATTTGGCACATTAGCATGCATAAGAATGAAGAGAACTGGAACAAATTTTAAAAAATGCTCTTAATAGAATGAGATGTTCAGAACTTAGAAGAATAACTAAGACCCCATTAGTAAATATGATTCTATCATGACGCAACTAAGCAACAAAATGCTCAGTCCAATCTTTGAAATCATTTGAAATAAAATAAATGTTAAATATAAGTCCATAACTTAATATTTAGTTTATAAAGACCAATAAAGTTTATACGTCAAACACTAAGGATAAGGTTTTCCTCTAAAGCAACTGGGCAATTACAATAAAAAGACTTACCAAAGAAAATACTTTTCAATATTTACCAACTGAATCTTAATTCAGATCATATAATTTGTTTGGTTTTAATTAGGAATTAAGTCAAGACCATATCTCACAAAGTATCAATATCTTTTTTTTGACTCCTAATAACAATACCTAGTATTTGTTGTAATCCGATTCCTATTCTCTTTTCTTCCATTTTATAAAGAAAGGTCACCAAATCTGATGCCAGCCTATTTGACAAAGGAGTGCTTGAAGCTATATACCCATGTCTAGCTGCACTAAAGTTCAACACAAAGGTTAGTACCTTTTTTTAAAGAAAGATCTTAATTTTCCCAGTGCTTTATTTTAACTTATACAATAAAGTATATCACATATTTTGACTATGTATATTTTGGAAAAAAATAATTTGGGAATTTGCATTATTACTTTACAATACTACAACTGAAATATTTGGGGTTTTTCTGAATCATAAAATTTTAGAGCACATTTCTATAAAGGAATCAAAAGTATAAACTGTATCAGCAACCTAATACTTTTTTTGTTTATACAAGTTTAATGATTTCATTTAAAAACAGCACATGAAAACTTCTTGAAAAACGGGGCATTTCTTCAACAGTTATCCAAATGCAATTGCTCTACAGATAAGTCCTTCCTTTTAAATAAACCCACCGACATTTTGTATTGGATGCTTAGTCTTCCTTAAAAATAAGTACTAAGTAGTCTGCAATTAGCAAAATGATAAAAGCTGATTCAATGGGGAAGACGTTTTAAGAGAAAATAGAAATACTTATAGTTGGGCAGTCAGCAGCTGTTTTTAAAGGATGCCATTAAGTTGCCAATATACTGACAAAGTTCAGGCCTCAAAAATAGACAGATTTTCTTAATGCATTGTAGAAGTACTCAGCAAATTACAAAAAATTCACTAAATTTAAATGGAGACCCTTGATGTCTCCTGCAAAGATGTCCCAGGGAGAAAGTTTTCAAGGAATTCATAATGTGAGCAACAACTTACTGGAAAAAGACACATTCATGACCTAAGAAGGCAACAAATGAATCATTTAGAAAAGGTGGCATTATGACAGATTCCAGTGTTTTATTTATCAGACTTCATGCCCCTCTGAGATAGGCATCTACATGAAACAACAATAGAGGTGATGTGGCCAGTTATGTGCTGCACACACCAGACTCCCTCAGACACTTTCTAACTTTCCTAAGAAAGCGGTTAGCTTAATGCCTACAAATAATACTGTGTCAGAGGAACTAAGCTGGCTGAAGCACTTTGTTTTCTTCCTGACTTCTGCCTCATACCTAGTACCTTAGAAAATAATCCATCTGCTAAACTGCACACACTTTTTCTTCCCCTGCCTCCATCACAGCAATGATCCTGTTAGCAAAGAATGCCATGTTAATTTTTCCTGTTACCAAAAGAATCTGGCACATCCTAGTCCCAATGCTCTTTCCACTCATTCCCTATTACATATTCAGCCTTACTTTTAAGGTTGAAACAAAAGACGATCCCAGGAAGTTTTATCCTTGCAAGTATTTGACTCTATTTAAATGTTGCATGTCTCCAAAACCTTTTTAAATTGCTTTTAAAGTATAAACATATCAGTGTTTAGCCACAGAAGGTTCCTTTCTGTTACCAACCACTGTCAGTTTATAAAAGTCTGATCTATGCTGCCACATGCAGTAAAATCACATTACAAATACATTACAAAGATCTCTGTGGAATATCCATCAGCTTCCAGGATTTAATATACTGATGTTTATATAAGTTCTGCATTGACAGTGTCTTAAAATGCCATACGGTTTTCAAATTGAACTGTATTTACTATGGCAGCACAGCATCATCATTATTCAGTATGTAGTACAGAAATGAGAATAACGACTTTCTTTAACAGATCTTATTCCTATCTCTCGTAAAATTATCCTATTACAAAATAATCCAACATTTAATTTATTAATGCAGACGAAGAGATGGGATTTGTTTTTCATGATCATTATTTATAACTTTATGAATGTGTCTAATGTTACATGAAAGGGCAATGTATCCCAAGAGAGCTGTAGCCAGAGCTTGCACAACACTCCTATAACAACAGATGAAACAATTTGAAATATATGGAAATGAAATTTTGATTTTTACTCTGTATGGTTCCATAAAGAACTAATTTCAATATATGTAACTGAAGACAGAAGAATTATTCTTCATGATCTTCTAGCTTACATCTAATTTTTGCAATAGCTCTTTAACTGTTAAATTATGCTTAAAAGAGCCTTCAAAAACCCTTCTCAGGAGGTTAAGACTATAAATAATGGTTAAAAACCAACTCCATGCTGGAGAAACTGGAAGACAGCTAATCAAGTTAGGCTCTTATATTGTCAACAGAATTACAGATTACAGATGGAAACTCATCTTCAATACACAGCAGTGCTTTAAGAAACCTCTCTTCCTCTTCTGTTCTCATTCCTAATCTGCGCACAAGTTAGGAAAGCAGTAAAGACAGTGAGACTTGAGGTGAAGCACTGGATGGAGACCTGAATAACAAAGCATGCGTAAGTAAATGTACTTCTCATAAACTGAATACATTTTCTCACAACCACAACATTTCATGGATATCTAAAAAAAAAAAAAAAAAAAAAAAAAAAAAAGTCATTATTAAGGTTCATTTCAAGTCCATAGTGCTACATTATATTACATTATATGACACAGTCAAGGAGAAGGTTAACTGCAAGGAAAGAAATCACATCCCAGTGAAATTCAAGCCTCCTCAAGCGAACTACTCATAAACACATTTCTTCTGAGCCAGGATTATTCTTCCTATGTCCTTAGCATGCAAGGAAACTATGACTGTCAGGGGACAAACTTGGCGGCCCTGCTGCCTCATAGAAAAGCAAAAGAAGAGAAGTAAAATCATTTTTTCCTGACAAAGGCATTCAAACACTTGTGGGAGCACTGAAAAAATGCCTGTGAGGCACAGAGGTGAGGAGGAAGGCCATAGTTTTCTGTCATTCTGGCTAGGTTCTATTCCGTCAATCAGGAAAAGTAATATGCATACTATTTTCTATATCAAAGCCCTGCAAAGTATTTGTCGTCCTCCTAAATGCTTATTTACTGTAGTACCAAAGATCTCATCATAATATTTACACAACCATAAAATCAGAGGAATAGTACTTTTACAAGGACTGAAGCCTTCATATAAAAAAGACATACATATTAGCACATTAAGAACATGCCTTTTTTAAAACAATTACAAGTTTTAGGGGGTACTGAAGAAGTCCCTTAATGGCTACCTTGCAAACAGGTACGATACTCATTCATGCCATTTAGAACTGCCTCTACGATCTGTGATCATGGTTTTCATATTATCAATAAATACTTGAGTAGAGCTCAAAAGTTATGTACTTTGCATAACACAGACTAATATCACAGTTCAAGAAATATTGTGGTAATGCATTGTGGTGCTTTATTAGTGTTAAACATGCAATATTTATTTAATAAACAGAAATCAAAATATTAAGATACCATTTAAATCAACTTAAAGGAGTTGAAGTTGCATTAATGAAATAAAAATAAGACTTTTCATGCATTATAAGTTTATAATTGTCATATGTGTATACAGCTGTGATTCTGTACCATTATTAAATGTATACAAACTACCATTGATAGCACAAGACAAAAATCAACTCTTTAGTTCTAAGTTCACATCTTTTACAAACTTCTTACATAACCTGGATCTTCAGCTTTTTATAGTACATTGTAATACAAGATATCCGGAAGCTTCTAAGATGAACAGGAATGTACCATTTGTAACACTCAGTGGACTCTTCAATGTACAAATTATGAAAGATAAATTAAATGCCAAATATCCTTTAGGAGACCACACCTTTTTCAACAGAAATAAATCTCTAAACCCTTCATAAACAGATTAAAGTGCTAGCTATTGCATATTAAATACTTCCACTGACTGTGTTTGGACTTAGAAGTAATGAATCCCTGAAAACAGGGTTTCAAAATGAAAGTGCTGACAGACCCTTAAATCTAGCATCATGAGCACAGCAGCACTATAATCCTTCACCATTTACTTTGAAGAGTGGAAGTTAGTCAACATGCTCTAAATATCACCATTTAAAAACCACAGAGCTAACACCTCTATCATATCTACAACAGTAATGGATACATAAACAGTAAAAAAGCATGAGCCTACTTTACAAACTTGATGTAGGGCAATAATTTTTCTTAAAGCTGGAAGTGTAAACAAACCTCCAGTGCAGCAGTAAACATATTAAGACAGCAGTTCTGTTTGTCTGAAGATACATCTAAGAAAGTGCATCCTGTACAGAATGAAATGCAAACTAGTACTTAATGAGCTTGAGTTTCATTAGGTCCCCAAATCGTGAAACATTTCTAAATGCAAGGCAACATTTTTACAGCTGGAAAATTACAAACAGCTCTTCAGACAGAGCCAACAGCAATGAATGTAGTTATGCAAAATCTACGGAGAATGCTACATTCATTAATAGGTGTAAAACCAAGCCAAACATAAAACACATTATCAAGAGGTTTTGCGTGTGTGTGTGTGTGCGCGCGCACGCATGTGTGTGTCTGCGCATGCAAAATCCTCTTTGAATAGCAGAAGTTCTAATTTCTCATTTACAACTCTAAAATATGGCCTTGATATTTGTTCTTTCAAGTAAGTAAAGTACATCGCTATCAGCAGAGCTATTTCCAAGTTTATATAGATGTATCTTCATGCTAATTTTGAGAGAAAAGATCAAAATGATGTGGAGATGTTCAGGATTTTCCTCCTTAGATTTTAAAAGTACAAGAAAGACTGATCGTAAGTGGCAAGTTATTACAGTTTTAAAATGATCAGAAAGTATAGAGTTTTATACTAAGGGGAGAAACAGAATTTTGTTTTCCACTTATAAATTATGTTGTATGGAATGTTTTCATTTGAAAGCTACATGGTTTATAAAAATACACATAGTGTGACAATGCTTTTCAAAACTTCTTTCTAAACAGAAAACGGTGTACATTTAATATCTTTTAGGAATTGCTCTAAAAGTAAGTTGTACCTTTAGCTATATGAACTTTATAAAAATATAAATGTCCCATTCTAATCTTTTACCTTTTCCTAAATTGCATTTGTCATTCTCCTCTCTTTCCTGATAAGCTGAATAGATCAGATAGAATATTCAAAGCTTCAGTAAGTTTCTTCACTAATGCACAAAAATTGATCTTTTCACTACCTTTAATCTGCTTATCATTCTTGTTATGCAAATATGCCAAATGATCTGCTTTTAGCCAATTCTACATTTTGATATTCTACATTTACATTCTAAAAGAAGTGATTTCAGAGGTGCTAAATATAGTAGAGTTTCATTTTAATAATTATAAGTTGGCTTGCAACTGAAAGTCATCAGAGTGTACTCTCTGGTGAGTTTACTTGTAAATTCCCATTGGTGTGTATGATTTAATGATCATAGATAATAGATGGTCTCATATTGTACCACTGAGTTTCAAAATTATTGTAGAATTCAAAACAATTGCACACTTCCCCATTAACAATATGAGAACACCACCACTTCAGCCAAACATTCTAAAATGACTGAGAACTTTTATGGAAATACTGAATAACTGAAGTACATCTTGATGTAATTAAAAAACTAAAACCTATCTGAGTGCAAAAGTTTACTTCCAACAGTAAATATACCATAACTTACTACATAACCTTTGGCACTTTGAATGTATTACTACAAATTTACAGTCATTTAGATCTTAAGTAGGTCAAAAGAACATTCATATGGTTTATGAGGTACAGAATTTGATAAATCCTTAGGCTGCCAAAAGAGAGACTCCCTTATGAATTGGGCACATCTCTTTGTCACAAATGTCTAAATGCAAAGTACTACAGTTAGGCAGGGCTTGACTGGAATCACTGAGGCTCCACTTAATCACAAGTGACAGAGCACTGGCACAGGTTGCCCAGAGAGGTTGTGGAGTCTCCTCTGGAGATATTCAAGGCCCACCTGGATGCAACCCTGTCTAACATGCTCTAGGTGACCCTGCTGAGCAGGGAGGTTGCACCAGATGATCTCCAGAGGTCCCTTCCAACCTTATCTGTTTTGTGATTCTATGATTCTATGATGGATCCAAACATAGGGTGGAGAATGCTCGAACTTCACAAATTTTAGGAATACACTGCTATGGAGATGAGGGGTAGTTCTAGTACAAGTATCCTCTTCCACATCATGTTCCACAATGAAAACCAAAAGAAGAAGTTGAAATTTGAGAGCCGAATTTTTTTTTCCTAGGGAGAATAATTCTGTGCTGTCACAGAATACTAAAATTGTCAAAAGCATTCAGATAGTAGATTTCATCACGTATTTTTCCAGATCATAATTATTCAAGATGATTTTACTAATCTTTGCAATTAAAAAAAATGAAAATATATACAGACTTTTAACAACAACAAAAAATAACCAGAATTTCAGCCCCTTTTTTTCCCTCAGAAACAGCCATTATATAATGATGTAAGAAAAAAGCAAATGATGTGGAGGAAAAGAAGAGGAAAGGAAAAGACAGTCAGTCTTCTTATATCCAAATCTAGAATATTCTCCTATACAGATTTTTATATGTTTTTACTGTTCTGGAACAATGGACAATCCAACCAAGATGACTATGAAGGAAATAAAAATTAAAATCTACTTATGTTAATATATGTGAGGACATATAGTGGTGTATGGTCACCACTATATTTTGAAAATTTACTGAATAGCAGGTATCTTTTTCATATATCATCTTATAAACAATTATTAAATGACCAAGAATATTCTTACTATATTCACCTTTCATTTACCTTGGTGAAAACCGACTTTTTAAAGTACTTACAAAGAATACAGATCTTTTCTTTTAAATGATAAGCTTTTCTAAGTACTCTGGATGCGTTTTAGCAACATAACCTATTTTTAAAGGCATATACCTTATTGTCATAAGATTTAGAAAACTTAAGACAGACATATATCACGTGAAATTCAAGCTTAAATTTTTATATGTTCAGAATTATCATGTATATTTAACTCAGTCTATTCATTTCTTCTATATTTTTAGTGTACTAGACTTTGAAGTGTCCCTATCTTTATTCTATACTTTTCTCCAGTCCTAATTCCAACTATTAAGACTGTTTGAAGTACTTTAACATATAAAAAGGCATGCAATAATGTTGTACAAAAAGATCCACAAAAAAACGCTTTGAGTTCACTACCAAAATTCAATCATTATACACAAAATTTGGAATTTAATTGCAAAATAACTGATTCCAGCATGTGCCCTTACTGAAATGGATTGATATGTTCTATATTATTATACAAAAAGCACATTTTATAGGATACAGTATTTACTCTTTTTAAAGATTGTGCATCACTGTTTTCCTTTAATATGTATAAAATGAACCACATACTCCTGCAACAAGCCACATTTAGATTTAGCAAAGCATATTATACTGACTTGAAAACGGTGGTTTTGATGACATGCTGTAATACCAAAAAGAATAAATTTATGTAATACCAATAATCAGTCAAGAAAACATTTGAAATAGCACAGGCTATCCCAGCTGAAACTGCCAGATGATGAAAACTAAACTACCATATAAAACTACATGGACATATTTAATGTGTATTATTTTCTCTACTTCAAGTAATATTCTGTAGCTAAAAAAGATGTTCACCTGATGTACAACATTATACCATTGTTCATTTAAAAAGTTATTTAGCTAACATAACAGAATATTACTTTTGGCAGTCCTTGCTAGTATTTGAAGTAAAAAACAAATGAAAAATCTAAACTGTAGTCACCTCCTCCCCTGATTCCTGGAATTTCTTAGGAGAAAAGGAATGAAAGAAGTCAAAATGTTTAAGTATGATTTCCTTCCACTAACACATTCAGCAGAAAGTATCATCAAGTATCATCTTAGCTTTTGGAAAATTTGCCAGCTTTTCGAGAAGGTTCATATGGCACTCTGAGAATACTAGGTGTTTCTTCCATTACTCGTACAAGAAGATTATCAATGTAATCCTCAAGTTCACGGATATGGGTGTCCTTCTTCTTAAGTTGCTCTTTATGTTTCAGCAGCTCCTGCAAAATCTCTTCATAAGTAAGATTACGGTATCCTGCAGTGGCATCAAATGGATTTCCATCCTACAAATAAGAGAGGGGGGAAAAAAAAAAAGAGCACCACCAAATTTTATTAAGCAGTTCACTACTCTGAACAAGTTGACAGGTTATTGCTTTTCATATAGTTCTCCTGTACACTGCTTGAGCTAATCAACTTTTCTTAGACTATACAGCTCTATTTCCTCTAGAGTTTTTCCCTCCAATAGCCCTAAAACAGAAGACTTAACTGGAGATAGGGTTGCCTGTTTTGAAATAAGTATCCAAACTCATCATCTCAGAAAACAAAAAAAATTTATCAGAAAGAAACATGCACCATTAATGTACATGTGAGCAGTAAGCCCAGGAACAGTCAGAAAGTTCATCTGGAAAACCAACTATGCAGTAAACCTTAATTGTAGCAGAAAAAGAGAATGCCCTGAGAATTCAAGCCCTCCCATAACTTTCCTGCGGTTTCACCTTTTGAGAATACTATGCAAACCATTTATCAAGCTTTAAATGACATCAGGCCTCATCTATCTTTTATATGTCATTTTTAGTCATTAGTGTAAGCAAGTTTCCAAGCAAATCTCTTCTGTTATGAATTCTGATGACTCACTAAATACAGGTATTATCAGAAATGGGCAAATTAGTCCCAATAATAAAGGGCTACATACAATCCAAGCACTATAAACTTGAAAGTCGTATTTTATATCACGAAAAAATAGTAGTGACCTTAAGTAACTAGACTATAAAATAACTGGAAATGTATAATTAAGATTGTGAATGAAAGTATTAGCACTGTTAGACCGGCAAAGTAGTTAGTTTTACCTAGTTCAGAAACTGAATCATTTTAAAGATATGGAGCCTCTAACTAAATAAAATAATATAATCTCTCAAATCCTAAACCTCTAACAGGACAGAATATGAATACAAGATAGCTATGGTTTACAGTTGAACTAGTCATTAAAATTGATAAAGTACGCACAGCTAGGAAGCACATCATATGATAAATTCATTCACAAGTGCTTGGCTTCATTTCTTTTCTTTCAGTATAGCTCAATATTTACACACTGGCATATATCTGATCATTAAAATATGCAAGGGGCTAAAGTTTAAAAATAAAGGTAATAAACAGTGATGGTTCACTGCAAATAGGTTGAAGCACTACAGATCTGCCAGCATTTCTCCATCAATTATATTCTAATAGCAGCTCTTGAAAATACATGTTTTTCAGAATTTCTCACTACATTTGAGATGTCACATTCACCTACATGGATCTAGTCATTAACTATAAACTCACAAGAACAAGTTAGACTATTTTAAGTGATCAATAATTCCCAACTTTATAGAAATGCCTAACTTGATGAAATTTATAAATTGGTTAGTAATTGATTTCCAACAAGTGTAGAAGATAAAATGGCTTTACTTTGTGGTCATTGTATGTATAGCACATCTTTTTCTACAAGAAGGAAGTCAAACTTCCTCCTTACAATACTAAACTTTTTTACACATTGGAAAAGACATTATTAAAGCTTCCATATCTAAAAATAAAGGTCTGCTTTATTTTCTGATTTGGCAGAGGAACAGGAACTAAAATTTCATTTTTTTTAATTATTATATGAAGTTTACTGGAAAAAGTATGTAATACATATGCTTTAAAGATATTTTGTTATATACATGCTAGGTATAGAACTTTCTGGGAATAAAGTATTATAGTAAATACACAAGAAAATTCTAGTCATATGTTCTCAGTACTTAGAAATAAGTACTGCTAAAGTTAAAGAGATTTTAAATATTCAGTCTGTACAAGTGACAGAAGAAGGAACAACCATATCCTTAAAAACAGCTACTAGAATTTTAATATAAAATATTAATCTTATAATGAATTGTTAAGAAAAGAAGATTCTAAGTAACAAGCTATGTAAAGAAGCATTTTCTCTCAGCTGCATAGTATTATTGGGGTACAAACTGACATCCAGAAGAAATGGAGGAAATGAAGTTAGATAAAATGAAGGCCTGGCAATCTCTGATCACCTCTTTGTTGTTCTAATGAGGAATTCTGCTCTGGGAATATCATTTCTGTTCCTTTCACATCTTTTGTCCTACTTACTTCATCCTTCTTTCAGTTCTTAATTAGGCCTTAAAGAGCTCGTGCTGCCCTTTCAACTGGCTACTGCTCCCATTTAAACACTGCTTTCAGAGACAGGTGTTGGCACCAGAGTAGAAGACATAAAAACATAATTACTAAATGTGATGCACAAGGAAGAAATATAATAACTTGGTGAGGACTATTATTGCAGAATCTAATATAAATTACTTCAAACACCTTAGAAAGTAATCCTGAACGTTAAAAAAAAAAAAAAATCAAATAGTTTCATTCAAAACTATGGGTGAAAGATACAGTTTCTTCTCCTTCTAATTGTACTTCGTCTTAAATGAGCACCACCTCATAATCCTGCAACTGACATTTAGCATAGCTGATATTCCAAAAGAAAAATCATCAAGGACTTCTTTTATCACCTTTAAATCCTTTAAATAAAACAACTTACATCTTATTCCTTAAAAGAATTATAGTAATGCTTTTACCAGCAATAAATTACATGATTTGCGGCAGTACATTTGCAAGCACATAGAAACTGTAATTATGGTTACTTTACAGACAATAGCTGCTAAGTTAAATCAATTTTTTTGATGTTGCTTTTTGTCAGAGATTAAGTAACTGCCCAGTAGAATTCAGTTTATTATCTGATCAAAGGCAGCCTTCATATACTCTGACATCTCCCACAGTTTCTTACATTATAAAAACTTGGGAGTTTATAATAACATCAAATGTTATTACAAGTCATTTGCATAAAACAGCAAAAAACAAATAGTACAAAGTCTTATTTGCTTGTGCAACTTCTTTTCTATATGTTTTAAAGGTTGAAAACAAACCCACTTTTAGTGATTTGATCTAATCAGAAAACAAAATTCTAGTAAGGCTACATTATATTTCAAGCAAAGAAACGATATTTTTCCTCTTTTCTTTCTTAGTACACAACTTATTCTAGGTACTTATAGAGTCAAAAGAATATTTTAAATAATAAATTCTAGTCTTTTCATTTTCAGTGTTTTCTGAGAGGCTGTTCATTTATTATTTGCATTGTTAATCCTGTTGTATATAAGTTCATTGCTTTCATTTTGACTGACTACCTAAAAAAATGTCCTCAAGCCTCCAACCATAGTGACAGGAAACACCTGTTGCCATCACTGGCTAATGCAGAATTATCTACATGACTCTCACTTCTCCAGACTTATCTGAAATGCCGCAAAGCAACAGTGTTTCCTTTTACATTCTGTGTAAAGATCTCTGATGTAGAGAAGAGGGGAAAAAATAATACCAGAAGTTATCCAAGTATTTTGCATATTGAGTGTAAAACTCTTCTTTATTTCCAAGTCTATCTTGTTCCTTTCTTCGGCCTCCAAGCAATGAAGAGATTTTTTTTTATTAGAATTTCTGCATGTATCAATCAAATGGGAGACAAACAAACATTTCCTTATAACAGGTCAAACAAAAATAACAGCTTATATACTTCATGTGAGTCACCAGTTAGGCAGTATTTACTGATGGCTTTCCACAATGCTTTTAACTCACCATCGTTTTCCTGAGGTCCTCAACGCCAGAAGGATTCATATTATAACTGTGGGGAAAATAAAAAATCCAAGTATTACCAGTGCACACTTATCTGACCAAAACACCTTCTGGAAAATAATACTGTTTTAGGTATATAGTTGTGAAAACAGTTCATTTGAACTGATACATTTTCTTGACTTGTTGAACCTATGAAAAGTAGGACAATATTCAAAGTTAAAAGAAATTTTCATATATTCTTTGTTCACAGTTTTTAATATTTTTTATATTCTTCTTGTCATATCATTTGAGTAGAGAACTAAGAAATGCAGAAAATAAAATTAGAGATTGCATTTCCCTACCTCTTCTGTAATTTTCAGACTAACCACAGCTTCCAAGCCATAAGCAGATATTTTAAATTACATTTTCTATAAATAGGTCCCCCTAAGATGTTAAAAAAAACCCCAAAACCTAGAACACTTAACATGTATTGTCAGTTTTCATGGCAATTGCTACAGAGAAATGTCTCTTACAAATTCCAGTGAGATCACCAACCTAAGTCAGAGTTGAAAAGCCGTCTCATACCAGTAATGTTAATTTTGTATTTAAAATTGAGTAAAAAAAAATTATTTTATAAACCTAATGATTATCCAACATATGCAGAAAGCAAAGCATGACTCTGCTATGTTGAGATCTTTTTTCTCAGCTGAAAAAGTTCAGCTGATATTGATTGTCAAAACATCAGGTCTAAAAAGGTCCACTGCTCTCTCAGATTGATTTAATCTGCAAATATGTTCAAAATCAAAGCTACTGTATTCTGATGTACTTGCTGTAACAAGTTTTGGGAGAATGCTAACTCTTCAAAAAATGCGTCCAGAATTTGAATATGACTCACAAATAATATTTACTTGGTAGCATCCTAGCAGACATCATTATTTCCCATCACAGTATCTGCTATATAGTTAGACTGTATATTCTGGCTAAGAGCGAGGTTTGATGACAGAGTTTCTAGAAAATAGATCTCTGCATTTGGCTGCACTGAACTTGTAAAAAGCTACTAAGAAACATGAAATATTTACAGCCTTCAGAAGTAATAAGTTCATTTCTTTCTTTTCTTACTTATTCTTTGTATTAGAGAATCTCAAGGGCCTAGTGCTACTGATTAATTCTACAGCACATAAATTGATACATGAAGGAAAAAATAAATTAATAAAACAAAGCAATCTTAGGCTACAGTTGAAAGAATAATTTAAAATTTATTAAAAAACACTTTTTTATTTTAAAAGTTGCTTGAAGAAGGGAAAATCTATTTTTGCATTTGGGCATTTAGAAATTGTCCATTGCTCTTCGTTACCAGAATTTATAAGCCATATATTTCACAATGTAAAAGTAGAAGGAACATAATTTATGAATACATATTTATTATGTCAATTTTTTTTAGGTTAAAAAGTAGGTAGTCTTTTGCCTACATAAAAATCCAACAAACCATCTGCAGGACTGAGGTTATTAAATAAAGATTGGATTACATGAACAGTCACAACTAGAAATAAAAAGGTGTCTGATGAATCAAGTTCTGGCTAATTCCCATAATACCTGCTTGTAACAGTGATCTCAAGCATCCTGCCTAGTTTGGTAGAGAAAAGTTCTGAATGAGGGGCCTCTTTCATCGGGTATTGTCTAAAAAGCTCAAGGCAGGAACCCTCCCTCATAGTCTGCCTTTCAGTTTTACACTGATGTGTCAAACACATGATGAACTTGCTTCACTCATGGCTGCCTTTTGTGATCTGAGTACAAAAAAAAAAAAAAAGAGTTAACTGGACTGGATCGAATTAGCTTGGTGAAAACCAAGAATGTCTCTATTTAGCAAAGTGTGGCATTCATTTGGGATATCTTTCATTTGGGACTGTTTCCTCATGTTAGACAAGATATAGAATAATACAGCCTGACTGCTCAACTGAGTGAGTTTCTGAAAGGTTAAGAAAGCAAGATCTTTTATTGCCCTGAATGACTTTATAGTTTCTGTGAAATAAGTTTTGGGATTCTTTTTCATAACAGCAGCTTAAAAGAAAAGCACCAGTTCAACAGCTAAAAGTCACATTAGAATTGTTGGGAATATGGATTAATTTTGTCAACTAAAAAAACCTGCCTTCATTTCTGTAATATTGTGGACATTAAAACTGCAATTACAAAACAGCCTATCTATCTGTGTATTTCACATGTAGTAACTTGAAAAAAAGTGAAAAAGAATATTACTAAAAAAACTCCCACCAACAGAACCTCAAACCCATGAATACTGTCACTTGTATTTTAATAGATATGTGGAAAATATACTGCATCTCAGTTTAGCAGGAAGAAATAGGTGCTCTAAGATTGCATATAACATTTTAAACTCAGATTGTCTACTAACTAACTTGTGAGCTCCATGGTCTCATTGAGCCTAGCAGGGTTTCCTGCCAGCTCTTCTAGCCTGAGGTGAACATGAGCAGTTGCAGACTCTCACAGCTGTACCTGTAATTCACTGTCTGAGAACCTTGTAATACCTTTAAAGAACACACTGTAAAATTATGAATGCATACAGTTGGAATTTTTGCATATATTATGTATTGAAACTAATGAGAGCTTTTATTTTATTTAAATTTTGTCACAATAATACACCCTTAAAGTTAACATCTTACTTGATTACTCGTAATAATGTAACACAGAAAACACGCATCTAGGATTACAGAACATGTATTGTGCAATGATCCTAAACCGCCTTCAACTATTTTTCTTCTTAACTTCCTAACAGCATTCTGAAGCAATTATAAAAAATATTGACATATTTTACTGTGTTACAATCACAATACGTAACCTAGTTATACTAGTTCTGTCCCTATTTTTTCTCAAGGTTCGATAAACTGGTAGTGAGGTTTTGCTGTGGAAGCATGACAAAAACACGTTCACAGCTTGGGAGAAAGTTTTCAGTTTGTTTTCAGAATGTGGTTCACTGTAAAAAATGTCATTGTGGGATTCTATATTTATCTTTCCTCAATTACTACCAAACTAAATTTGCCCTTCAGGGAAAAAAGTGATGAAAAAAATAGTACATGCAAGTAATGGAGACAGACGTACCACAACTCTCTTTTTGTGGACTGTTTTGGATGACTATATTATAATAGTCATATGACTATAACAACCATATTATTTTATATTCGATTATTATGTTCCTTATTTAAATATATTTCATTAGAATGACATGAAGCTCCTCTTTGGTAACACTGATTCTTTATGAGGTTGTTAAATACTTGCATCGAAATGATTATTTGCCATTTGTGTAGAAACTGTAGCATGGTGAAAACACACCAGACAGTAGCTCCGTTATCAAGGTGAGGCACTCCAGAAACAGGGGCTGACCAATAATGCTAAGCACATACTTACACTGCGAACTTGCAGAGCTCCATGTTGGTAAAGCGGCTATCAGTGCCTATATCATCTATTTTTAAGATTAAAATTATCTTCAGTTTAGGCTGTATCACAAACTCAAACTTATGACTGGGTAGTGTAACTTTGTCCTTTGAAGTTTAATGGTAGTTAAAAATTCAAAAATCAGGTCTGGTGACTTAAATATTTAGTGTCTAAATGCCTAGAGATTAAAATAATGTTTAAAAAATCTTGCATATAACTGATTTAAACATTTTACTGCCTGAACCACTTACTCTGACAACATAATGAATGGCAATCAAACTTTTAAACTGTGCTGTATAGAAATCATATTTTCTTAAGGAGAAAAAGCTTTTATGTATCTTTCGTTACTCGTTTATATGACCATTGTAATGTATATTACTGGCAATTAAAATGAGGATATTTATATTAACCTTTACTATTCAAAATATTGAAATCTGCTTGAAATCTACACATATCCACTATATCACATTGTTCAGGGTAAGCTTTCAGTTTTTTCCTTTAATATGGAATGTCCGTGTACAGGTAATTAGCAAAGCTCTACTATGCTCATTTTTCTAACCTTAGAGTTTAGAGATTATTTCTATTCCTATTTCTTGGTTTTTGAACTAATTGTTATTTCATTGGTTACATATTTTCTTTGGATTTTATCAAAGCCTTGAAATATTAAGATGAAGTTATTACCAATGTTCTCAAAAAACAAAAGAAATGAATAAAACTAGATAGAGCTGATGAAATTCAGAAAGATAGTTTTCCATAGAATACTATTAGCCTGCTGTGTCTGGCAGTGCAGACATCACTCTCTACTCTGAGAAGGAATGACTCTCATGTCTGGCAGCTATGCAAGTACGGCATAAGCATATTGCCATCTATCTTCCAATCAGATTCTGGGTAACATCACTTAAGACACTTCACTATATAAATTGCCCTGCTCTCAAGTCATATTCCAAGGCCTTCTGGCATCTGTGCAACTCCACGAGGATATAAAGAGTACTATTTTTTTGTTATTATCACTCTATTTTCTTAAAATTACTACAAACTCTCATGGCAAGAGTTAAGAAATTGCCCCAAACTCCAAGCTTTGAACGTAAGACACATTCTTACTGTAAATCATTTGTTCTCAATCCACATATTCTTTACATGAACTCCTAAAATCACCTACCATGTTATATTTGATTTTTATATATATATATATATATATATAAATATATATAAATATATATATATAAAATATATATATGGAGGGCAGGCCCTCCATAGAGCCCTTTTAAAGACAACAGAAGGCTCTACGAAGGTAAAGAAGTTACCACCTCAGAATTCAGTGCTGGATAATGGTCTTGAAAAAAATGCTTCAAGGAAGCAGCTTTTTCTCTTGTGGCTCACATACATCTCAAATTCAGTGCAGTGGAAACACTACAGTGCAAATCTATAGAAGCATATAAGCTTTCACACAGCTCAAAGAATTTAACAAAGTTTTCACAAACTTCTGTTAAAAAGAGTTATACTAATTTCTGTTTTGATTAGCTAAGATAAACAGTCTGTGGCTTGTTCAGAGTCCTACATTAAATATTTCCCAAAATGGGAATAATTAAATCCAGGTCCACTGTCATTCTAATCAATAAATCATAAATAATCTAATCTTTTATATACTGGGCTTAATCTACTCCATCATATTAAAAATCAACAAGGTGTTATATTTCAGTAGCCTTCCTAGCTATCTGTATGCCTTTTCACTTACAAAAGACAAAAAGGAATACTGAAAAAGAATTAAAAGAAAACAGAATTAGAGACTAAAATGTTTAACTTTCATTACTGAATATACAAAACAAGATGTTTTCAAAGACTAACAGCAATGCAAGATCGGCAAAAGGCAAATAACACTTAGTCTAAGCACTGTGAATTTACTTTTTTTTGCCTGAGAAAGGCAACCATGAAATACATATTTTGAAAGAATGTCTTGCTGTAGGTGTTTTAGATGCTTAAAAAAAAGACACAAGGTATGATTTGCTATTTTCTCGAACATAATGGAGTCATTCATATATGTGTGAAGAAACTGAAAAGTAGGTAAAAATGCCTAAGTGGATTCCTAACATATGCACATATATGAACTACTTCATTTTGAAAACAGACAAGAATTTGGTTCTACAGTAGACTGGTTGCTGATTCTAAGGGGTCTGATACTACTGGAGACAGACCAAGGGAATTGGAGGCACACAAGGCTGCATTTATGAACTTTGACTTTATGATGGCTAGTCCTCTCCTTCAAAAAATAGAGATATCTTTAAATAATGGAACTTTCACTTGCATACCACGGGGCAAATTAATCATGCAAATGCAATTCAGGGCTTAAGAAGCATTCTAAACTCAAAAGTGAGCTTACACAGTGTACTCAACTGAATTTTAAGTTTCTGGAAGCAAATAATAACAACTGTATATATAAAAAAATAGTATTTTTAAGCATTTATGTAAGCATCTTTTTTTAGGCACTTGTATAGCAAACTAGAGAAACTGAGTATTGAACAGAAGGTTCTATGGCTAAATAACTAATGAGATTTTTTCCTCAAGAGACTGCTAACAATCATTTATGCCACTATACTCAAGGTTGTGCCAGCACTTCCACTGGAAGGTGGTACTTTTAGAGGTAAGTCAATCAAAAGACCAAACAATATAAATTGAAATTTTGTTTTGATTGGAAGTTCAAGAACAATTTTTCAATTATTTAAAAATAGCTCTACTTCTTAGCTCTTAATATTAAAAGAATGAATTTTATCAATTTTAGATACTTTCTGCATTTATTAATAAAGAAACTCTGTAACTATTTAATGTTTTTATTTAAGCAAATAGAACAGCCAGTGCATTCCTCTTTGGATATATGATATGCCTAATATATACATACAAAAAAGATTTCAGATGTTTAGTGTGCACCAACACACAATGAAAGGTTGAAAAAAACTTGTCTAGACTAATTTTTGCAACAATATTTATAAAGCAGACAACTAATTAGAAGCAAGTGACTGTTGATGAAGAATTTCCAAAAGTCAAGACTAAGTATTTCCGCAATATCTCTTTAGGAATCAGTTGCTCTAACCTGTCATAGTAATGACCCAAATAGGGTTATCACTGCTTTTAGTTGGAAAAGATTTCATCACTTTCTCACCACAAGTGATCTTTCTAAAACAGATGATAACAACCTTGGAAGAAGAAACTAAGAATTTCTACATGACTTCTGCTTGTTCTGTTGTTTCTTGCTTTCCTTCATGTAAGATATTTGTTCTGTTAGGAAAGATGCTCTAACTACAGCTTTACAATATGGAATTCACAAATGTTAACATTCTACAGCATTACTACAGCCCTGTTATATGCTCTCACAATATACTATCTAGACATATTTTAAATAGAGAATCACATTTGACAAGAAATATAGCAAATACAGCTAGTCAAATTTCAGTAGGGAACTGAAAAAAATCCTTTCCAGTAAAGCAATACAGAAGTATACTGCTATTGAAAGAAATGCAAATGTTGAAAGAAGGAACAAAATCCTGAAAATAGCACCTGCTGTCCACCTGCTATCATTTTGCGAATAACAGAGAAAAATATATGTTAAAATATGTCAGAATAAACTGTTACTCTAGCAAGCATAGTAACAGACTTGTTAGAGCAAAACATTCCTAAACAAGGACATAATTATGGAAAATATCTAAATAGTGCGATGTATTGTACACTGGAAAAGGATGAGCAGCTTTGCAAAGAACTAAACAGCCTTTATAACCATTTGCTCTAAGAGGGCAATTTCTGGGGTTCATTTCTATGGAGTTGTGTCCAGTAAGTGAGCATCTAGTATAATAGACATGATTGAAAGCAGTTAACAGTCAATGATTTTTGATGATGAAGTTAGTGCACTAACAACTTATCTTCATTGTAGTTTAAGCTAACGTATTCTACTTTACAACTGCAGATGGCTAGTGCTATTTAGTGTTAGTAGATGGTCTACTAAATAGCTCAGCTGACAAGCAGTAACCTAGTAAGTCAGAATAACACAATGATTTTGCAAATCTGAACAAGAAATTCCTAAGTTTTCATGTCATCTTCCCCTCCCCCCCCCCCAAAATCAGGTAATAGACATCTCAAAATGTAGACACTAGCATGTTGCTTATTTCAAACATTACAAATGCTTGCATGCATTGTGAAAGACAAAACTACAGATATATTTTTTTTTGAAACAACCAACATCTGAGAGGCAGTCAACTCTGACTGCTAATTATGATGACAGTATGGAAGAGACACGCTGAAGAAAATAATCACATTTGGAAATAGCAAACAAAAAAAAATACATGCAAAACATACAGAGTTTAAGTAATTTTTTTTCTTGAGATGCATTTTAAAAGTATGGCTGAAGTATTAAAGCAACACTGATTTAAAACAATATTTTGTACTTCAAACTCCTATTGACCGATAACTGATCTTATGAATATAAATATTATGAATAATTGATGCCATGAATCCTAGTAAGACATTTTTCTCCCTCACTATTTTGATGCTCATCTACCGTAGTCCCTAGGACACAACATATTTTTTGCAAAAACATCGAGATAAAGTATAACCAGCATGCAACACAAGTTTTATCTTATTTTCTCTGAGTTTAACATCAGAACAAGAAGACAGGTTTGTAAGGAAAAAAATCCTGTATTTTCCTGCCCAACAAAAATCTCAGTCTAAGGTTGACTACTTTTCTGCATAACTCCATTCACAAGTATATTAATGGACAAACTATTATAAGAAAGAATGAGAGAAATGTTATTAATTACTGAAGCATGACATGTTGCAAAAAGTATTTTCATATTTCCTTGGATTAACATTTTCCTTTGGGAGTTACTTTCTTTTAAGAATATTTTATCTATGAACTGCCTCTTATGACACATTGCTGGACTTTCTAAACTGATGAGATACCTCACAATGCTCCAGTCACGGCAGCGCTATTTAAAAAGTGTTTTTTTTATATATGTGTATTTATATGTGTACATGTATATATATTTTTATATATCTACACACATATATATATGTGGAGGAATATATATATGTGTGTGTAAACATATATATGATATATATATAAACACAGACACACACAGACACACACACACATAAATAAAATGTTTCTTAGAAAGTACATAGGCACCTGTCAATTCAATTTTAAATTTCCCAGATCTGGAATTTGATCAGACTAGTAACAACCTGTCAGCTTTAAATATTGGACTATTTGTTTCCCCGTGTCCAATGCCTAAGATCTTGTTAATTACCTAAACTCCCTTTCTGTAGGTCTTGTTAATTACCCATCTCCTGTCTCAGAGGACCTTGTTAATAACTTGTACTATCTCTCTAAAAAGGACCTAATAACACATTAAAATTAAAGATGTTTTTCTTTTAGCACCTGCCAAATGGTGTAAATTGAGAAATTTTCACATCAGTTTATTAGCCTACTGTAGTGTATTTTCCTAAACACAAACAATTTCAGAGAAATGATGCATAAAGGTTTGGTCATTTCACAAAGAATTCTTATTTACCAGGAGTACCGTCTATTTATTTAACTCTGTTCAATACAAAATCCATGTGGCTACTGACTACAAATTAACCTCTTGAGAGCCATGACAAATAGCAAAAGCAGTTGTAAGAATGGATGCATTTTAAGAAAATATTAGGTAAAAGTTTCAAAGTAGTGTATTAGTAATTATGAAGACAAACTTCATTATTGCTAAACGATGATGAAACATTCTAAATCACATTGTGTGCTTAATAATTCTTCATTGGCTACATGATATAGATCATTTAGAAATAATGTATTTTGTAACATCTATAAAACCACTGTTTTTTTCTTCACTGTGAGACTACATAGTCAAGAAGGCAGCTCATAAATCTGTAACGTTCATTTATGCCAGACAATAAAACAACATCTTAACACTTATACAATATGGCATCTACAAAACCCTTAATACACATAGTGTTTAGAAGAGTTAACAAACTATGATCCCCATTATACACATCAGAAATTGCAACAGGGAGACCTGGGATTTACCCAAGGCCACCGAACAAGCCTCTGTCACAGCTGAGACTGTTAGAAATTAGAAGATCTTATTTTGGTGATTTTCTGGCATCTCTTATTCTACATAAATCTTATAGGTTTTTTTTCGGAATTTCTATTAATTCTTCCTAAATAAAATAACAATGAATCATGATTTTCAAATAACTCTTGTATACTTCTTGCTTTTAGGGGAAAAATCCTGTAACCTTTGGTAAACAACTTCTAAATTCTCTTTATCAGTAGCCAAGATACACAGGAAAAATGTACTTATTTTCATTCTTTTAATTATTAAATAACAGTAATTATTGACAGTAGTTATTGGCTGTATGAATACAGCCAGCTGGCTCTTAATGATTGACTTGGTTAAGGGCAAAGCCTCTGTTCAGCAACTCACTTAGCCAACAGTTAGTGATACCATTATGAACCACTGCTCTGCGAATCATTATTGCTTAGTCAAGAATATCAAACATAATTAATTAGTACGGCCTGTAAGCGGGACAAAAAGCTCATCAAAACCCCTGAAATGACTCCCACTAACTTTAAAGACCTTGGAGTAGGCCTATGGAGAATTTACTCTTTCTTTCAAATCTGAAACAACTGTAGAACAGAGCAAATGCCATGTCTCTCTAAGCCTTCTCACCTCTGCATGAAACTAAAAACATTTCATGCTGCCTTTTATATGAATAAAGACTTGAAGGTATTCCAAAGACCTTAAGGAAAACAGTAGAGTACACCATCATAAACTGAAACTTTTTTTTTTTTTTTTTAATCAATTAAAATCATTGGCCAAGAAATCTGATAAATTAACTACAAGCTCGGTAAACCATGTAAAATGTGAACATGTCATTCAACCCATCAACACATCTATTTTGGAAAAAAAGAAAAAGAAAAAAAAAAAAACAAAAAAAAACAAAAAAACTTTAACCACAACCACATATGGAATTTGAACAAGGAAATCAAACTCTTGTAAACCAAACAGACTGAAATGGGTTATGGAAAACTCCTTCCTGGGCAAGTTAACCCAGAATTGTCCCTTAGGGGTATCCTGCAGCTTCTGAAGCACCTGGTTCTAACAGACAGGATACTGTAATGAATGGACTTGCTTGGCTGATTTAGGAAAGTAATTTCCTACTTACAGTTATTTCATGATATTATTCACTGTATATAGCTATTAGAACCCCCCAAAAAGCGTTAACTATACAGCTAGCAACGAAGGAACCAATATATAAATATTTTTACCTCACGGGGAGAAATAGACCTTCTCACCTGTGCATGAAAATATGACTTCATCCTCTTATGTATATCCAGCCATGTGGGATCCTTTACTTTAAACTATGCCTCAGCACTGGAAGAATTCTCCCCCAGAAAGTTAGGGGCTTTGACCCCTAGCAACTCTATACATGGTGAAAACACTACTGCCCCAGATTTTCAGCCTGTCCTTCTGTTAAAACTTGCCCAAGTCATTGAGCAGAAAGGAATGCATATCTACATCTCTGCTGTTTCAATACACAGTCCAGAATCACACCATCAACTGCTGTTAAAAATGATCTTTGGCTACATCAGTAAGTGGAGCTTACCAGTAGGAGCAAATCCAGAGTAAAATAACTGGTGCTGAAGATGACACCCAAACAGTATGCCCATTTTAGGGTTGGGTTTTCCCTGGAGACTTTGTGCTCGTTGGTCTGGTCCCACAGACCAAATGCCCACTTGTGGCCACAGTGCATGAGGTGCACTCCTGAGACACTTCTTCCAGTTTAGACAGGAAGTCCAGTTCACATGCTCCAGGACCATTTCATGCTTCAACCCAAAACATAGAAGGTGGGGCTATCTGGGAGATTCACCTCCAAAATAAACTCCTCTTCCACACTAGAACACTAAGTTTGACACAACTAATTGTTATGTCTGTAATTAAAAAGATATTACCTGTTTGATTGGTGAAGATGGTGCCCAGCAAAAAGAGCTTAGAATGTTCTGTAAATAAAAAGCAACTTAAAATCTAAATTCTCTGTGTATGCTTTCTGCATACCAAATTTGTTACTCAACCTCATTTATTTTGTGCCCACAGATTTACACAATTCTTTCTTCACAGTATTCTAATTCTCAAATTTAAAAATGGATTCTATTCAACATGTCCTCCACAGATAAAAGGTAAACTTAAACTGTAAATTTATTAAATATGCACATTTTGTATTAGTCTCTACTTCAAAAGAAAATCATTGTGTAAGATGCATATGAAAGTGAACTTATTTTTAAAAATGTTCATAGACCATAATAATGGTACATATAGAGAGATTCCAACTTAAATTACTGAACAATAGATATTATTCCATAATAGCTGTCTTATCATAAACACTATGACCTAATCCATTTTTTGGCTTTGGACAAAATAATCTATTTGTCTTATCAAAAGTTTATGTCTACAAAAAAGTCAAGAACTTGTAAAAGAGACTCATACAAAGAGGGGGAATGAATAGCTAAGAGTCCTCCTGAATGGGCACTGTGATGAGCTTTTTAATTACAAAATAAAGGCGGGGGGGGAAGTCTACCATGATTACTGCTAAAAATTTACATTTATCAAGATACGCTGCATTCAAGAACTTCAAAACATTTCACTACTTATATCTAACATCTGTCTGAATACTTCTTCACTTTAAAAATTAAATGCTATTATAGTTAAATTAATTCTGTTTAAATGAGCTTATTTAAATGAAAGTTTAACTTCTGACAAACCAAGCTTCATCCTTACTTTACTCTAATTTAGAGAAATTCTTTATTAAGTAAATAATATTCTAAGCCTTTGCCTGTAAACATGTTATTTAAGAGAGTGGAACTAACTTGATTTACAGAAGACACTAAAAAGATAATTCACTAAAGTCTACAGGAGTGTCTACTAACTGTATCTGGTCTACAGTTGCTAAGGAATTTTTGCTCTATTTCAGTTTATTTACCTAATTCACATTCAAGATTAATTTTGTTGAGAATATGACTATAAATTTAAAACAGGAGTGTATGCATTCCAACCTATGAATAAAGCTGAGTTGGGAAAAAACAAGATAAATCTGTTCTAAAATCCTAAAAAACAAGATGACAAGAAACAAATTATTGTTTTTTTAAGAAAATACTACTATGTCAATAATTAAGAAACTAATACACAAGGAAAGGGCAAATTTGTTAGAACCATGCCTTCCATTTAAAACACTCATTTTTTACACAACCTTCAAATGTTGAAGTATTTTAATTTTACATCCAATTTCTAACCCAATATAAGTCATGAAATTAAAATGAATCATTACATTTTTTTAAAAAATGCTCTTAAAAATTTTCTGGTATTAACATACAGAAAAATTAAGAATTCAAATGAATAAAAGCTGAATTATTTAATTGCTGAAACATTTTCCTATGGGGTACACAGTATATGTGGTGTGTACATTTATACCTGCACATGTATATATTTTCCTACATATCAAACAAAAGCAGAAAACACCTGTAGGATGCATTTTTTTTTAAGGAAAACAGGTAAACTGTTGATAGACAAAGATTGAAGTGGATTAATTAAGTCAAAGTTTCTTATCAGCCCCTGTAACTCAATTCACATGGCTTAGCATATACATTTGTGCCTTATGCAAAGGCTTGAATATATAGGAATTCAAAAACCTACAAGCAGCCAAATGAATTTAAGCATGATAAATGCCCACGTGGGTGCTCTCATTTGGAAACAAAAGTCTTTAATTCTTGTGGTTTAATATACGGAATCTAAAACTAAATTTTCCCAAGTGGTGACATGCACAGTGCTTAATGTGTTCTCATTGCATTATCCTCACCCCTTTATTTATTCTGTTTCATCTTTCTCAAGTTCCCTTCTAAAATCTTGCCTTAGACTTAGGTAGTGTAATAATTAGCAATGAGTATTCAGTTAAAAGACTTTAAAGAAAAGCCTGTCACGAAGCATAAGCAAGGTCATCCAAAAGCCCAAGTATTTGAGAATGCTCACAGTACTTATTAGCAATATAAATGTAACTTCAAAATAAAGTAAGATCAAATTATATAAAAAGTTCATAATTTTTACTTAGATAAGCAATGATATATATAAAACACAAAGATTGTGTTCCTCAACACTTCACTTTTTCATTTATATGACATGTTCAAGATATCAGATCAAAATACAGTAAAAACCTACCTTGAAGCTGGCAACAGGCTTGTAGGCTTGAAGTTCGTCATAAACGGATTAGTTGAATCATAATCAAAACTCTCCTGATGAGTTTCACCAAATGCACTAGGTGATTTCAAATCAGTAGAACTGTCTGATCCCCCATTGCTAAGTTTATCTGACCTCCTGTTATCTTTTTTTCCAGTCACTCTTTCAAAAAGGCTAACTTTCTCTTTTTTCTCTTTTTTAATTTCTCTTCTGATTTCAACAGGTTTGGAAAAAAAACTTATGTTTTGATCCCATGTTGCTGGGCTTTCTTCAAACGGATTCTTCTGTCTTGGCAGTGTTGCAAATTTCTGGGGTAATGAAGCACTCACATTGGTAAATGGGTCATTTTGTGCTTCAAATGCAGTTTCATCAACTGTGCTGTCAAGCTGGCTCATTTTAGAAGTATCAACACTTAATGTCCTTCTATGTGGAGACTTTAGACTTCCTGTAAACAATCTGTCATTAGTATAAAATCAATGAGGTTTTATATCATAATTTATGACATGCAAAGAAGTTCATTTTGCTTCATTTAAAAAAGCTTCATTTTAGCTAAGGTCTAGAAAATCTGCAATCGAGTCTCAATTCAAAATACGGTTGAATAATTAACCAATTTTATAAAAAATAAACAGCTGAGGTTATGTCTTTTTTGTTAAGAAATGTTTAAGGAAGCAACAGACACTACCGTAAACATTTATTCTGTGTGAAAACTAGGTATTATTGAGAAGCTGGCTGAGAATAGTGTGGCATTTCAGAAGAAGTAGTGTATTGTTGCACAGCTTTGAACAATAGGAAGTATTTTCAGTTCTTTATATATATGTTGGGTCTAACACTTGATAATAACGATGATAAGTTTTCAATTTTCTAAAGCAGACTTGTTTTTCACAAGACAAACTACTTTTGCCTAGAAGTCCATCTAGAATTCAATGTTTCATTATAACACACTTTCAAATAAGAACATAATAAAACTGGTAAATTATCATGGAGACCAACTCTTATGCTTTGAAAAGCATTTACAAGTTACCACCAAATAATGGAAGTGAAAGAACTAGTCCAGTAATAATCCTTAACTTTTTGGCCTTGTCGCTGCTTTGTAAACTAAAGAGATTATTGAATGTTTTCATACTCAAAGTATTGAACTGTAATTACAATGGCTAAAATTAAGCACTAAGTGTTTTACTTACCACCTTCATCAACCGAACCGAAAGATTCCAACTGACGCCTGAAAAGATGAGAGTAGCCAATTGCACTGGATTTTGTTTTGTCTGAAGAGACGTGTGAACCTGTTAAATCTGACATTGAGTGAGCTGAAGATAGTCGCTGAGGTCCCAAAAGAAAAGGTTTTTTTGGTTTTGATTTCATTTGTACTTCACTACTGTATACTTCTATGTTTGCATCAGGTACGTGAGTGCTTGGAATGATTGCAGAGGATGTATCTGAAAACGTTCCATCATTTTTTCGACCCTTCATTTTGTCTTTCAGTTTAGCAAAAGGGGATTTGGTTTTGTCCTTCATTGACAAATCAAACATACTTGCTGTCATGTTATTCCTCATAAACTGAATATTGACCTTTATTTCTCCTCTGTCTTTAGTTCTCTTTCCTTGTTTGGACTCTAGGTTAAACCACCTTAAAGGAGAAAAAGAGCAAGTTACATTGTATTTTCCGGAGGCTAGTCATTAAACTATATGTTATTTCATTTAATATATCTGGCTAACAAAATTCAAAAACATGAATACCAAATTCTATACAAAAAATTAACATATTCCTGTATTGAAAATCCTTTTTGTCTTCGTTCATTTATTAAGCTTTTTTCTTTCAAAAACAAGTGAAAACCTTTTTGCACCGCTCTGTTTCAAGGACCAAAGTCAATTCAATGGAAGCGTTCTAAACTTCGCCAAAGGGCTCACATCTGCTTACAAAGCAGAATTTGTATCTAACATTAGTTATAGATACAAATAAATTTTATTTTGCCATTTAAAAGAACACTGACATTTTTCAAGTGGCCTTTACTTAGCAGTGATATATTACCTGAATGTATACTACATGCCAGATATTTCACCCAGTAACCTTTTCTCCTTTGATTTTACTTAGGTTTATATGCCAGCAAACATTTTTCCCTCTGTCCCTTCTTCCCAAGGATATTTCAACCAGATATACGTCAACCACACTAGCAAAAAAATATCCGAGGCCCTTGAATGATGTGCAACTACAACCGCCAATGACTTTGATTGTAACTCCATGAGCACCAGTGTCAGAATAGAGAGCACTTATGTGTACCTAATGCTTTCCCATTTTTTTTCATACCACCAGTAGCATTAAGTTCAGCATTATACCACAGACTTTGAAACGGTGCACAGACCTCCATTCTGTGAAGTGAGATCAAAGGTGTCATCATTTGTTTCAAAAAGTCAAGTGTGCTTCTTGGCTAGGTCCAACAAAGGTTTTATCTAATCATCCATGTCTTATCCCTTCCCTATAGTGCTCTGCTGTCCCACTGAAGCATCTGCAGAACTATGGCTCATTCTTTCTTCTACAGCTTCACCTAAATGAATGTGTGGCAAACAATCCCTACTCCACATATATCATCAATAGTCTTTTCCTATTTCAAAAAGGGCACAAGAGCATATTTCAAATGCAGATATAGGAGCCCCAAGAAAGTGTCCTAAACCCATCTGACTGTTTTCATCCTCTCTATTGCCATTTTTCCTCTTTTTGGAGCATTTGAGAATTTTCCTAATACTTCTCCCATGAGCTGGCAAGTTCTATAGGACTTATTTCATTGTCTGGTATCATGAAGGGAAAGAAGCACACTAGTTGCCAAACTCACTGAAAAGGTTCAGGGAAGAGAAGACAAATCATCTGAAGGCCAAGTTCTTTTACCTGTCTAGAGACAATGCTACAGCCACAAATCCTAGAAAAGTGTGCAAATCCTTCCCAAATGTGTTAAAGAATTTTTTTATATATATACACACACACACATATATCCATACATACACACACATATATATAAACAAAAATATGTATTTATAACTCCATATAAGCATGACTCCATGCTTACATAAACTAGACCAGTAGAAAGACTTAGCTAAATTTTGGAGTGTCAGCATCCTCACATTTACCGCATTACTATCCTATATAATAGTGCACTTTCAGGAGAAATGCGTGCACACATTCTAACACAACAGTACATTCTCATGATGGAATAACTTTTGAACTGGAGACTAAAAAGTGAAATTGCCTACCAACAAAGATGTGAAACTGATTATGCAGTTATACATTCATTATTCAACACTGTCAAATATAGAAAACAAGGTCAAAAAAAGGAGAAAAATAGCCCTCAATTTCCTTTTAGATTTCATAAATATTTTTAAAGGTGACAGCTGAAATTATGTTTTCAGGCACAGATACCATTTTTTGAGCTGACAAAACACCTCTAAAGGTGACCTGCCAAAGAAATAATAAAGGGGAAAGAGTATCATTACTTTTTGTTGCTTTGGGATGTCCAGATTTCATATGCCATACTAAAACAGAATAATAAAGAAATGTAAGACCTCCTCTGTCCTAACACAGGATAATGTGGATCCAGACCAGTGGACCCAGAAGTTCAAAAATGTAGGACAATTAAACCTTTAGGAAGAAGGGATTTCTTCCGTTTGTGAAATAATTTCACTTATATATATAATTTTAAAAGATGCAAATTATGAAATATGTTAACTGTATGAGGAATGCACATCATTTTCCCTTTTAGTTTGTAAGATTTCGCTTCTAGGTTACTGATTCCAGAAACTCTTTAATTCATCTAGTCTTTAATGAAAACATGAATGACAGAAGCCAGTCGTCTTTATTTATTGCAAAACCATACGAGAAGGTACCCTACCTTCTTTAAAACTCTTCTTTAACAGAAAAAAAAAAGAAAACCCACAACCATAACAAGCACACCTTTGCCAATAAATCTCCATTAGACTTAGACCATATATTTTCAATTAAAATATGTTTTGCTTGTGCAAGAAAAAACATCCTGAAACTGAAAAAGTCCTTCCCATAGTTATTTATAGTTACTAAAATTAACAAGAGATATTGTTTACATTTACAGAGAGAAAGAGATAGCACACGCACAAGAGCGAGCTAGCAAACTTATTGTTTTAAGAGGTTTAATGGGCAAGATTTAATGGACAGAGATCTAAAACAATGTCCTGTAGAAGGACCTCACTTTTTGAGATTCAAACTTAATGGCTCAGCCCACAGTGTAAGGAAATGTTCTCTCCTTCTACTGCTTCCCTTCCTTGCACAGGTCTCAAACATTAACGCTTTACTTCTGATAAGATTCATAAATTTTCATTTGTTTCCAGTTAGGAACACTGAAACTTTAAATTGCTGTATAATATTGCTAACCTGTTTTAGAACAACGTCAAGACATAAACTCTTAAGCTTCTGATGTATGGAAGGAGCTTTTCCTTTTAAAACAATACAATATTGACATTCTTAATATGAATTAGCAAGTATTCTGCGTCACTATCAGTATTCACCTGCTAATGGCACATCTACATATGCTATTTTAACATTCACTAACTCTGAAGGAGAGAATTTCAGTACATAAATAGTACATCGCCTTCGCAGTTTGTACATTTGTTTTCAAAGTAGACTTTGAAGACTTTATACCAAAAATAAGCAGAAAAGCAAATAAAGAATGTATTCTCACTCGAGTAAGACAACAGAATCTCACAAGAGACCAGATTTCATACCTGTTGGGACTAGGATCAACACCACTACTGATTCCAAAAGAATTTAATCATAAACTTTTTACTCAAGCAAAATTCCTCTGGACTTCAGTGGAATTTCTGTTTGAATAATGATTGCTGGATCAGATCTTTGTATAAGGCACATATATTTAATTTTATAGGAATTTCATGGAAGTTTTTTGTTACCTTGGCGAGTTCATCTCATTTTATTTATAATGAAGGTTCCATATGCTTCAGCTCAAAACAAGAGACTATGAGAAGCAGACTCAGTCCATGATTTTCTTCAAATTCAAAGGCAAATAATTATTTTTTTAAGTAGATGAGAATAAATGTGAACAGTAATAAGTCTTGTGTGGAGTTGTACGTGAATGAGCAACTGAGTCTGTAAATGTTTCTCGTTAAAATTTGCTTCTATAACACATGGATGTGAGCAGCAAATAGAAAAACAGCATTGTATATAATATAAAAAAGAATTGGAAAATAAAGTCCACTGTTTTCAGATAACAATATTGTGGCCCTAAAATACTAAATTCCACTATACTATTGCCAATTTTGAGAATTGTAATGTATTATAAAAGTCAATAAAACTTGCTATTTTGGTTTTGTTTACAATACCTTCAGCCACAATAAATGCTCTATTTGTCAGGCTGCCATGAGCTTATTCTATAGAAAGCCTGCACAAAATAGGAAAATAGCCAATAACATACACGAACAAAACAGGGTGGCTTTTATTAGAGCAGATGCCCTTTTATTTAATACCCAAATATTACATTCAGTCTTGCAGAGAGTCTTTATTTAAACAGACCTTGTACAAAGTCTGGCAAATTTTCTCAACTTCAAAGAAAGCCCTGCTGCCTTCTGAATCACATTCATACCTCTTGCTCTCACTTTCAAATGTTCTGTAGGACAATGTCCTCCATACATCCTCTAATTTCTACTTTTCCCCTATGGCTTCCATCAGAACATATGCTTTTGAGGAGTGTGCTTAGCGGCTTCCTCTGTCTCACAAAGCGTTCTGATTTTTTTTTTTTTTTTTTTTTGGCAAGCATTATATAAATTGCCATTGTATCTTCTGGCTTTTTTTTGGGGGGGGGGGGGGGGAGAATACGATCAAGACTCAAGGCTGAATGAACATGGCTATTTGTAACAATGAAGAAATTACTTAATCTTGGTCAAACCTATGATTAAGCACGGAGGAGAAAAAAAAAGAAAAAAAGAAAAACTTCCCCTTTTTCTGTGAAAGACAGTAGCAATCTTCTGCATACTGCTGAAGTAAATCACATAGTATTAGCAGTGCCAAACCTTTTACCTTAGCAAAGGTAGACATGAAGGGGTGAAGAAAATTTAAGTAACATACTATAAGTGAGCAAATTATAAAATTCTGGCCTGCCTGTTCCATCTATCTGGCTAGTGATCTACAAACACTTTTATACTTTCAACACAATTTCTTCAACTGTTCTTTTCCTTCCCCTTTTTCTGGTTTCATTTTCAACTCACTTTTGCTTATCTATACTACTAACATTATGGACTTGATCCTACATTCAATAAATATTTAAAAACCACTATCTTGTTTTTCTTCTAATAGCAGGAAGCTGTTGTCATGGTGTCTTACTCTCAAAAGCTGCTATGGAATTCGACAGTTCCAAGACTTAGCTCTCTCTCTTGTCTGAAAAGGTTTCACTCAAAATATTCTCCTTGCCATATGACTAACACTATGAGTAAGAAAAATCAGTATATAATTATATACATACAACTGTAGGTATGTATCTCCAAACCCACTGGGATGCTTATCTATCATTTCAACAGGAATTCAAAGTCTTCTAGCCAGCACATTCAACCTGCAGATAAAAGATGAACTTCTGACTAAGTTTTCCTTCCACTATCCAACATGGTAATTACTAAAAGAATTTTCCCACATATTCCTTCACTTCTCAAATATGTCTCTCTACCTCCACTCTACCAGTAAATACCTATTGCGTTGATTTATCTTGCTAAAACTATTAGATTGCATCCAATAATTACGGCAAAACCTCAATTTTAGTTCATAAATTATTGAATTAATTCTACAAAAAGCTACAAAACCAAAATGTTATTCAAATCTTGAATCCTCAATTAAAAAGAGTAGTCTAATCTGCTAAGCAACTTTACCCTGCTACAGACTGATGGGGGAAAAAGGAAAATTTTCTACATCAGCAGGTATTTCCAAAACTACACCTAAAAAGACAATCAAAATCCCATCAACAGAATATGTCCATCAATTATTATATGAGAGAACTACCTCTTCATCTTAGATTACTTATGTTTAAGTTAGGTACACTGAAGAAATTTACTTCATAAAATCTCACTAATTTAGTACAGACATTGGGTAAAAATCAAACTTAAAACTGAGGATTGCCTATCTAACATCCTTGTTAGCAACAAATGCACTTTGAAAAATGCAGAAGTCTGTTTTGTGATAAATCATTCACATACCATACCAAGAGACTTCCCAAAAAGTTGGTAAGTGGCATAATTCAGGAAAGGGGCAGAGCATAGACTACATAGGAAATAAAGAAGAAAATGAATTAAATATTAAAATAAATTATGACATTCAGAAAGATGAATACTAATACTTTCTGGAATCCAAATGAAATGAGATATACAAAATAGTTTAAAAATAAATATTACTCAGCAACACTGTAACACCACAAAACATATAGGAACGGACACAGCACAAGACCTAAAAAGGTTAGCTAGCATTAATTGGAATCAAAATAACTAACCTGGTCTTAATTTACACTATTTATTATTTGGACTAAGGATTATGTGTAAAAACTTTTATTCTAGAACCAAAATAACTGAAGACTGAGAATTAAGGCTGGTTCAATTATTTCTAGCGTGTGTGTGTGTGTGTGCGCATGTATGTGTGTATAAGCACATGTGTGTACAGAAAATGGAGCACAGAAGAACTTCAATCCAGATGGCACTCAGATTCTGAGTCAGAGTTATGACTTATTCAGAGTATCAGCTTGCATTTGTTGTTGAAATGTAAATGCTGGAAATATTATTAGATCCTTTCGGAATACTGCTATAATTTCATCCAGCTACAACTGGGCTCAACTTTTTGGTTTCCCCCCAAATATATACGCCTATAACCATCTTTCCTTTTTGTTTCCAGCACTAACTTTCCTTCATATTTTTCATTCACTGAATGAGCCATGAAAGAAGATAAACAAAGCTGTTACAGATCCTCCAGATTTTTAACATTTCTGAGCCTTTGAGAAACACATCCATCACTACTTTTCCTACTTTTAACTACCGCTTTTAGGAAAGTAGTTTTTTCTCTTAGTCTACACCACAGTATTTTGATAATTTCTTTTACAGTCAGACATTTCAAACACTATTTACAGTTTTATCACTTCAAGTCAGGTATCTAAAATGCACTTTGCTGGCTTAAATTTAAGACTCAAAATCTGTAAATAGTGTTTATACTTTATTATGCTTTGTATAATTATTTTTTAAAAGGCACAGGTTGTTAACAAGCATGATTGTCATGGGCTCAGTGCTATCTATTTACTAGTAGTTGTTTGCTTATATAGAATTCAAGTTGCATTTGAAGACATCTACTTGAGAGCCTGTCTCTTGCTTATACTGCTACAGAGAGGACATGGCAGAGGCAATCAAAAGGGATGCCTTTCCATATAAAACAGGGAGGCTGCCAAGAAGGAATTCACATTACTTTGGAGGAAGTCACAGCATTTTCATCACTTTCAGGAAGCTCAGGAGTGAAAAAGAACTTTAAGCACTTACTATAAAGGGGTACTGATAGAGCTCAATCTTTTTTTGTGTGTGTAGGGGCTACGATGAGTTATTTGTGACTATCTTATATGATTGTTGGAATCAGAAGAAAAGCACCTTCAATAAGGTCAAGATACTTTTACTGTACTGTGCTCAAATAAATATTTTCCTCAGTGGTGCTCGCAATTTGAAAGGGAGTGGGATAATAGAGAAACCAGGGAGAAGGGGAATTAAGTCACAAATCAAAAAAAAAAAATCCTCCAACAAAATTTCAGTAAGGAATAATAACTAAACTTAAAAAATAAACCCTCAAGTTTTAACATTCCAGACAAGCATTGCATCTTAAGTCAGCTCTCCAGGAAATGTAATAAAGGGAATGGAATTAGAGGACAACAAGTACTAAGTGAATGCTGATGAAAGAAGTAACATCACGGTAAAAGCTAATGGAAATCCATTCTTGTAATACTGTGTCTGTTCATTTAGCACATAAAAGAAAAAAGACTAATCACAGATATTAAGAAAAATTACTAAAATAATTGTAGCAAGTTAAAATCTTAATAAATGGACTTTTTTTATTCCATAGTAATTTGAAAATTTGTTTTAGATTTTATATTATGCTTTGCTAGATCATCAGTGGTATTAAGGCTAATGAAAACTGTAACTGAGTAGAAATCACTATAAAATAGATATATGCTTTAAAAACAACACTTTGATTGATTATCATTTAAATCTAAACTGCAAAAGCCATAGAGGTGTACTTATTTTGCAACAGCAGACAAAAAAAAAGAAAAAAATCCCACAACAACTGTGAAGCGTTTATCAGGATGCATTAGAAAAACCAGGATCTTACTACAAAAATAGAACCATGACAGAAATCTAATAAGACTTGAATATTTATGCTAAGTACATCTCCAACAGAGTAGTGTTTTCTGAGCTTTTCAAACACTTAAAAAAAGCTCTACAAAATCTCTCAGCATCTGGAGCCTGTATAGCACAATAGATGAAAATTCTAGTTTTCATCTCTAGAGACAAGAGCTTGAGCAGAACAAGTGAAAAGAGCCTCGCCATTTCTAACTATGGTGGTGTCAACAGCGACACCAATATACAAAGCTATTGTCATTCAAGCCAAATGATGGGCACTTCTGCACCAAGACATAAAGACCTTGAACTAGCACCCTGCAGACGCTCTGGCTGAGGTCTCTGGATAAGACCTAGAAAATGACCATCTGAACCACATCTGGATCCAACTGTTTCAGGAATTTTCACTTTTAAGAATGTGAAAAATCATCAGTTTCAGAAAGAAAGAGAAAGGACACTGAATGACGGTGTGTACAGAATTTTCATTAGGAGACTACATTAAATATACTGCTTTATTTCATTAGATCTTGTACCTGAGCAAGTTTATTAGAACATAAGATGTACAAATCCTATCATCAGGCCTCTGCCTGAAAACTTTATTTCAGGAAGTATTTTTTTAAATTCACATATTTTTTAAGGTGTCAAAAGTAAGGGAAAAAAAACAACAGGAAATGGATTATTTTTCCCTAACATGTTTTTGAAGATGCAATGAGTTTGTAGATATGTTTCTTCCAAATTAAAAAAAAAGGAAAAAAAAGAAAAAAAGCTGATTGTCACACACCCCACAGTCTTCCTAAGAATTCTACATCAGCTGGTAGCCTTCACTTCTCATACCTCTTTACTAAAAAAGCACTAGGGAATTGCTGACAGGGTTCAGCATTGTGTAGAATATTAAATATCTTTTTTGCAATACCCTAGTGACTCTTGAGTCTGTCTCTTACAGCACCATATGTACAGCTGTGTTGGAAAGAGGAAGCTATTAAATATATTAAAAAGTAGAAATATTACCAATAGACACTTCATCAAATAACTGGATCTCATTTATCCCCAAACAAAGCAAGAAATGTTAAGGTTACATCAACATAAGAAAATAACTCTGGATTTAATAACACCACAAGCCTGTTGAACATATTTGAAAGTAAAAACATTGCTTAATAGAACAGATTAGTGTTTCTGAAACAATGAATATGGCTTTCAAGTATCAGAATTCTTTGGTAATAAAGATATTGGATTTGGTCTTGAAAGGCACTGGGTATCTCAGTTCCACACCACAGTCATAGCTAAATGATCTTCAGGTCTAAAAATACTACATTTATTTTACTGCCAATTTAGGACTCAAAAAAATTTGTACCAAAAAGGATTTAATTAAAGGAAAAAAAGGAAGCAAAAGCATTTGAGATCACATTTGCGTATATATTCCAAAAAGTTTGCCCTCCTCTTACATATATGTATAAATATTGCATCCACAGATCTTCAACTAATGTTTAAAGAAAACAATAACATACGTGCACTGCATGAAGACATAAAAACAGATAATCATGATAATTTTTCAAAATCAGCTAAATGCTTAAAGACTGAAAATTATTTTTTTCCAAAAACAAATTAGGGACACACTTTTCTAGGTTTCTAGGCACCTAAACATGCTGATATTAAAACTAGTTTTTCAATAGTTTCTATCTCACAGGAATTTAAATGGGCATTGAATGAATATGTGGTGCCAAAAATCCCACTAACTGCCTATCTACACTTTTACACATATGTAAGACTTTTACAAGTATGGCAGTTAGGCCCTAGAAGCCTAAGACTCATCAACTTTTAATAAGATTTGCAGTCTTAAACGCTCAAGTAACTTCTGAAAACAGGACTTAGGCTGTTTGTAGAATTTTCCCCATAGGCCCCAACCTTCTAAACTATAGCTTGCAGGCAGCATGGCATTCTCATGGAGCCTTAGGAATTTCAGAGGTGGTCTAGGGAAGTACAGTTGCACATTTATATAGAATATCATATGGCGTGATGTCTTCTTTCACACTTCAGAGAAAGAAAAGAAAAAGAACATATGAAGTCATGCTAACTACAACTTCAAATAAAGAAATATTGAAAATATTTGAATGTATAATCAGCTCTCATAAGAACTATGTTAATTACGCCAGTTACAAATTTTTGCAATAGTTTTGTAACATTCCAACATCACTTTCAGTCAACTGATGCAAAAGTATATGGTTCCATAATTGGAAAGTCATTCTGTTTTTCACAACAATATTAGAATAATTCACATTTTTTGCTCCAACTTATGGGTACTGTCTTTTTACTATCTTATGGGTATTATTTTTTTACTGAGTTTTTGGATTCTGTATCATTTTATGCCATTCATTCACTTTTTTTTCTGCAGACTAGATAGGTGTTTAAGCCAAAGCAGTTCCCTACTGAATTGTAAGATAAATATTTTTAATCATGAATTATAATTAAGATGTATGTCTAAAGAGCAATGAACTCTCTTGAATCAAATGTGAACAGAAATTAAGACCCAAAGGCTACAAGCAATACTATGTATTTCATAAAGGTAACTGTACCGCTACTGGACTGTTCTTAAAAAGATGAGCAATTTAAAAGCATATTTCTTCACACCATGAACCCACAAGAGATTCTGTAAGGGCACATGGCTCCCTACTCTATGGTTAGTGAATATATAGCTTTACTAAAAATCTGGAGGCAGAGGAGGGGAAAAGGGCAAAGGCAGCTTTGACCTATGTTTGGTCTTCAGCCCTAATAACTGCTGCACAAAGGCAGATCTGGGTTTTTGAGATGGTTCCTGCAGAAATAACAAGTGCAGTTCAGGCTCTAATCAACAAAATCTGCCTAGTGTTGCTGTAATGATTACTGCCTCCAACTGTCTGCTCTGACACTCTGCTACAGGGCTATGCCTCCACAGCAGAGTCAGCAAAAGATAAAATATGCCAGCATCTTAGTCACATCAATGCGAAGTCCAGCATCTTAACGTAAACCCACCATCACTAACAGCTTCAGCAGAGATACCAGACTTTAATTTTAACAGCTGACATGTGGGCATAGGTTCGTTTCTGTCAACACTGCTGAAGAGACATTAACCTCTAGACAAAAAGGGGGAAAAGACACCTGGGCAGAAACTTTGAACCACTGCAGAAAGATTTGTCAGCATTTATATGTCATTCGGTAAAGATAAATAGCTTAGAGGTCTCCATGCTGTTCTTGTACTACTTCTTTGGGACAAGTGTAACAAAAACAAGTATGGGGACAAAACAAATATGAGTACTGTAGAGGCACAGGTGTGCTGCAGTATATTATACCTATACAGTTTATTCCCATATACTTCAGAAAACAACTTGTTTGAGTACTGGACACACTAGAGATTATAACAATTTCTCTACTTTAGTTGAAAAATAGATTCACAAAAAAAAAGGTAGATACATTTACTGCACAGCCTAATAAATTGCTGTGATTATTATATTTTTTTCTTTTTGCATTCTGTCAGAATTTGCTGGTAAATCACAATTTTATTAGACAAAAGATCATGTAGGTGATGATGGAGGCTACTACAATAGCATCAATTTTTCTTCAGTCTTCTCTGTAGAGGCCTGCTCTACGAGCAGCTAGCAGGATCATAGTCTAATTGAGATCACAAGAGTACTAAACTACTGTGGTAAGCCTTCATTTAGTCAGTTACTAACCACTAAAATGTAAATAAAAAAATACTTAAAGACATTTGGTTACAGTAACTGAAGAAAAACAGTTTTTGACAGAACGATGCCGGGCTTCCTGCGAGTCTGTGTCTCATACATGGTTCAAACTGAGGTTCAAGTTGAATGCAGATACAGCACTGGACAGAATGAAAAAGTCTTTAGAAAAACAGACAGTAATGAGACCATTGACAAAAAATGTTAATGTTATTGGTAGTCCTTCTCTATGCGGGCTGACCACTGTGATTACAGGAAACTTCTCTTTAGAGGGTCAGTCTGCAAAGACATAATTGTTTATGCCATGGACTCAGAATAAATTGTAGTACAAAGAATTATCCTATTTTCATTTCAAAGTACTTTGATTAAAAAAAAAAAAAAAGAAAGGCAAGCATACAAGGAATAAAAATTATAATGAAAGGAATCTATCACTTACTCTGTTTTCCTTCTTTGCTTGTCCTCAAATATATCATTCAGATTTACTGCCACCTGTCCCAAAAACTTATCCAGCCCCACCAATGACCTGTGCATGACAATCAGGTACAGGACATATTTTTCTGGATTCTCCTGCAGGAGTAATCCAGGGAGCTCAAAGGAGGCCTCTTCTTTCCAAACTGGATCCAGGGTCTTCTCAGCCACCGAGGTGGAATACTTCTCCTTGCCCAGCTGAATGATCGTGTAAGCATCGTTGGTGCCACTTTTGCCTTTGGGCTTCAGACCTTTGGCTTGGAGGACTGTAACTTGCACGTGAGTGGGGAACCACTTCTGGGCTTGCTCTGCCAACATCATCTTTGGAGCACTCGGTGGCAGCAGTACCACCACCACGGTCTGCGAGTCCTCGTGGACAGGGCACTCGGCGTGCACACACCTGCCAACGTCTCAGGGGCTTCCTTTCGCCATGCGCCCCTCGACACGCGAGACAGCGACCGTCCCCCTAGCGCTCCCCGGCCCCACGGGCCCCCGCCCGCCGCCCCATGGCGCTGCCGCAGGCCCCGCGCCAGCCCCGCTCGGGCCGCCTCGCCTCGGTTTCCCCCGCGGCGGCGGCCGCGGAGCTTCCCCGCCGCAAGCCTGCGCGGGCCGGGCCGGGCTCAGCGCTCCCCGCCGGCGCGGCGCCCCCACTCGCCCGAGGACGGGGCCCGCGCCGCCGCCCTGCCTCCCCGCGGCATGCCCCGGGCAGGCCCTGCCGCCGCCGGCCCCGCAGGCCTCCCCGGCCCCTTACGCTCTGGGTGCCGCGGGCGGCGGGCCGGCAGGGCGCCCCGCCGCCGCTCCTCGCTGCGGTGTCGGCCGCGCCGGCGCAGCCGCCTGCCCGCCCGCCCTGCCTCGCTCAGGCTCTCGCCGCGCGCCCGCGCCGCCCGGCCTCACGGGCCGGCTCCGCCGCTTCCGCCTTCCCCATGCTGCCAGGCAGCGGCGGCCTCCGCGGCGGTCAGAGGGCGGAGGGCAGGGTTCAGCCCCGCCGCCGCCGCGGTGCCCGCCTCGCTCAGCTCCGCGGCGCGGCCGGGCTGCGGCGGCCGGGGCCGGGGCCCCCGCGGCCGGGAGCGGAGTTTGCGGGGAGCCCTCCAGCTGAGCGAAACGTTGTGTTAACGCGTGGTTGCTTTTTACTCGTCTTCAGAGGGGAGAGAGATCCCTGCTGGAGCGGTGGTGAGGAGGGAGCTTGTACCTAGGTGGGTTTTATTGCCGTTTCTGGCAAGGCAAAGGAGCCCCCCCCAAAATCTGGCGTAGAGGAGGGTGTGAGAAGCTCCCCCAAAGGAGCCCAAACCATAGTGCGTGTTTCAGAGCGCAGATACCACCGTCTGGTCTTCGGTAGGGCCCTGCGATGAGGCGGTCGCTGGTGTGCTGGGGAACAGGCCCGAGTCTGCTGCCTGCCTTGGTGCAGGCTGTTTCAGGAAATTCTGGTGGTGCTTTATTTTTTGCCCCACCCACTCATCTGCCCTGGCAATCCTGTTTATTTTAAATGGAAAAGCAAAAATAATTGTTAGATGTTTTGAGAATACACAATTTGGAGGCTGTTACACCTGGAGGCTACGTATGTGTGTACACATGTACCTATAAGCAAAGTCACCGGTATTAGCTTTGTTCCTACAGAAAAGAAGAAAAGCTCACACAGAATTATAGTTACAAAACTCTATATCCCACCTGTGCAAACCATAAGAAGCAAGGAAATTAGCAGCCAAGACAGACAATACCTCATCTACCACTCCTGAGTCTCTAGTTCATGGCTCATGGGTTAGGAAGCAAGAAAAATCTGGGAGACCTTCTGATACTGCTCAGAGCTACAGGAAATTAAAACGTTATAGCTGGAGGCCATCAGGGAGAGCAAAATACGATGTTGCCCAAAACACAATGCTGAGAGAGTTATTGTCCAAGGTCAGAAGAGGTTGGGGACCACTGGTCTACACCTAGTCATTAGTTTCCCTTTACAGTCTCAGACTCCAAACTCATATTATCTCTGTATATAATTTAAAAAACTATTTGGATGACCCTTAAGTTTTGACTGTGAACTGGACTTTTGTCTGCATACGCTGATAATTAATACAGTGTTGGCATGTCTCTCTTTTACATTGTATCTGATTTTTGTTCATTTTGGAAAACACAAGGTCTAGTTGTAAATAATAACTTCAGAACAGTTCTTGGTATCATATTTAGGAAAAAAATGTGAATTTATTATGTAGAGCAGTGATTTCTAAAAGAGTTTAAATTGTATGGTTATCTGCATGTGTGCAGATTGGTGAGTTATACTAATGGTCAGATTAAGTCTGCATATCAACTCTTTGGTGTAAATCACCTTCCCCCTTACCTGAAAATTTCTTGCCCTTCTCTCCAGCTGTCATATCAAGTATCTTTCCCAAATGTTTGGCAATGTGTTACAGAAGTAACACAGAAGGTGACACAGAAGGTGAATTGCTGTGTTGGGGAAAGAGTAGTAGCATTTGAGGGAAGGGGTTGGAAGAGCTAGAAAGGATTATGACAATGGAGGAAACTGAGGCAATGGGGGTAATTCATTGGATTCTTGTTAGAAACCAGTAAGACACACGTAAGTCACATTATTTCTTAAATGAACTTTACCACATACTAATTCTGTTCTAATAGAATATTCTTCACTGCACTAAATATAAGCCAGATGTGATTAACATATCAAATTAAAACAAGAAATGAATTTTAGATAGGCAGAATGTATTTATTTAATCTATGTCAAACATCATGTCTTGCATGCTGTGTCTTAGGAAAAGTTTTATGGATTATGGATAATGGGTAGAACTTCTTTTTCCTGTCTTTTATTGGTGTTCTATCATTTCTCATTATTGTTTGTTTCTAAATTGGGGCTAACTTGAAGCTTTGTCTGTCACCTGCTGCTCAGGGGAAGGTGAAAGAACTTTTGTACATACAAATACTATCAACACAAAATGCAATCTGTCTTTCCTACTTTCAAAATCAGTTACAAATTATCAATCCTCTACCATTTAGCAATCTGTCATGTGATAATAATAGAGTGGTGACTTTCTCCCTCTTTTCCCTCCCTCTCTCTGCTCATTGATGGAACAGGCATTGGGAATACACCCTCTCACTCCCCCAACCCAGCGTTTGAAGTGAATTCCACTCAAAAATGTGCAGTATGCATCTTACTCCCTCCTATACTCCTCTAAGGTCAAGTTGCAATCAGCCTTTTGATTGCATCCTCTTTAGAATAGGGACATTGTCTTCTTCTTGCATGTAACATGCAATAAGATTGGCAAAACACCTCAGCTGAATAATGATCTCTCCAGCAACATCATGTTATCCCTGGCACCAAGTTAGAGCATTAATCCAGAAACAACTGAGCTTTCCATTTACTCGGTCACCGGTACCACTCAATGGCTGTATACACTGTGAGTTTTGCTTGTCACTGTCCTTGATGATTTAGTAAATATCACACCAGAAAGTCCATTTTGTTTTCTGTGCACCGTTTTGGTTATGAGACTGTACTGTTCCTTTGCTTTTGTTTTTTCTCCCTATGGTGAGACCAAGCACTGTAGATGCAGGACAAACAGTGCAGGAATATCAGCGGTCATTAATATTAAATACCTTACCGTAACACTACAGTGGGAATGCTAATGAGGATGACTCATGATCTTTGAGAAACCATTTCTTCTGTTTGAATTTGAAGTGGGCACTAACCAAACAACAGTTCACTTGGGAAGGGGAAGGATACTGTGAAGCTGATGGAGATGATGGACAAATTGTGTTCCCACTGTCTCTTCACTGACCAGAATAAGCAGACAAAAATAGGTACAAGTGAAAAAGTGCTAGAACTCTGAAAGAGCTAATTAAATCTCAAAGAACACTTAGGTAAGGGGAGGAATTTTTCTGAGATTCTATTTTGGCAAAATCTGTAATTCATGCTTTCTCTGTGAAAAGGACTCATGGCTTTTTATGTGCCAAGGCCACCATATTTCTTTGTTAGCTCATGTTGTCAAAATGCGTCCCAAATGTTTTTTTTTTTTTTTTTTTTTTTTTTTTTTTAGGAAGGAATAGCTAAGTGGACTGACAAGGTGAGAGGAGAGAGACAGGGAAAATATCTACAACTGGAGGACAGGGAGGGATGGAGCCAGCAACAGCATAGGACACAGTACAAATCAAAACTGTAAAAAATTTTCTGAGGCCAAAGCTTCCAGCTTTGATGGTTTCTTCTTCAGCAGCAAGAAGTCTGGGCTTGTTTTTCTCAGCTGTCTTTCTACAAAGCTACACAGATGGCGGGAGGATGGAGGAAGAGACAAGGCAGGGAAGGATATAGGAGCTACCAAGTGTCCTCAGAGAGAAATCCTCTATTACAATGCAGTTCTCAAGGGAGCTGCTTTTGAATGCAAGTTCTGGAGTTAACATTTTGAACTCTTAATCTTCCAAGAGAAACAAAGGACTTAAAAAATCATAGTAGGATATCCTCAGAACAATTGGATTTAGACAGAAAGCAAAATATAATAATGAGAATGAGTTTTAAAAGTTATTGTTTATCACAGAATAACAGTGAATATCTGTGGTCTATTTAATATGGAACCTTAATCCCCATGTGTGCCATCTATCTCCATTACATGTTCTTCCAGGCATTTCTGGCCTAAGAAATCCATTTTGATTTTCCTTTTTTTTTTTAAGGGGGAATTCTAAGAATTACAGTGGATTTCTGTCAATTTCAGTAATTTGAAATACCCTCTTAACTCTCATTCTTTGAGCCAACAGTACATCTGATTAAATATCAGGCTTGATATTCTGGCTGCCCTTGCAAAATAAAATGCAAGATAATCTTTTAGCCTATCCCACTCTGAGGCAATTCTATCCTCTGCTTTTCATTTTCAATTGCATGCAGAAACATAGTTGCTAAAGAGGATCAGAGTAGTTGTACTTACAGAGGTAAACTGTAGCAGATAATTTGATAATTTAATTTCTCCCTGATTTCTGTCTGTGAAGTAGGAAGCATTTTGCTATTTTTGAAAATGCCATCTCTTCTTTGAAATTATTTACTGATTAATTCTTTGTTGGCAGATCTCTGATGACGTGTTTTGAACATTATGTGGTTGTGAGGCACAGGCTGATTTTTTCTAGAAACATAACAAGTTTCTGCTTTCTGGAAAACTGACTATAACTTTCAATAGCTGTTGCAACTGTCCAGACCGCATGTTCTCTGGAGAGACTGTGCAAATTTTGACACAGAACATTATTGGTTGGTAACTTTAAACTAACTTTCACTGTTTTTCTTAATTAATGACTTCTTTAGGAATTTGCTAGAATTAATTGATTTCCAAAGCCAAACAGCTGGGCTCAAACCCACAGGAATAATTTTCACTGTAAAGTTTTTATCAAGCTGGTAGTAGCTACTGGTTTTGTCTGCTTTCTTGCTTTGAAAAGAATTCATTAAGATGCAAGTGTTCTGATGTAAATAGTAGAAGCCAGATGAACGTCATATTTCTGTCTTGGACCCCCAAGTGTTCTTGGTTTTCTGAGGCTGAATGAGTTAGACACTTTCTGACTCTTTATGCTCCCTTGTACCTTTCTGTACAAGAGTGCAAGTACCTTGCACTCTTACAGTGCACCTCCACAAAAGCATACTCTTGTCATCCAGTTGCCTTTGACCTCAGCATTAGGGCTGAATCTTCTCTGGTAAGTCTTTACAACCATACACATTTTCTTACCAGTGCTATGTTCTCAGGCATCACCACTATCATTGCTTCTGTGCCGTTGTTCTCTCTTAAGTGCATATGCGTTTTTCCTCCTACTGTTTATTCTGCTGTCTGTTTAGAATGTAATTTCTGTCTTCCACCTTCTTCATGGGTTTTCTTGCACTGTTTCAATAATCAGGATCATACAACCAAAAGCAAAGGAAATGTGTTTTTGAAGAGAGGGAGGGGAATTTGGAACAAAACAAGTTTCCATGGAATTCTCTGTTGTTTTGATAAAAACGTGGTACTTTTTAACTAGAAATCTGCAGTCACAGATACAGTGGAACTGAGTGTTTTATCAAGACTTCAAATAAATAACAGGTACCATTACGAGTTTTGGAAGCAGTATCTTTTTGTTCATTTTTAGTTGAGTTTGTTTCACAACCTTTCAACACTGTTGTCCATTGTGAAGTTCAAAGGGACTCAGATGTTGTAAAACAGTCATCAAATGCCGTAATTAAACTTACCAGTCATCCAGGTTTACCCAAACCGTCTGTGTCTCAAGATGTTAGTCGGGTGTCTAGGTTAGATTCTAATGCAATCTATTGAAAACCCAAAGACATCTAGCTCTAAGCAGCTTTTGCATAGTTCATAAACAGGCAAAACGTTTTGCTCTTCTATCAAGGCATCATGTAAATTCAGTGAACACTTCTGATCTGAAATAGAGATAGGGTACCTCAGGCACAGTGACAGGCCATGGCCCTGCCTTAGACCTGGTAGGATTTAGACTTTCCTCAGTAACACCTAGAGAGGTACTCATTCAAAAAAATCACAACACCATAAACTGTGGCTCAGCCTCGAGTTATTATAAATGGAAATTGGCTATATGACATTTATTTTCAAACTTAAATACACACATTCTTTTCTTGTTTTCTAGACAGTAGATATCTAATACTTTAAGGTGACAATCAGCTTTCCTGCATTGGAATGCAACACGAAGTAATGTAACGAGTCAAGGATAATGTTAGCCATCTCTGCAAAGAGTAGTCTTTTTTTGTACTTTGCAGAACCTATGAGATGTTATTTATTGTTAGTAATAGAACCAAGCAACATGAAAATTACAATTTCCTAATGAACTACACCCCCCCAAAAAAAGAGATTTTTGTCATTGTCAGAGTATGAAGTTTTTTTTATAAGAGGTATTTTTCCTGAGTTTAAACATCTCATGTATTTATTCTCTCCTTATAGGTCTCCAAGGATCTCAAACACCATTTCCTCAGAACTTATCGACTCTGCTAAGGAGAATCTCAGGAAAGAACAGAAACTATGTTCTATAAAAGTTCCTAATAGCAGTACTCTGAACTTCTCTATTTCTTTCCCCTCAACAGGATCTCAGAATGCTGTACAAGGCCTAAGCATCCAATATCTGTCACATAAATGCAGATAAAATGGAATTATTTGTAAATACATTGAATTGTTATGCTTCCTTTTTGTGTGTGTGTGCACGCAAGTGAGCTAAGTTGCCAGTAGCAGAAAGCTGGTGAACTGTGTATACCCACCTTAAAGCTGAAGCAATGCACTTCTTGAAAAGACTGAAAAATCACCCTTCTTGAACCTTAGTCTTCTTAACTAAAAAACACACTTAAACTTCCTGCTCATTCCCAAAGCTCTATCCTAAGCTTAGCTGCTCACCCTCCCCCCCCCCAAGATTTTCCTCCGAGATATCCTCTGCCCCTCTCCCTCCAAGGGGACAACGTCCACATCTCTTCTGTTGTTGAAGGGTCTAATGGGATCCACCTGCAGCACAGAGTCAATTGTGATTAATCTGCAGTTTACTGCAGGGTCTCATCACCTCCTATGTGCAGTAACAGGAGAATCCTTCTCTGATGATACAAAAAAAGTAAAGCAAACTAAAATAATATAAAATATTGTTACAAGGAAAGAGGGTTTATATATTTCTTAGACTTAGACTGCCTCATTTTATTCAAGGCCTAGTAAACCAAGGTATGAAATTTCTAACTTTCCACCCAACATTGCAATGCTGCTATAAAGCCCAGAACAATATTTGGCATTTTGGCAGATTTTTTTTTTCTTGCTGAGTTGTTGAATAATTCAGATTTTATATCATCTTTTCCTTCTAGAAATATGAATTTCAATTTGGCTTCAACAATGTCTTAATATAAATATGTGATTATAGAAGGAATCTAAATTAAATTGCTATAATTAACTTCTGTTTGTGTTGTGTGTTAAATGTACATACTCCAAGCACTGTTCTGCAATGTTACTTAGAACCTTCCTTTCTTGGAAGCATGGTTTATTCCTCAAAACTTCAAGCTGATCCTAAAATTCTGCTCTCAGTACGAGACAAATTAGATAAAAATAACTTGTTGGGAGGAGGAAGCTTACAGAGCTTATGCAAGTAGACACAGAGTGCTGCCTAAGTGCTTTCTATGCCTTTTTTTGTAAGAATTATCCAATACCTAATCCTGCAATAGATAAAATTTCTCTTTTTCCAAAATATCTGTTGTGCATCTTCTTCCCAACACCAAAAGTTGGAAGAATTATGAGGGCTGTGGGAATACTGCAAATTTATTTTGGCACTACCTAGTGCTTCAAGCATCCTGGAAATCAACACTGGATATGTTCTCATAGTCTGGATGTAAATTAGCCATATGTTCATTAGTGGCATTATTTACAGATTGAAGTATGCAACTATACTTAGGGCCTTAGATAAATGATTTTTATATTGGGTCCAATTTTTACTGTTATTTACAGTAACAATCACTCCACTGAAGTCAGAGGAGTAATTTTTTTGTATTTTCTCCAGTGTAACTGAGATCAGAATTTAGCCTCTGATTATTTTTTGCAGCTTTAAAACCCTTTTCCCTACACTTGAAATCTACTGAGTCTGTTCTGTCAGTTTTGTTCAGTGTAGCGTTAGAGTGGTCCTCTGAAGAATAACTTGCTTGTGGAAGCAAAGCTATGCAGTCTCATTTAGTTCTTTTGAGATCCTGAGTATATAAAAATGGAAAGAGTTATCTGATGTTATGGTCTCTTGTTGAATATATACATTTGCCATTCCTCCTTTTTTATCCATCCTTTTACAAGTGGAATTTATCAGAAAGTTTGCCTTTGGAATTATCTCTAATTCTCACTCCCTAATAAAGTCAATATTAGTAGTATTAGTATATACAGCCACACTGAATTCTTTAACCATCACTTCGAATGTTAGTAAAAGTGATGTATTTCCTTACTTTAAATAAGAACCTTACTCTTCTCACTATATCTTCATGGTTTAAAACAGTGGTGTTCCCTGTTTTGCTACTTATATTTAACAATATTATCTAATGGTGAAAATGAAGTGAATAAAGTAAAAGCTCTCTATAGCAAATCTTTTGAAACACCATCAACTAGAAAAATATGAAATCAAAGATGAAGCATACGAATTGTAATCAAAGAATAGAAACTAGGCTAATAGATCAGCAATTGTTCTCTAGAAACACTCTCCCTGATGTTAGAGTAAATATGATTGTCCATGTAAGAACACAGATATCTTACTATCTAGCAACGTATGAGATTAAGGCATACAGATGTTGGATGCAACTTCGTAGATGTGGTTCAAAAGCTCTTGCAAGAAGAACACACTGGGATACTGGTTATATCTTTTCCAGCTTAGTATTTCTAATGAGAAGATATCTGAATGTATTTCATGTAAGTCATAATCATTTGAAAAAACGGATTAACAGGCATTATAAGAGATTTCAAATCATCTCCATATTTTGTTTTCTTTCAACTTCTCTTTTATTTCCTTGTTACTAATCAATCTCATTTTTCCTCTAACCCTTACTACTGCAACAGCATGTTCACCTTCATTTACAATGGTAGAAAAGACTATACAAATTTGGCATGTTGATATTCTAGCTGATTAATTTCTCTCAAGAGCTTTTGTACAGTGCACAGACCCAAGTACCTGAGTCATTTCCTCCCTAGTGGCAATATCAAGAGGTCCCAGAAATTTTCAAGATAAGGCATTAATAATTGCAGCACTACTGGGTTTGAGTGACATGCTAATGCATAGAGACTGCTGACTCACAGAAGAGGCACAAGACTGGCTTTCCTGTGAAAATAACCTTTACAAAGTGAAACTCACAGGCAGTTATAAGTGCTAACTTAAGTATTATCCCAGCCAAGATACCACTTTTCAGACTTATTCCTGAAATGACAATGTACAGAAACAGAGATCCTCTTCAAGTGGATCCACTTAAGTATCCAGCATATGCTCACAGGGACATTTTTCCAGACTTTTCTATCTAATGGCAAACTTGAGATTTATGAATCTGTGAGATAAGTAGAGAGGTAGAAGAAGCTGGGTGGTATATAGCACAGGTGGAATTGGATGAAACAGATTACCTGGCTCCATTTTTATATCTTCTGCAGAAATGTAAGTTGAGATGATGGGTAAGAGATGCAAAAATATTTAGACAACACAGGCACATATGAAAACATTTTTTTTTTAGTAATTTTGTGACTGTTTTAGGACCCTTCAAATACTTCCAGAAAGGATCCCAAAAGGATCTCTTCCAAAATGAATATGGTTTGGATGAAGTATGGTGAAAAGAGGGACAGAGTGATTACCATTTACTTATTCTCAGTATAATAATATAGTGTCTCCTCCTAGATCAATCTTTAAGGAAGGATCTTCATAGATTAAGCATTCTAAAAACTCAAATGTAGGTTTAATGCACTGCCCTTTGGACATCCTTCGCTTGAGAGACTGGTGTCAAGGACTGAGGATATCTACCCATTCAGTCCACCCCTCCCCCCCTTGGTGGGCAGCCATTTCCAAGACCAAGCATTGAGGGCATCAGGAGGGAAAGAAGGAATTGCACACCAAGCCAAGCACAGGTGACAAGGCTTTTCAGATCACCAGGAGCTTCTGTGAAGTTCATAGCACTTGAGAAGTGCATTTTAACATGCTGTCCATACACTGATTTTGATTTTGACAACTATTTCAGCTGAATAAGATTGATGTGCCCCTAGCACCACATACTTGAAAAATATAGGTGATCATTATGATTAACAAATGTGCCCTGGCTAAAATGTCTCACCCAGGAGTCCTGCATGTGGCCTCAGTTTATAGGTCAAACTGAAAAGCTCCTGGGATGAAGAACATGCGTCCTTTGTAGAAATTTTCCCGATGATTAAGTAACCTCACTATTAATCTTGTTTGCTTTATCCTTAATCTGAATTTGTCCATTTTCGGCTTCTAGGTCTTAATAGTGTCTTAAATGCTAAGTTACAAAGCCAATACAAATCTTCTCAACATGTAGATATTAATAATCATGATCAAGTCTGTTAGCCTTCCTTTTGATAAACTAAACAAATTAGGCTGCACACATCTATCTCTATAAGATGGGTATTCCAGATCTTGAAATCATTCTTTTCTGATCTATTTTCAATTTTCCATGGCTTCTTTGAAGTGTGAACGCCAAGACTACTCATGATATTCCAGTAGTTTTCCCACCAGCTCACACACAGCTGTATTTCTTGTGCCAGAATCCCTGGCCCAGTGATCCTACTACTAGCTTAAATTTGAGAGATTCAATCTAGGCTATTAAAACACTTGCTGTGTATTTTCCCTACATAATTGGAACATGCTGAGAGATCAAGCAAAGGATCAAATTAAGGAAAAAAAAAAAGTTTCCAACACTCAAGTTAATTCAATTGTCCCCAAAAGTTTGGAGAATTTTGCTAGAGATACACTCTCCCATAGAGCAACTAAGTGCTGAATGTAAGTCTGTTTATGCTTTGGACACATCTGTATGGCAGCAGCATAAAGAGTGTAGCATGCTGTTTAATATCTGTCAGGCTTCTTTTTAAAACCACTTAATAAGCATGTATGTAAATTCTATGCAATAAAAAAGTTCTAACAACTAGAACAAGAATAACCTTTTGTGTGATGGCTCCCACCCTTAATCTCCACTTCTACATGCTACGTCCTCCCTCCCGCCCCCCCCCACTTTCACATCCCCATTTCTTGACAGGTGCCAGAAGGTTTCAGAATTTTCTTGTGGCTTCACCATGGGAACTGCCATTTCACCAGGAATGAATTTGACCTGCTGAGCAATAAAGCTGAGGCAAAACACTTTTGCTCTAACCAGAATCGGAGAATTGCTTGTCTTTCTGGTGGCATGTTCTACTCTGGCATTTTTTTTTAGCCAATAAGAGCTACATGTTCATTTAACCTTCCTCTAAATTCACCTTGAGAAAGAAACAGAGCTTTGAAAGTGTCATTTTCTCAGCAACAGCTGCTGCTTTTAGCATCCAACAGTCTTTAAATCCTTAGAAGGCTAGTTTATATGGACAGGGAGGCATTAAATGCTAGGAAATGAGGGTCTTTAGGTAACTATTCCAGATCTGCTATATCTGCAGTTACTGCAATTGGTGGTGTAGGTGGTGTTCTTTTACTGGCTTTTAATGAGACACATTTATTACTGCCTTGCGATAAACCAAAGTAAAGCCATAAAAGTGACTTTCATTGAACATTTGTTTGAGTTCTGCCTGGGTTTTATAAAGCTTCATTTGTTCAAGATTTAGTTTTGGTTTTCCATGACTGCCACCTTTTTTTCTAACAGCTGTTATCTCCTTCAACAGTTACATAAAACAACCTTACCTTCCACAGCACAGAAGAAACTTGTGCCATGATTTGCATGAGGCAGAATTCTGTGACTTTACTCAAGTCGGTGCTATAATCTCCTAAATCACTCGAGTAACTCTACCACTCTTTATGCCTACGTAGAGAATGCATTTGAAATGGATTAAACGTATTTGTTGTAACTCCACAGTAGTTGAAATGTAAGGTGATAACAGAACTGAAATTTAAAGAATAATACCATCTAATCCAGCTAGCTTTGTGTAGAGGAGTAAAATGCTGATGATTGAGGGAGATCCTCCATAGACCATGACCTTCAGCCAAAGCATAGTGATAAAAACAAACATGCTTTTTTAGGTCCAGCACTGATTTCAAACTA